>NC_069661.1:175118863-175444318 GCF_027244095.1 Hemicordylus capensis | reverse complement strand
GTTGTTGGCCCTAGTCTGCTGCATCTGTGATATCACACTTACTTGCTTGCTTGTTGCTGGCAGCTGCTGTTATCCTGCATTGGGAGGGGGCCTTTGGGGCAGTGCATTTCATTGTTGTTGTTTCACTCTGTGCTGTGTAGATCAATTGCATTTCTGTTTGGGGGGATGGTGGGACACAGTGGATGTGGTGAGTGACACAGTGGATGTGCGTGACCTTCGGAAACCTTATTCTTTGCAAAGCTCTGCTATTGTTGTTGATGTGTACTGCATCCACCCGATGGGACAATGAGGACAGACAGTGTGCATTTCTGCCTGTGGATGCCTCCTAGGAGTGCCACAGTGGGTCATGTGGTAGTGCCCCAATGAGTGCCTGCTACCACCCAGATTCCAAAGGAATTGGGCAAAGGGGTGATTTTTAAAGAATTTCTGAAGTTGGCATGTCTTTGGGTCAGATTTGGGGGAGAAAAGGGGATTCAGGGGCAGAAGAGTGGGTCAGGTGGTAGTGCCCCAATCAGTGCCTGCTACCATCCAGATTTCAAAGACATTGGTGAAAGGGGTGATTTTTAAAGAATTTCAGAGTTTGCTTTAAGCTTTTCCCCCATAGGGAATAATGGGGGTTTCAGCAGCCCCATAACTCCACTTGGGGGGCACTGGGGTGGCCCAGAGCGAGTGGTGGTGTAGTGCACATAGGGTGCCAACTACAAGTGGTGATGCAGTGCACATAGGGTGCCAACCACAAGCCCATGGGGTACTGGATTTTGTTGTTTCTGAGGTGCTCTAAGAGTAGATTCTCTGGTAGCAAAGGAGATTCATTTTCAGTGACAAACAGTGAATTTTCTGTCCCCTAACTAATCCAGAAGGGCCACACCCACATTCAGGAGCTCTTCTGAAGTCTTCTTTTGGTGTACCTGCCACACCAAAAAATTATCTTTCCTCTCCAGCTTCACTGACTCTTTTTACTGAATATTTTATAATCTGCCTCCCCTGACTTCTGCAATCCACCCCTCAAAATTGTTGGAGGTTGTTAATGTTTACCCCCAGTAGGTAAAACAGCATAGCACTACGAATGAGCACACCCCAGTTACAGAGTAGATAGCAGAGGATGGTTTAGCTGTTGCAGCTATTTAGAGAAAAACACATAGAGATCTTTGTAGAACTAAATTCTAATTATTTATTGGTTAAGTACAGTTGGATAGGAAAGACCTAAACCTAATCTAGAGAACTACATAATGAGTAGGTAAGGAGGAAGAGAGATGTTTCCACCTTCTCTCTAGGAGGAAAGGAAGGACTGTGACTCAGCACAGGAAGTGTGGAAGAGTCAGATCAGGGGTAGAATAGAGACAGATACAACAGTTAGGGAGACCCTTACTCACTATCGCTACTCACAATGCCCCTAGTGGTCATTAGGATAGTTGGTGCAAAAGGTCGATGTACTAAAACTCCATCTCCAACAAAAATTCTGAGGCTGGTTACAGGCCTGGGCCTTAAGCTATGTCAAGCTTAAAAAGCTTCATAGCATTACAAAACAGGTACAGGTAGAATGCTGGTTTTTAATGACATTTATTGGTACAGCCATGCATCAAATAGTACAGACTGAATTGCTTCAGTTGTGAATTACTGTACTTAGTAACTGAATGTAATTTTGCAGTTTAAGGAATTCTGATTTTAATTAACATATATGGGAGATTAGATATGTAGGGAAAGTTGAGGATAACTTCCCAAACTTGGCAAATAGAATATGAAAGATCCTTTAACAGCTCATAAGAGCAGTGTTCCTTAATGTACAAGTTGACACCATTTCAGACCTATTTTCATCTACTTTTCAGCATCCAGGGATTATCACTGCAGGCTCAGGATTAGTATCTATCTTTCTGGTTGCTGATGTAGTTGACTTCCCTAGGATACGCTGAGAGCAAGTTGCAGCTATTAATTCCTATGAGCCAGATCAATTGATAAAATGAAGTATTAGGTTGCAGTTCTATAGCATCGCCTGCTGTTGATTGCTCGGAAGATTAGCTTTCCTTACAGTTTATTTGTTTCTCCTCACTCCTGAATTTCAGAGAGATGGTTCTCACACTGTAAAATGTGAAACTGGACTACATACAGGAGAAATATGATTAATTAAGTAATTTCATAAGTGTCACAGACACACACCTTGAACCCACATTTATTTATTTATTATTAATTCATGATATGCATGCCTACTTTTTAAAATTATGTATTCAAGTGTTTTATGTTTTTATCTATATCATATGCCATACAAAAACAAGAAGTAGCACCAAAAAACACAAACAAACAGAGACACAAATACAAAACTACATCGCTCATCATTGCTAATACAGTGGGAAACATTTGTGCTGAGTTGGATAAGAGCTTTGTTTTCTCTTTAGAAACTAAATGTTAAGAAATTTGTCTAACCACTTGTGGAGTCTTTAATCCCAGATTTGATATGTGATTTTCAGTATAATCTCCTATGTTTTTATCCCCCTGTATGAAGGGATGGCAATACTTTTCTGCCTGATGGAATCACTTTGGATACAAGTCGAGCAAGCCAAGCCAGCTTCGAGAGGACTCTTGGCATAGTGCCATCTGTGGGCCCTCTCCTACCTAGGTTCCCACAAAGAGCTGACTTTAGTGTTGTTCAGAGTTGGTGTGTTTTGAGGAGACTCCATCATTGCTTCATCCAGAAATAGGAGAGTTACCCCAGAAGTCCCTGTGTCATTCCTATGGGAGAGGTCAAGCAACGACAGTATCCCTATTCACATATTGTATTCACATTCATACAAGTGTACATGTACACAGGAACAGTTATTTACATGTTATATTGAACTCAGATACAGCAGTACATTTCTTATCTGTACCATGTATTTGACTGTACCCATATTCAATTTTAAAATTAAGACAGGTACAGGCATTCGCATAAAAGCATGTGCAAGTGTAGAGACACTTGTACAACATAATGTCTGAATAGGGGTTCTCTCAACTGAGAAAGCCATTCTGTCACTGCAAATGCTAAGAGCACAGAGCATCAGAGATTAACAGAGGGACCTCCTAAGGGCCCGGGGCCCTTGGCAGCTGCCATAGGATAAAACACTGACATGGGCCCTGCTAAAAAGCACATCTTTATGAGGGTGTAGAGAGCTTCTGCATCCATCAGGTGGAACTAGTTTTGAGTCTCTCTATTGCACAGTGCAGGATATCCCTTCACTCTGGCAACACCGTAAGGTAGTTCAGGGAACATATGAGCAAGGAAAGTGGGACCACACCTTCTGGACATACATCCCATCCACACAATGGATGTTAACAGGAAAGAGCAATATGCATTTAGGAACCTAGGGTAAGCAGGCTTCCAAATGTGTGGATGAGCCTGATGCATGCACAGCCCATTTATTCTAAAGTGCAATATATCCATATAATTTTAAATTGGTTTTTCAAACCAAAATTACATTTTATATCTAATTCCTATACAGACTTCTATAACAAGTAATGTTGTTCGAACAGAAACAGGACTGCCTGGGTCAAACACAGTTTTTATTAAACAACGCTACCTCTGAATATCCTAGTCTAGGTGCCATGGTTCAGTTTTTAGGCACCATTGTTCCCTGGCACTTGACATTTGTCAAGCTCTTCCCTATTTGCTGATCTCTGCCGATTTTTCTCACACTCCCCTATGCTCCCAATAGCAGCTCCAGCACATGCCTTTTCAAAGGGTGCTTCAACCCTCAGTAGCTGTAGGGGTGGAGATGCAAGGGGGTGCAGTGGGAAGCATGTAAGAGGGAATCCCAGATGTTGTTTACTACAGCTCCCAGTATCCCTAGCTGCAGTGGGCTTTGGCTGAGGATGCTGGAAGCTGCAGTCAAAAACATCTGGGATTTTCTGTTAGGACGGAACCCTGGTGGGAAGTAGAGCAGGAAAGCCCTATTATGCTCCAGTTGCAAGCAAAGAGCACAACACAGGCATCTATGCTGCTAGTGTCTGGACAGTAGCTGTAAGTGGATTGAATTAAACCTTTCAGTAGGCTATTAGAATCACCTCCAACATACACAGCTGCATTATGATCACTTAACTTCTAAGCTTGTGGCTGAAACACAACATGCGTCATAGCAAACTAAACTCAGATCAAACTTCAGAATGGACCAACAATAAACAAAGCATTTAAAAGCAACCCAGAGCAGCTGCCCAGAGTAAACCACATTTTTCAAATGTACTATTCTTATAATGCTGCCATCCACAATTTTCAATAATGCAAGCTCAATAATGCAATGTGTTTTCCATCACATTGCCCACAAAAGCTTTTTGTTATGTTCTTTAGAATACTAGCAACACATTTATACTCTCACTTTCTCTCTGTTTTCTAAATAAAACTGCTTGCCAACTCTCTAAGCTTCCAGAATGCTCTCAACAGCAACATGGGGGGTTGTAAACTCAAATATTCTACCTGCCAATTACAGTCCAATGTTGTTCTATCTCAATGAAACACTTACATCAGTTTTTATTTCCCATGAATACTCCCATTTGTCACCTGCTCTGCTAACCAAGGCAGGTGCATGCAGAAAGCATTTCTACAACTTTGATTCCAAGATGGCATTAAACAGATCTGAACAAAAGTTCCTTGTTGACTGCAGGCTCTTGCTACCACATGACTGCAGGCTCTTGCTACCACCACTATCTAGTGCCGTGGCTCCCCAGTTGGAAACAGGAGTGTGCGGAACTGGTTTGGGTCAAACAGGGTTTGACTTGAACCAGGCCAGCTCTACCGGTTTGAACTGGTCTCAAAAGAAGGCATCTGGTTGAAGTTTGGACCGGACCCGGTCCGACACAGACTGTTTGACGGGTTCAAGGAGCTCTGCTTGTAAAAGGGAATAAAGTGGGGACTCCCCTCTACAAGCAAAGAGGAATCCTTCCTAAAAAAAGCATTCTAAGGGTGGCCGGAGGTGGGGGGATGGCAAGAGGGTACCTTACCAGCTTTGGCAGCGGTGACTCCTCTAAACCTCAATGGTGCAGCTCATGCTGCTGAGGTGGAGCACTGACAGAGTTTAGAGGAGCCACTGCTGCCACCACCACAGCTAGAAAGGTGCCCTCTCACTCCTCCCCTGGCCACCCTTAGAACCCTTTTGCTTGTAAAGGGGAATCCTTGCTGGATTCTTTACAAGCAGAGCCCCTTAAATTGGGCCGACCCAGTTCGACTGAACCAACTACACAAGCTGGTCCACTTGTGGACCGGCTCGCAGAACAGCCAGTTCAACCAAACAGCCAAAATTGGTTCCCCATATACCCCTAGTTGGAAAGTTGATAATTTCAGGGTTAGGTCACTCCTATGTGTTCATAAGAACATAAGAACAGCCCTGCCGGATCAGGTCCAAGGCCCATGCAAGTCCAGCATCCTGTTTTACACGGTGGCCCACCAGATGCCACTGGAAGCCTACAGGCAGGAGATGAGGGCCTGCAACAGGTACTCAGAGGCATCCTGCCTTTATGGCTGGAGATGGCCTATAGCCATCCGACTAGTAGCCGCTGATAGACTTCTCCTCCACTGTTCATCTGCACAGTGACTGCAACAGCTCTATTTTCTTGACATATTCAAAATGAGGAAAAGTATGTAAAGTGAGGAAAAATATGTAAAGTGGGGAGCAGGATCATGATGACAAGCCCTGCCCCAGATCTACAAGTGTTCCCTTGAATGTTTGCATGGAGTCAACCCACAGACAACTGTATGCACAAAAGGCTTTCTCTATATGATGTGGAGTCCTGGAAGAGCAGGGTTCCTGATCAGAGAGAGAAGCTCTGTCAGACAATACATTGCACATGTGAACAGGCATTCATTTAAAAAATGAACATAGATACATGTCCCCTTCAAATGCAGGGGACAAATAGGAAGTGTACCACTGTACAAGCGCTGAACATAATGTGTGAAAAACCATGCATGCATTCACTGTACACAGCTTGTACTATGTTGGAAATAACAATGAATAGGGCTAACGAGAAAGTACCCAATGTGCATATAGTGGCACATATGTTGATTCTTTGCAGCCATTCAGCTGTAGATCTCTCTACATGGATTCACTCACACTGGATATATCTTGAGGCAGGGCTATTGAGAGATGGCATGCATACTGGAATGAACAATCACAGATCTGACACCACAGATGAGGAGTCATAGCTCAGGGGTGCAGCACACTTTTTATCATTGGTGAATTATATACCACTCTTCATCCCAAGCAAAACAAAACATTCTCAAAGTAGTTTAGATGGCAAAAGGAATGGGAGCATTACTCTCAGTTTCAAAAGAGTTCACAATCTAAAAAGAAAAGCAAAGGAGTCATTGGCAGTGGCCACTGAAAGAGATGCTGTGCCAGGATGAATAGGAACAGTTGCTCTCCCCCTGCTAAAATTTGAGAGAGCCAACGTTTTAGAAAGTGCCTATTTACTTAGTGAGTGGGGGTCAGCAGGGCTTTGCACATAGGAGGTTCAATCCCTGGAGTCTCCTGGCAGGCCTAGGAAAGACCCCTGCCTGACATCTTGCCGAGTTGCTGCCAGTCAGGGTATTAATATGGAGCTACAATGCCCAATGGTCTAGTTCAATAAAAGGCAGCTTCATGTGTTAGTACTAGGGATGTGCACGGAACCACAGAGCTGCGGTCCGACGCCGGGGTGTGTGTGGCTTTTTAAAGGCAGGGGAGGATGCACTTATCCTTCCCGCTGCTTTCCCCCTGCCGACGCTCCGTTAAGTCCATGGGGCAGCAGTGTACCTCCCTGCCGCCCCTTCCCCCATTGTTGGCCGGAAATGTGTTAGTACAGTCTACGCGTGCGCATGTCCGCCGCGCATGTCGCGCGTCACGCACGTGACATGCGTGACGAGCGACATGTGTGGTGGGCACGGACACGTGACAGCAGGCACCCGTGCAGACTATACTTCCACATTTCTGGCCAACAACAGGGGAAGGGGTGGCAGGCAGGTACGCTGCTGCCCCATGGATTTTGGAAAATAACGGAATGCCAGCAGGGGAAAAATGGCGGGAGGCGTAAGTGCACCCTCCTCCATCCTTAAGGAGCTACCCCCCCTCTCGGCATCAGACTGGCGGAACCACCAGTTCTTCAAACCGGTTTGAAGGCCCATAAAGGGCCTCTGGACCGGTTCCATGCACATCCCTAGTTAATACAAAACTTTGTCACCTGAAAACACATTTGTCAATGCAGCAGGCAGGCTAGAGTCAGATTTACACAGTGAGAACAGGTTTTCTTCAAACTATAGCTACACATTTTTGCTGTTTTTAAAAGCACGTACACGTAGAAGCATAGCATGTCTCGACTAGGGATGTGTACGAAGCGTTTCGTGCACATCCAGGGGGTTGGTGGTGGATAGTGGGCGCTTTAAAAAGGAGGAAGGTAGGTCTTATCTGTCTCTCCATTGCAGCGCAATCAGTATTAGATGCCACATAACTGTAGTGCTGCTGCCAGCAACCCATGGGCAGCGTCAACACAAATGACATCCGCCAATGCGCAGATGCTATTTACATGCCAACTCCACCCACAGGCCACTGGGAGCAGCACTACAGCCACACGGCATTTAATACCGACAGCACCGCAGTGGAGGAACGGTGGAGGGACAGCTAAGACCTGCCTTCCTCCTTTTAAAGCACCCGCTCTCCACCCCCAATGCCCCGGAAGAGCATGCAATGCTTCATACACATCCCTAATCTCCACACACATATTGGATGCTCAGTATTACTGCATTTTGAAATTATATATAACATGTTGGTTTATGCTGCTTACAAGTTTTATTTATCTGAAGAAGTGGTATCCCTTGGGTCATATTATCAGCAAGATAGAATGGGAATTTCCCTCTACAGTACTTATCACTCCTTAATAATGCTTCATACCATATTCTACTCTCCTAGGTGCAAATCATTAAATGAATATATTATGTTAAAGTGCTTGCCTGTTCAAAACCCAGTAATAATAATTATTATTATTAATTCGATTTCGATACCGCCCTTCTAAAAATGGCTCAGGGCAGTTTACACAGAGAAATAATAAATAAATAAGATGGCTCCCTGTCCCCAAAGGGCTCACATTCTAAAAAAAAAAAAAAAAATACAAAATATAATGGAATGTAAATGTAATACAAAATTACAGCAAGAGTTTTGGGGGCTCAAATTCCAGATCTAACATATAGTGAAAAAATACCACCAGAAATTAAGTAAGCAGTAAGTAACACTGTATATAAGTTAACATGCTTCAAAAATTCTCATAGGATAGGATTCTCCTTGCCCAAATGGACACAAAATTCGGATTGTATTGCATGGATCCTTGTTCCTGAAGTCTTCGCTTTCAAAATATAGCGTTTTTCTTTCAAAGGTTATAAATTACCTCTCCAAATCAGGGGTGTAGGGAGCTTATCTGCAACCAGAGGATGAAGTCCTAATGGCAGCTCCCCTGTCCCTTTTGAGTTTCAACTGTACATGCTTCATGCGCGTACCCCCAAGCCACACCTCCTACATCTGACATCAGATGCAGGGGTGTGGCCAATACCAGGGACAGAGCCAGTCACCCCTGCACTTTCCCCTGCCATCAGATCCTTTCTGCACCGAGGCAGGGAAAGGAGTTCCCAGTCCGCAATTCAACGAACTGCTGACTGTGGAAACTCTGTCAGTACTGGATACTCCCCCTGCTCTGACATCAGATGCAGAGTGCATGGGTACTGCCTGAGAGAGGGTCCGTTCAGACCCTCTCCATCCACCGCAATTATGGAAGTGGCAGTTAGCAGAGGACGAGCAGGTATGGACCTTCTCTCCTCCATGTTAAAGGGGATGTGTAAGCCCCTCCATGATGCAATTCGGTGTCCGAATTGTGTTTCATGCACACCCCTACTTAGAATTCAACAGGCATTGGAGGAGATTAAGAGTAACATTAATCTGTTTTAAGAGTAAAACAGTAGACACTTAATAAACTTAGGAATCAAATGGTTCAAAAGGTATACAGTACTAATATGTCAGAGAAAATAAAATTACTTTGAGATGGATGATATAGATACACTTGAGATTTTCCAGTGATTACACCTTCCTTTTTCTCCTCCCATTCACCTTTATTATCTGATTACTAACTACTTCAAGATAATTAAGTCAATTACTATGCTGTGTGATAACACACCAGAAGCAGAGTTCAAGAGCATTTTGATTTTACAAGGATTGCAATATTAGTTCTCAACAGTCTGCTATTTTCCACCCAAACACACACATTATTACCATGAAGTTTCAGTCACAAGCTTTTGCCTTCTCTTGCAATTGCACATGCAAAACAGGCTGTGATTTTTGTTGCTACTGTTAATGTTAGTAGTGGTGGAATCTGTTTATGCCTGTCTTAACAAAAGAAGCTTCCACTGGGATAATAACTGCAACTAGGAAAAAATATGTCATTTCCGCCTTTTAATCATCACATTATCACAGTTTTTCCAGAGCTGCTCTTTTACAGCTAACTGATACTGAATGTGACTCGTGCTTTGGTAGTTCAGAGGCAAATGTAACACTGCTATTCTCATTATATTCCTCAGGGCACCCACTGCCTGTTGCCTCTACTATCCTGTCCATGCACAGTCCCAAATGGAGACACAAACCAATCCATAAGTCCAAAGCCCTGTGCTCCTAAAGATATGAAATTCCTGAAGGTCTGAATATAGCTTTCCAGAGATGGTTTGACCTTATTATCAAAACATATTGTCCTATCTCAAAACCTGGATAGCTTGTTCCTGTCACTACGCCCCAAACTGGCTTTTTGGAATACTAAATATCCTAAAGAATCTATATGTTCAGAAATCTATTATCTTGAACTGCATAATCAACTCAAAGGAAGTAACAAAGTATCTTTTTGCTCAGGAGTCTAGCTGCCCGGATGTACCAACTCAGTTTTGTATGTTTTTACATACATGCATAGACTTGTCTATTTTAAAGTCCTACGTGGTTTGGCGCTCTTACCTCTGCTGAATCATAGAGATGGTTAGGTCATGGTGGAATGCATAGCATCAGTACAAACCTAACCAACTTTTCTGTGTTTGATGCCCAAGAAATTGTGGAGAGTTTCCCCTAGATAATGTATCCATTCATCTTGAAACATTGTGTGGAATAAGGTTGCATTAGTGACATGGGCACCTATTAATTTCTGTCAAACACTTATAGCAGAGAAAGATGAAACACGTTAAAAACAACAACACTTTAATGTCCCACAAGGCTCTTGGCTATGTTAGTATATTGAAGGTATTCCTGAAAATGTAAAGGCTCTTAAGTAACTTGTGAGTTACTTTATTTTTTATTTATTAGACATATTTATATCCTGCCCCAAACTTGTGACTCACAATAAAATAGGAATTACAGAATAAACAAGGCTAAAACCAGAATAATTTAAGATTTTAAACCATTAAAAAAAAACAACTATCAAAACAGTATCTAATTAAAAGCCTGGGTGAACAAATGTGTGTTGACTACTTTTTAAAAGTTGTCAGTGATGGGAAAGCTCTTATTTCGGCAGGGAGTACATTCCCGAGCCTCGGGGCAGTTACTTGCGGCCAAAGCTTCTGCTATTAGGTTCTTTCATGTGATGGAACAGGTTATTGCCTATGAAAGTTCATGCCATAATAAATCTGCTAGTTCTTTTTTAAAAAGACGTCACCAGATTAAATACTTCCCTTTTTAAAGTCCTTGACATTTGTCCATTCTCATGCTATGTCAAGTCAATAAAAATATGTTTTGTTTTGTTTTTTAAACACAGTTGTAGCCAGCAGCTTGGCCACATCCTCAATCTCGTTTCCCATCCTCAATCTCGTCTCTCAGGACTACTCTTGAGTAGTGTGAGATATTGATGCTTGGGATTTATGGGAATATCACAATGTGTAAAAAATAGATGGGTCATTTTTAAAAAACATGCAGCAAGGCTCAAAGCTTGCTTTTATTTAACAACTATTGAAATTAGGGATGTGCATGGAACCAGGCGGCGGGGGGGTTGAAGGCGGGGGTGTGTGAATCTTTAAGGGCAGGAGAGGGTACACTTACCCGTCCCGCCACATTTCCCCCATGGCGCTCTGTTTTGTTAAAGCCCCTCGTGGTGGGGTTTCCCTATTCTCCAGAATAGATAAATGCACACACCCTGCTAGGTGACAGAGGACTCTGTGTCTGCAACTTCACAACAAGGTTTTTGAATGTTCTAACTCAGATTCCATTTGAACTCCTCTGCTCTGCTCCCCTTCAGCTCCTTTTGTTCAAGGTCATCCTCATGGTTGTGAACACCTCTTCTTGCAGAGAGCTCATTGCCCTGTCAGTCTGACTAGATCTTATATTTTTCAGCAAAAGCCTTTTCCAACAGCCTTTACCCCTGCAAGGTCAACACCATCTTCCACTGGCCCCAGGACATGGTCCCCTCCTCCTTATCCCCTTCTCCGTCCCATCGTGAGGAAAAAGTCTGGCATTCCGTGGATGTCCACCAGCTTCTCTGAATTTAAGTTAACTGTACTAAGCTTGGCCAATAGCCATGCTTTTAATCCCTATTCATATCCTTCATCTCTCTTCCTTAGGGAACAAGGTCCCCTGATCACTTGATCCAAGTAGATTACTGCTGCCATCTCTCTATCTGATATATTTCTTCATCTCTCCATACTAGGGGCATTATTGAGCACTATTCCAGAAGCGTGCTTGAGTCAGCAAACCCTCTGCTCATGTCCTCTTGCCGAGTCATAGGTCAAGCGATGATCAGGTCTCTCTAATCCACTTCATCAAACCCTTCAAGACTGCATTCCTCCATGCAGCTCAGGCAGTTCTGGGCCACACGGTCCTCCAACAGGTGGTATATTACATCCTCTTCCTCCCCACCCACTCCGTATCTCTGCTTGGGCATGTCCCATTATGCTAGGATTACCTTTGTCCACTGCAGAAAAAGAAACATTGGTTTTACCTGTCAAGGATTCTTTTTTGCAAGTGGACAGAGGTAATCCGGCCCACCCGTGGATATTGTTTCTTATGGCTAACCTCTAGGAACCAGTTTGGGGAGAGAACCACTCCCAGAAGGAAGGAGGAGGGAGGTGCACGCACATGCACACACACATTCTCCCTTATCCACTTACCTCTTATATTTATCCGTGTTATTACTAACTCTGTGTTTAGCTTTCTCTCCTATACTTCTGCGCAACAGTCCTGGAACTAGGGTTTTGGCACCACCTAGGTAGCTACCAGATATGAAGCATCTACTGCTTTGAAATTTATCCTGTCTGTTTTGGAAGCATGCTGGGCGCACAACCCACCATGCTAGGATTACCTCCATCCACTTGTGAAAAAGAACGCTTCACAGGTAAGACCAATGTTCCTTTCACTATAATTGAAACCTCCAGAAGAGAAGACATCTAACTAAATTCATTTTCATTTTATTTATTATTTTGTTTATTTATTTATTCGATTTCTATGCGCCCTTCCAAAAATGGGTCAGGGCGGTTAACACAGAGAATGAATGAATGAATGAATAAATAAATGAATGAATAAAGAAAGAAAGAAAGATGGATCCCTGTCCCCAAAGGGCTCACAATCTAAAAAGAAACATGAGAAAGACACCAGCAACAGTCACTTTCATTTTCAAATTCATTTTTAAGAGTCGAAACTAGAAGATTGCCAGTATCTAAAACATAAAGGTTGCCTTTCTTGAATAGAAGAAAATATCCATGAAAAACAAAATGCATCTCAGCAGCCCCGAGATAGCAATGAAATTTATTTTCCATTGCCCAAGAACAAAAGAAAATGAAACGTTGCCATCCTGAGTCATGGAACTGATCTTTACTAACACATCTGCAAACAACACTTCTGCCTACCCTGAGACAGTGAAAGACTAAAGATGGACTCTTGTATTGGTTTGTTTAAAAACAGAGGGCAAATTACAGGGTGCGTCATAGTGATAATTCCCAATGGTACCCTGCGTCTCTAGCTTTCAACTTTCCACTGAAAGGGAACAGCAACAATTATGGAGCGTTTCAACCACTGCTTGGCCATACCACAGCACACTATAGAATTAGACTTCCTGAACAGTGAAGTACTTAGAAAGAAACTGAACACTACAGTTAGGATATGGGCTTTCGGAAAGGATTGAGTGTTAGTGGGAAGCAGACTCTGCAAAACTATGAATGATAATTACAACCTGTTCTCACCCAGCTCAATGTGTTGCTAGTGTGTTTCTCTTCTCTACGTCCATTGCAAGCATTATACAGTATATGGGGACATACCTAATGCCAAAAAAAGATGCAGCAGTGGGATGACCTATGTGCCCTTTGTACCCCTTGGTAGCCTGCATGCAGATGCTTCCTGAGGGCAGAAAAGACTTCCAGGGTTATTAATAAGATAAAAGTACATCAAAGAATGGCATATAGTAGATAGCAAGTGAGTGGTAGAGTTTCAGATCATTATCCGTAGCCAGCATGTTGGCACTACACACCAAGTGACAATGAAATGGATTTGCACTAAGGATACATACCAAAGGCAAATATTACCCAGGAAGTATCTTCCCCCCCCTCATATCTGGAACAGGTTCTCACAATTTCAAATCTACAGTAGAACCTCACTATTTGCAGAACCGCTATTCACAAATGTCTATTTGACATCCTTTTCATTATGTGCAGATACTAAAGGGTTAAAACCCAGGTATCTGTGCTTCCTAGAGAGCCGGAAGTAACCGGAAATAAGTTCCAGCTACCATTTTGTGGAGGAGCCTTTTTGTGTCTCATTTCAGCTTATTTCTTCTAACAAAAAACTGTTTCCCACGGTTTCTTGGGGGGGGGGGCATTCCTGAGCACATGGGAGCACAGTACAGTACCCCATTTACATTATTTCCCCCCTCTTCATTTTTAATGTTTTTTTTACCTTTTTTTTCCTCCATTCTGGAAACAAACCCCCCTTTTCCCATAGGCATACTGTTTATTACTCACAATTTGTTACTTGCAGCAATAGGCGAGGAATGGAACCCCAAGAACTAATGAAGTTTGCCTGTATTTTAGTGGCTTTACAACTATAAAGGCTAAATCAGCTGTAACATCTACATTGTCTGCACTTGCCAGCAGTAAGTAAAATCATATTAAAGTGGGATTTAATGCATATTTAAATGCAACTATTTGTATATTCTACTATCTAGGTGGGCTAAAAAATCATGTAACCCTTCACAGATCTGCTGCAACCACACAGGTACAGCTACTGAAAAATATTGTCTTTTTATTGTCTTGAATGTTATGTCCACTGCTTCTTCCTCACCACTTACAAGCTCTCTTCCAAGGGAATGTAGTTAACTGCCACATTTCCCCCATTATGTAGTATAAAGTACTAATGATGCACTGGTGATACAGTTAACACATAACTTTGTGAGTAGATAGGCGACATGGATGTTAATTTGAAGTGGCAACTCTGAACAAATTGTAATTATATCTGACTGGGTAGTATCAAGACAGGTAAAGAACTCTGACATACTAGCTTGAGGTATTGTGTTTCCTGGATTTTATCTCCTTATCAAATTGAAGGTATGTGCATTCAGTAGCAAACTCTTTTTCTAATGAGACAGTAAACCATGCTGGGGGCACAGCTTTCTCCTTCACATAAGATGTAAAATGGAATTTCTGTACAGCTTCACTGATTAAACATTCTATAGACCTTCTTTCACACACACACACACACCCCGAGCATGGGTGTCTGGAACTAACTTTAAATCAGGCAGTTATACTGCCTGCCGCATGATCAAAGCAGAATAGATGTATTTGGAATTCCTTGCTATTCTGCTATTATGTGATATGTGAAGCAGTGCATATTCTGCCCCCTATATTCTGCCCAGAAGGAAGTTTTATTTCTATTTGGGCTGAAGGAAAAGTAATTTATTACTGTACAATGCCACTAAGTATCCCTCCCCTTTTGGGGGTGGGGGTGGGGAATAGAGCACACAATTGCATTTGCTCACATATGCTTGCCATACTCATCTCTGTCTTTTTTCCTACTATTGCCACTCCTTGCTGACTAACTTTAGTGTATCCGCTACACAGGAAAAGAAACCTGTGCTTGTTCCTCTATACAACTCCATGTATTCTGATACTCCGTATAAATAAAAATATTGCTGGAAAAATAATTAGCAGAACTATGCCACTGGTCACCTGTTTATCTGTTATACAGGTGAAACTCGAAAAATTAGAATATCATGCAAAGTTCATTAATTTCAGTAATGCAAATTAAAAGGTGAAACTGATATATGAGATAGACGCATTACATGCAAAGCGAGATAAGTCAAGCCTTAATTTGTTATAATTGTGATGATCATGGCGTACAGCTCATGAGAACCCCAAATCCACAATCCCAGAAAATTAGAATATTGTGAAAAGGTTCAACAGTCTAGGCTCCAGGTGTCCCACTCCAATCAGCTAATCAATCCATAACACCTGCAAAGGGCTCCTGAGCCTTTAAATGGTCTCTCAGTTTGGTTCATTAGGAATCACAATCATGGGAAAGACTGCTGACTTGACAGTTGTGCAGAAAACCATCACTGACACCTTCCATAAGGAGGGAAAGCATCAAAAGGTAATTGCAAAAGAAGTTGGATGTTCCCAAAGTGCTGTATCAAAGCACATCAATAGAAAGTTATGTGGAAGGGGAAAGTGTGGAAGAAAAAGGTGCACAAGCAGCAGGGATGACCGCAGCCTGGAGAGGATTGTCAGGAAAAGGCCATTCAAAAGTGTTGGGGACTTTCACAAGGAGTGGACTGAGGCTGGAGTTAGTGCATCAAGAGCCACCACACACAGACGGATCCTGGACATGGGCTTCAAATGTCGTATTCTTCTTGTCAAGCCGCTCCTGAACAACAAACAATGTCAGAAGCGTCTTACCTGGGCTCAAGAAAAAAAGAACTGGTCTGTTGCTCAGTGGTCCAAAGTCCTCTTTTCTGATGAGAGCAACTTTTGCATCTCATTTGGAAACCAAGGACCCAGAGTCTGGAGGAAGAATGGAGAGGCACACAATGCAAGATGCTTGAAGTCCAGTGTAACGTTTCCACAGTCTGTGTTGATTTGGGGAGCCATGTCATCTGCTGGTGTTGGTCCACTGTGCTTCATTAAGTCCAGGTTCAACGCAGCCGTCTATCAGGAGATTTTGGAGCACTTCATGCTTCCTTCCGCAGACGAGCTGTATGGGGATGCTGACTTCATTTTCCAGCAGGACTTGGCACCTGCCCACACTGCCAAAAGTACCAAAACCTGGTTCAATGACCATGGGATTACTGTGCTTGATTGGCCAGCAAACTCGCCTGACCTGAACCCCATAGAGAATCTATGGGGCATTGCCAAGAGAAGGATGAGAGACATGAGACCAAACAATGCAGAAGAGCTGAAGGCCGCTAATGAAGCATCCTGGTCTTCCATAACACCTCAGCAGTGCCACAGGCTGATAGCCTCCATGCCACGCCGCATTGAGGCAATAATTGCTGCAAAAGGGGCCCAAACCAAGTACTGAATACATATGCATGCTTATACTTTTCAGAGGTCCGATATTGTTCTATTTACAATCCTTGTTTTATTGGTTTCATGTAATATTCTAATTTTCTGGGATTGTGGATTTGGGGTTCTCATGAGCTGTACGCCATGATCATCACAATTATAACAAATTAAGGCTTGACTTATCTCGCTTTGCATGTAATGCATCTATCTCATATATCAGTTTCACCTTTTAATTTGCATTACTGAAATTAATGAACTTTTGCATGATATTCTAATTTTTCGAGTTTCACCTGTATACCACCACCAGTAATCAAATCTCAAGGCAGTTTACAACACCAACAAATACAAACCATTAAAATCAATTAAAAGGGTTTAAATCATCAACTAAAAGTCTGGCCAAAGAAATGTGTTTTCAAGGCCTTCTTAAAAGGTCACCAAAGATGCCAATTCCCGTATCTGATCAGGGAGTATGTTGCAAAGATTGAGACCTCCAGTGAAAAGTAAAATTTATTCAGTATATTTAATGTCACATTTTTGTTTGAAATGCTTCAGCAGAAATGAATACTTTGAATTTTGACTTTGTGACATTCTACTTAAAGATTACAAATATTTGAAGATTATAAAAAGTACTAATATGCAGAGGTACAAGCATAGGAGTGCATTGTTCAGTTGGAATATAAATTCTTGAAAACAAACTGAACGACCTAGATTCCCGACGAACTACATCCCTCTATTCTGGAGACAAGCCCGAATATTAAACAAATGAATCGATGGGCAAGAACACTTACTCAATGGACACCCATCTAAGCAATCTTTTAAAATTTAATCTTCTTTCCTATATGAAATGAGAATCATTTTTTCCAACTAACTTCAGCAGATACATTGTTTTGAGGATATTCTTGTACAGCCTGGCTCAGTCATTTTCTAACTATTTAACATGTTTTTCATGTCAAATTTAATGTACAAAAAACTAAATAAAGGGTATAACACTCCTTCCAACAAAGCTTCAACATCAAGTGACAACTTACATATATGGAACAGCCATCACAGACCACACACACACTAGATAGTAGGTGTGTGCATGAATCAATTATTGCTATTCGATTGGACAGTGCTGGCCGGTTCAACAAATTAAACTGGAAATACTCAATGAATTCATGTTATGCCTATAGGGAACAATGGGGAACTCCAATCACTCTATTGTCCCCATAGGTAGGTCCCAGGGAGAGCAAAGTAGGTTGGGTGGTAGGATGGGTGACTACCTTCCCATGATGGATGCTACCTACCACCCAACCCACAAAAGAAACACAGGCCAGCAGGTGATTTTTAAATTTGAAAAACACTCTCCTCCCCCCCCCCCCAAACCCATAGGTGTTCTGGTTAAAAAGAATAAAAATAAAGATTGCCCACTTGCCTATTTCTTTTGTGTAGTAGGTAGCGCCCATCATGCCATACTACTCAACCCACATTTGTGTCCCTAGGACTCAACCATAAGGAACAATGGAGTGATTCAAGCTCCCCATTGTTCCCTATGGGCAGAACAAGCAGAATGTGACTGTATACATTTTGCAACCCTGCCTTGAAAAACACTGCAGAACAGAAACAGCACATAGAGTCCCTCTAACACAGAACACCACATTTTGCCAAACACACAGTCCAAAGATGGCCAAAAAAGAATCACTGACACAGAATCCACTGCCAGCCACAGTGCCTGCGCTGCAGTAACATCATTGGCACAAGACGCTCTCTCACACATAATTATTACTCCGATCTTACTCCAAGATTGGCTCCAAAATCGGTGTAATCGGCTGCAGCAGCACAGCAACACCCTTACCAGCCAACAACCAGAACACCATCTTCAGCCACATTTTGACTGAGTGAGTACACCTTGCAGTGCAGATAGCAGTGAATGAAGCAGAAGTTACTCTCAAGGCCAGATACTGAACTCATCACAGCAACCACCAAGAAATCAATCAATCAATCAATCAATCTCTCTCTCTCTCTCTCTCTCTCACACACACACACACACACACACACACACACACACACACACACACCCTACCTGAGCTGCCACTGTCCATTTCTTGCTACAAACCATCTCATAAACAGATCAAACTACAACTCATGGAAGGCGGGCAAGCACCCAGATTCTGCCTTTGTCAATCTGAGATCCAGCAAAATAATTATAGCAGCAATAGCACTGCATATACTCAGTGCTGAGAAAAGAAAACCACAAAACCAAACCTACCTACCTCCTGTCCTGATATATCCTCTTCTTCCTAAGGGAGGGCTCTCTCGCTCTCTCTCTCTCTCTGTCTCCCAGTCCCTTTGAATACATTTTGAAATTCCCTCCAAAAATGTTCTACCTTCCCTCCACCCAGCCAATGAGGGCACAGTTGCCCATGACAATCTGAATGACAAGTCAACCATGAAGCAAGGAGATCTCAAGCAAACTGGAAGCCAGAGCCATAAAACCAATCAGCAAGGGGGAACGTCCGCCAAAATGGCCACACAAATTATGCAAATCGATTCAGTTCAATTCAGTTGTGCTGAACTGGGGCTGGTTCAGTTTTAATTCAAATCAGCCCCTTCATTTAAGGGGTGATTCGATTCACAGTCAAATCCATGCATCGCCCCCAATTCAGCATGAATTGAATTGCATATCCCTACTAGATATAGTCTCCATGTCAAGTCATTATCACCTCACCAAGGAATGGTCTACACAAAGAGCAGATCATGTGATAAAATTGTTACTAGAACGTATAATTTTAATTACAGATGATGGGTGACAGGGTTGGGGGAGAGGCTGCAGATCTGAATACTCGCCCACAAAAATCCTTTCATGTAGAAAACTAACGTGTTAGAAAGAAGGCTGGGCTAAAATTCTTTTCCTGCTAATATGTCTAGGTGTTGTTGTACAGTGTGTTTTATGAGAAACATTTTATGAGTCCTACAATTCCTCCACCTGAAATCTGAAGGGAAACTGCTGCCATACTGAAACTGTTCCTGGTTCCATTTAGTATTGTCTCTTTTGAGAAGGAGCAGCTCTCCAAGGCCTCAGGCAGAAGTGCTTCCCATTCCAGATAAACTACCTGAAATTCTTTGAACTGGAGACATCAGGGATTAAACTTGGGGCCTTCTGTATGCAAAGTATCTGCTCTCTTACTAAACCATAGTAGTCCTGCTGAGGAGTTATATAACCTGGGGTTACAGCATGCTTGGAAATACTTTGGCTGTGCAGCCTAAGCCCACCTCCCCATCCACCACTCTCTACAGTTACAACATTTGTCTGCCCTGAAAAGGGCCACTCTCATCATCAAATGTTCTGCTATTTTGCATCAAATGGCACAGCGGAGAAATGCTTGATTAACAAGCAGAAGGTTGCCAGTTCAAATCCCCACTGGTATGTTTCCCAGACTACGGGAAACACCTATATTGGGCAGCAGCGATATAGGAAGATGCTGAAAGGCATCATCTCATACTGCGTGGGAGGAGGCAATGGTAAGCCCATTGGTATTCTACCAAAGAAAACCACAGGGCTCTGTGAGTGCCAGGAGTCGAAATCAACTTGATGGCACACTTTACCTTACCCCACAATACTTCTCAGTGAAGGTGTTCACTTATTCATCTGCAAGTCATTGCTTGACAAGACATTAAGACAGATATAGGAAACCTTGGCACTCCAGCTGCATTGAACTACAACCCCCATCATCCCCAGCCACATTACATTGTGGATGAGGATGATGGGAGTTGTAGTTCAGCAGCAGCTGGAGTGTCGAGTTGGCCAACCCCTGAACAGTGTATATGAACTGTGAAACAGTCAAAGAGATCCTCTGGTTTGGGAAAAGATGTTCACCCTGCTATTTCCTTCCACCCTGTGGTAAAATTGCTAATTAACACAACCTAAAGAAAAATGTTAAAATTTAAGCATATATCAGGACTTAGAATGCTACCTCGTGGTGACCCTTTCAAGGGATCATTACATGTCAAAATGTCAGGAAAAGACACAAAAGGTGACTCTTTCCATTGAAAATGATTGCTTGAAAATGTACCAAGCCCAAATGTAACTTCAGTAATCTTTTCAACTCTAGATGCTTAATAAAAACTGCATTTATGAGTGGTTCTGCATGAGATTTGTGACTCCTCTGGCTACTCTCTGTTGAAAGGAAATATAATTTTCTACATACAGTATGACTTCATAAATCTGCACACTTGGGACATACTGCTAGATCTATCCACCATTCATAGCTGGCTAAAGCAGATTTAATGTAATTAACTGGTTTCTGGTCAGCATAGTTAGGAGGAAAAAGGAAGAAACTGGCAGAAAGCCCCCAATACTACTTCACTTACAAGAAATAAAACAGCAAGCAGGGCCCAGCTTCAGAACTGATTTCTGTAATAGAAAATACCCTAATACATAGTCGCTACCTGCAACATAAGCTCTTAGAATCCTGCAGATCAACTCTCCCATCATTAAACTCACTGAGGACCTTTGCCCCTGTTTAAACAGAATGCTAGATAGCTGTCCTTATTGTATGACTTCTCCCTTTTTGTTTCTCCTTTCATAAAGGTTTTATCTAATATTAATAATTGTTTGCATAGTATAATAGAGTAACTTACTTCAAAACTGGCTCCTTTTATATGAAAGAACTACAGGAGCTGAAGCAGTACGGTAGACTACAGGAGAACAAGTGGAGAAAGACTCGATTCGAATATGACAGATTACAACATAAAGCGCATTTGAAGACCTATGCTCAAGCAGTATGTGTGCCAAAGCAGCATTTCTTTTCTGCCCATATTGCATCCGCTGGCTCACATCCAGAGGAGCTGTTCAGGATTGAGACAGGGCCCTCCTGCCTTGAATCAGAATTTGGAACCATCAATTGCCCTTTGCGACATTTTAACGAGTTTTTTGTGGATAAAATCTCTCATATTCAGACTAAGTTAGACCCCACAATTATTGCAGAGTCTAATGCAGACATGTATAACCAGCAATTTCCATCACGTGGTTAGGCTGGATCAGTTTCAGTTGGTCTCCCAATGATGTGGACAAGCAGCTTGGAGTGGTGCAGCCTACCACCTTTTGTCTTGACCCTTGTCCAACATGGCTTATACTATCTGGCATGGGGGTTGTTGTAGAAGGCCTGGTAGACATTACAAATGCTTCTCTGAGGGAGGGCAGGATGCCTTCCTGTATTAAGGAGGAAATAATTAGATCGCTTCTGAAGAAGTCTGCATTGGATTGCAGTTAAGCAACTATAGGCCCGTCTCCAACCTTCCATGGCTGGGCAAGGTAAGTGAGATCGTGGTGGCCTGCCAGCTCCAAGATGTCTTGGAGGAAACTGATTATCTAGACCCATTTCAAACTGGTTTTCAAGTGGGCTATGGAGCAGAGACTACCTTGGTCGGCCTGATGGATGATCTCCAACAAGGAATTGATAGAGGGCTCTCTCGGCGGCTTTCAATACTATCAACCATAGTATCCTTCTGGACCATCTGAGAAGGTTGGGAGTGGGAGGCACTGCTTTGCAGTGGTTCTACTCCTACCTCTCGAACAGATTCCAGATGGTGTCCCTTGGAGATTGTTGTTCTTCAAAACAAACTTTTATTTGGGATTCCCTAGGGCTCCATATTGTCTCCAATGCTCTTTAATATCTACATGAAACCGCTGGGAGACATCATCAGGAGATTTGGTTCAAGGTGTTATCAGTATGCTGATGACAACCAAATCTATTTCTTTATGTCAGCAGCATCAGGAGAAGGCATAACCACCCTAAATGTCTGGGGGCAGTGATGGGCTGGATGAGGGATAACAAACTGAAACTGAATCCAAATAAGGAGGAGAACTTATTATGCAGGTTCAGAACTCGGGAGACTATTTTGATCTGCCAGTTCTGGATGGGATCACACTTCCCCAGAAGGAAACGGTACACAGTATAGTAGTGCTTCTGGATGCAAACCTCTCCCTGATGTTTCAGGATGTGGCCAGAGGTGGTTTCTATCAGCTCTGGCCAATATGCTAGGTCCGCCTGTTTTTTTGTGATAAATTATCTCAAAGCAGTGGTATATATGCTGGTAACTTCCAGACTTGAATACTGCAATGAACTCTATGTGGGGCTGCCTTTGAACATAGTCTGGAAACTGCAGTTGGTACAAAAGGCGGTAGCTAGGTTCTCTCTGTGATGATATTAAAAGAACTGTATTGTATCTATATTAAAAGAACTGTACTGGCTACCAATAGGTTTCCAGGCAAAATACAAGGTGCTGATTATAACCTATAAAGCCCTAAACAGCTTAGACCCAGAGTATTTAGGACAATATCTCCTTCACTATGGGACCCATCTTTTATTGAGATCATGCGGAGAGGTGGTCTGCAGTTGCCACCAGTTTGTGTGGTGGTTATACAGGGACAGGCCTTCTCTGTTGCCATTCTAAGGCTCTGGAATGCACTCTCTGGTGAAATAAGAGTCCTCCCATCTCTGAGAACTATAAAAACAAAGATACATTTATTCAACCAAGCTTTTAAGTAGACTTGTGGTTTTGAATTGTTTTAAGATTTTAATCCCTTTTAATTTGTTATATGTTGATGTAAGCTGCCCAGAGACATAGGTTTGGGGCAGTGTGCAAATAAAATAAACAAACATAGTCAGAATAATCCCCCCCACATTAGTTAATATTACACTACCCCTTCACAACATTCTTACGGAAATCAACTTTTATATTCATTTTTGTTTTATGCAAGCTTCTCTTCCTCTAGACCAGGGATTCCCAACCAGGGGTGGAGCTACCATTGGGCGAAGGGGTTCAAATAACCTGGGTCACCAACAATCGAGGGCCGCAAACGCGGTCCCAGACACGGCCCCTGCATCGGACATCAGACGCAGGGGGTGTTATTTCGGTCCCAAACAGCATTGGGCAATACGGGCCTTCAAGGCAGGGAGAGCTGCTCCTGGTCTCGCTGCCAATGCAGTGGGGCCCATCAATCACCCTCCCAAACATGGCTGCGCAGCCCCGTATAGGAGAGAGATCAGCCTGCACTGCATTGGCAGCGTAGCCGGAACAGCTCTCCCTGCCTTTAAGGCAGTGAGAGTTGCTCAAGCCCACACTGCCCAATGCAGTGTGGGCCGATCTCCCTTCCAAACGGGGCCACGGGGCCTCGGTTGGAAGAGAGACCACACACCCGCATCTGACATGGAGGCATGACTAGCTGGGCCCTGCGTCTGACGTCAGGTGCGGGGGGTGGGGGCAGGGTGCCATGGCGGTCGCACACGGGCCTCTACCAGCCTCCTTACACTGCTGTTCTCAACCTTTTTAAATAAGTGTACCCCTTCTGCTGGAAATCTACAGCGCAGGTATCCCAGAGAGAGGGAGATAATATATACACAAATTTTAAAGTTACAGTTATGGGGCAGGGTACTTCAGCCACTGGCTTACATCCAGACTAAGTTACTAATGAGTACTCCTATTCAAATTCATTTCCCATTAATTTCAACAAGTGCCTATGAGTAGCTTAATGTAGATATAAGCCAGTGATTGAAGTAGCCCATCTCATAACTGTAACATTCAAATTTGTATGTGGGTGTCTATACACATATATACATTAAAAAACCACAAATTTATGTGTTACAGTTAGGGAGACAGGGTACTACAGCCATTGGCTCACATCCACACTAAGATATTCATAGATAATCATAAGCAGTCTCATTAAAATCACAGGGTCGAGTTGACTTGTCCTATTAATTTCAATGAGAAAGCATACAGAGTGCTAATTTTCTGAAACCTATCAGAGAGGTCTGGCTTCATTCAAGTCCTTTTGCACCTTTTAATGGCGACCACCTCATTTTCTCTCTCTCACTGCTTTGGGTCATGCTGGGGCCGCCTTCCCCATAAATAGGATGAAAGATGGCAGTGTCTCTTACAGGCCTTGGAGGTGGGCGGGGGGGGGATGGAATGCCTCACCCAGGACTGAAAAAATAGTTGGCTGAAGTCACTTACTCAAATTGAAGAAATCAGAGTTGAAGGTACAGTAATGGGGCAGGAGCCGCAGATAAACATGCCCTACTGAGAACAAGAGAGAAAAGAACTAGGCATCTGGCTCCCAGAGCATGCTGGGAGATGGGACAGACTTCCTGCTAACTGTAGGTTACCTGAGAATTTCCTGTCTCCTTGGAGCATGGAGTGGAAGATTACCGTTTGTAAGCAATGATCTCCTACTCTGAGGAAGAAGGAGATTACTTCCTCTTTCCTTCTTCCCTTTCTGCAATGGACACATTGCTGAGGTCATGTCAGCTTCGAGACAGTGATTCTCAGATGAGGAACTAATAGTGTGGCTTCAGTGTAGAATGGCAAAAAGGCTCTGAATACCTCCCAAGAGCCCTTCAAATACCCCGCTGGCAACTCCTCCTTTAGACCAGGGCCTTTGGTTGGGGATTATGGGAGTTGAAGTCCAATAACATCTGGGCACTCTACCTTAAGAATCCCTGCTTTAGACCAACCATTTGACATATCCTGAGTGGATGGTTTCTCCAAACAGGATAAAGAGAACCAATCACAATGGCAGGATTCAGAATTTGCCTCCCACCATGCCAAATGCTCCCCACTAGCTGCTCAATAAGTCCCTTCTTTTGTTGCCTGCCTAAAATTGCAAGCATGGAGGCAGAGGTGTGTTGTCACACATCTGTCAGGCCACAGTACAAGACTGCATTTGACGATGGGTCAAGGGTTATACAGACCTGCAGAGTGGAATTGTGTTGCACATTCCTAAGTAAACGAGGTGTACTTAGGAATAGAACCATTCTTTTAGTTGCACTGAATACGACTTCAAATTCATGCTATACTGTACCAAGCAATTTTTTAAATTTACTATATTTCCAGCCTGCCATTGCTCCAAGGAGCTCAAGGCAGCATACATGGTTCTTCCCACCCTCATTTGATCTTCACTACCACCCTGTGAGGTAGGCTAGGCTAAGAGGAAGTGACTGGCCCAAGGTCACCCCATGAGCTTCATGGCCAATTGGGGACTTGAACCCATGTCTCCTTGGTCTTCATTCGACACTCTAAGCACAATACTACCACTCTTGCTCTCAACATTGCATTATCACAATTATTTTTAAAGTCTTGTCCCAGTTCTAAGTGCATTACTTGAAAGTTTGATGCAACACTGAGGAAGGCAGCCCTGAAGTTCTCTCATTCATTGTTTCCTTTCATGCAAGAATTTCTAATACAAGCATAGCACATTCTGTCTGACAGGAAGTATCCACCACTTAAAAATGCCACCACACTAAAAGGATGCAGGGTCAGTGTAAATACGTCCACAACTTAAGCAATTGGGTGGAGAAGCAACATTTCAGGTATATACACCACTTGGATTGTACAACCTATCTCCCTGAGATTAAAAAAAAAAATTGGGCCTATCTTGGAGCATATCTCTATTAAAGTTTCTTTCTTCTTCTTCCCTCCAACCTCAAAAAAGCTCAGGCTGTTATAGTCATCTCACCTTGTGTCATCACAGCAATCCTGTGAAATAATTAGTTCCACTATCTCCATCCACCCCACTGTTAAAAGCCCTCTGAGCCCATGAGCATTCTACGCCATTACATTGGGGCAATTGGGGTGGGATGTTGCCCCCCCTTTTCTTTTCTGAAACTGACAGATCTATGGGTTACCTCGAGCCTCACAGCATCTTGAACTCTCTGTTTGTCAGCATATTGAGGGACAGTCACTTAGTAGGCAGTGGGACAGTTACCCCTAGATTTAGCAGCTGCAAAAGAGCCAAATTGAAAGGGAACTTACCTTGCACCTTTCCCATGCTGGGATACCTAAGTAGACGCCTGAAGTTAACTCACAACATTTAACTCTCCATTCAAGGTCTCTCTGCACAATTTACCCTTGAAAAATTGACCCTTCTTTGGTTTACCTCCCCTCCATAGATGCCTCAAAGGAGCTAGAAGCAAATTCTCTCAGCAGGAAGTCAGATGAGGCACTGTGAATGCACATTTCTTACTTATCAAAATAAGGCAAGAGTGGGTGATAGGAATTCAAAAATGCAACCATTAAAACACTGATTAGTTTACTAGGTGTTTCCAAACAAAAAGAGTTCCCGTGTTTGCATGTTCGATCACTCCATTTGTATTGACCTATTCATGCACTGTGTTGTAGTGCAGCACAACAGACCAACAATGGGATCTTTTGAGATTCCCTGAAACTGACCTAGCCAAGAAAGAAGGTCAATTGGAATGTCCCCTCAGGGCACGTTTTGGGCTTTAACTTTTGAGCCTGTGTGCTCCCCTTGGTCTCCAGTGCTACCCATTTGGTTACCACCTTGTGGAGTCACCCATTACTTGGATGCTGCTGTGGACACTTGCTACACCACTTATATGCATTATGCTCTGCGGGCCACCCTTGCTTCTAGGCCCTAGATCAGCTCCCTTGTCAGATCTGATCTTCATAGCCCTCCTCACTACCACCTGGAGCTGACTTCACCCACCCGTTACTGAAGGAAGAAATGAGGTTGTATGAGAACTGCTGCACCCCAATCTGGGCTCACTCAATCGCTGTCTCTTCTCTCTTAAATCCAAGTGCATGTTTCTCTGAGCCTTCTTTCTCTGGCCAGCCTAGAAGCTACTTAATTCGGACATTAAGCTAAATTTCCTCTTAGCAGTTGTATGGTTAATCTTGTAATGTATTTTTTAGTAATAATATTGCTTTTAGTGACTCTCTTATTCCATTGTACATTCCATTGTACCCCTTACCCTCAAATAAAGCCTTCCCTGTTTTTGAACATCTCTCTCAGAGGCCAGTCATTTTCCTGAACCAGTACTTTGCATTAAATTTATTCTGATGTGGAACTCCTCCACTCCTGCACTCTGAGCTAATTTCCCCACACAAAGCTTGAACACAATTTTGGGGTGTTCACCAATCACCCTGGGTCAGTTCCATTAACAACACTCACACACCCATCAGACCTAACATCTATTTTTAAAAAAAAATCCAATACAGAAATAATATAAACACAATACCAGTAGTAAGAAAACAAATCGTTATCTTCACCCAGTAGTTTTTAGCTGAAATACAGGACAGTACTATCACTATAGGTGTATAAAGTTTCCTCCTTCAGTTTGAGACTTCCAACATCATCTGGATAATTTTATTTACTTTTCCTCTTTTGACTCGAGCCATATGAATTCAATGTTTCATACTTACAAGAAAACAAGCCTCAGATCACATTCTGTGTTTGGCTTAGAATCAATATAGAGAAGATATGAAACTGATTTCCAAATTTCAAGTGCATATGTAATTACCATTATCAGCAAAAACTAGTCCAGTGTTCCCTCTAACAGGAATTCCCAGATGATGTTGACTACAACTCCCAGAATCCCCAGCTTCAATGGCTTTTGCTTGGGGATTCTGGGAGTTGTTGTCAACAAAATCTGGGAATCCCTGTTAGAACACTGAACCAGACTTCAAAAACGATGGAGATGATCAGTACTGACACCCAAGGACAATGAACCAAGACTCTACCAACTCACACTTCCAAAGAACTTGCAACAAAGTTAGCACACAGATTAGACAAAGTACATTAAATCAAACTATGGGGAGTTAATGGATAATTCTCTGTAATTGCCTTGATTTGCATTTTCACTAATGAGCAGCACAAGTGTCTCAGATGATTTTAAATATGGATACTTTTCCTAAAGACTCTTAAATATGTTCAGTAACTGAGACTTGTAATACTGAAGAAGCCTTATAAATTAAAAGTAACACACAACCAGATGTATTTAAAAGCAACACACCACATTATGTGCATTAGGACATCAGATAAGTTCTGAATAAGTTGAAGTGCAAGGGATTTGGGGAATATCACTTCCATTTGGCAAAATAAGCATAGACAGATGAATCTCTCATCACTTTTAATAGATAACAACATAATCCCCTAATCTAGGAGGAAGGAAAGCACAGCACATGGACTATATCCAGCCTGCCAAGGCTTTCCCTTCAGCTAGCACAACAAAATGTACTCAGTTTTCCCCACAGTCCTTTGTGCTGAATCAAAACTGAATTGATTAGATGAGGCCAGAGGTCATATTTCGCTCATCCTACCTCTAATAAGAGAATGATTCATTCTACTTTTTAGGTGGAAAGAATACAGTGGCAATTCCGACTGCCACAGATGCAATAAGGTCCTGAATTATTAATTTCAGCAAGAACACATCTAACATTTCCCTTAATTATTTATTTCAGCTTTGGTTAAATAACATTCAGTTAAAGACCATGACTTATTGCACAGCTCTCCAGAAGATGCAATGGTCATGATCCTTGTTCAAGACAGGTTCTCCAGTAGATAATATGACGGCCTATTTACGAATCACTTATCCTTGGATAATGGCCTCTGAACTAATTTCAACTTCCATTTCGTTTATATTCAAAAAAATAAATACAAGTTGGCATGAACTAGAGGACAGATAAATCCCCTGGCATTATATCGGTGGCTTCCAGTTCTCCTGAGCACAAGCATCTCTGGTAGGCTGAGTACCGTATTAGACAGACACAAGTTGGACCACCTCTACATCTAAATGGCCGTGTCTATATCTTGTGGCTGAATTCCTTAAATTAATTATAGGTTGTAGGGAACCACTTCCTCGTCTGTCTGGCAAAGGCAGCTTCACAATGTTCCTCAAATGGCAACAGGCCATGTGCTAAAAAACCCCTTGGGTGAGCCCACTGATGATGCCACCCCTCTTCTCCTTGCTGGCCCCGTCTTCCAGAGAATGCTCCATCTTCTAGCCAGTATCACTGCTTGCTGTAGCATAGCAGGCATCCAGCTGCACTGGCCTATCTGTCTCTTGCAACCACTGCTGTGCCAACACCAGCATGCTCTCTCTGTCCCCACTGTCTCTCCCCTCCAGCACCAAATTTCTCTGCTTTGTCTCTGCCATATCAGGAGGAGACAAAAATGGACAAGTTTGACACTGGGGAGAAGAGAAAGGGCTGGTGGTGAGAAACATTCAGGCCAGTGAAGCTGGATGCACGCTGCCTGCTATACTATAGCTAGCAATGGTACTGTCTGGAGCAGTGGTTCCAAACCTGGTTTCTTCCAGATGTTGCTAAACTACAACTCCCAGCCACAATAAATTGTAGCTGGGGCTGATGGAAGTTGTAGTTCAACAACATCTTGTTTGGGAACCACTGGTCTGGAGGATAAAGCATGCCCGAGAAAGTGAGGCCAGTGAGGGGAAAAACAGTGGCCTTAGCAACAGCAGGGGCAAGCCCAGTGAGGGGGAACCGAGGAAGAAAATAGGGGTCAGAAAAGCAGAGGTCAGGAGCCAGCAACAGGCAGCTAGAGTGGTGCCCACAAGACAGGGAGCCTGCACTAACTGCATTTTGGCACACTTGCCACCTGAGGCTTTTGCCTCATGGGAGAGCTGCCTCTATTGGATTACCCCAAGTTCACAGGATGATCCCAAATTCTTATTGTATTACAGTAGAGGGGGGAAAGCTTCAATCTCAAGTATTTGAATGTTTTAGCCAGTTCAGTTATGGGCATTTAGATTCCTTCTCCATGCATGGCAAGGTCTGGAAGCAGTCCTTGGACTCACATGTTCAAATATCCACAAGATCTACCACTTTAGCTGCTTTCTCCCTTCTATTCATGTAGAAGAGCACACTCCCAAGGACTAACATCCAATCTCATGAGGCACAGAGGTGCAAGAGAGTGTCTGAATGGGTCCTTTGTCATAAGTGGCATGCTCTGAATACTAGCATGCAGAGGAAAGCCACCTGCTTAAAGAAGATGAATTATTCTCGGAAGCTAGAAGGCATACAGATGTGGGTAGAGGATCATTTAGTTTGAGACGGAATACTCATCGTGGATGCCAGCCAGCTGCACACAGCAGTGTACACAACCACGTTTCTGCTTGGTTCTCTAAGCAACATCCAAGCGATAGGACCTAATGTCGGCCCTAAATTGTGCTCTAAACTTCACCAAAGATCCACATACACCATTCAAATAAAATGCTGAAGGTTTTTAAATGCTCTTATTTTGCTTGAGTGGTTAGCAGACTAATAGCCCAAACCTATGCAAGCAAACTTAGAAACAGGCCTTGCCGAATTCAACAAGGTTTACTCCCAAGTAAGTGTGGATAAGATACCTGCCTCGGAGCAAGCCCAACTGAATGCAGTGGGTCTTACTTCTAGTAAAGTAAGAAGGCTGCGATCTTATAGTCACTCACTTGGGAGTAAGCCTCACAGAACAGAATGAGACCAACTTCTGAGTGAATATTAGGATCAAGCTGTCAAACTACAACCCTATGCAGTTAGGCATTTCTAAACCCAATGAAATCAGTGAATGACGTATATCCACTTCTGCATAAAACCAATCAGTTCCTCTAACTGGGAAGCAAGTTCCACTGAACTCAAAGAGAGTTCCTTCTGAGCCAATATGCATGCTTAATAACGTTCTGCTAGGAGGCTGCTATCCACTGGATGGTGAAGGGCCAAACTAGATGCAACATTAATCATGTAGGTTGGCGCTGCTTGTTTCTTTGTCTGTTTTGATGTGAACAGCAGGCACAAGGTACTCCAATCTGGAGGATGGCAGGAAGGAGGATATTAGATTCTTTGTCCCAACTGTGGTCCCGATCAGATCTGGGGTCCCCACAGAGTTGCTAATTGCCCCTGGAGGAAAGCTACCATAGGCACCAATGGTCCAGACTAGGGTCAGAGCCCCCTTCCTCACACCAGGGTTCCAATGGGGGGGGGGCTGCTGTCTTTAAAGCCACCATCGCTTCATTTAACATCACTGAACTCAGTAGGTATTTGAAATACACCTCTCAACAAGTATATTAGGGATTGGGTGGCACACCAAAGCGGCAGACAAAAAGCTACAGAGCAGTATCTTCAAACAGTGCTTTGAAATGTTAATGTGGAAATCATGTAGAAAACAACGAAGCTTTGTCTATCGTTGTTAAGTTTGCATGTAAAGTGGGGCTGTACAATATCTCCCTTTGCATACATTTTATGATCTGGCTATAGCCCACCACATCCCAGGACTCTGGGTGGATACAACTGAAGAAAGAAAAAGTTGCCTCTCTGGTGAGTGCATTAAACAAAGGAGCTGAAAAGGATCCATCTGGCTTGCACACAGGCAACACAGCCAAGTGAACACTGACCGCATCGAATTCCTTCATATGACAGCATGTGTCTATACTCTACCCATCAAGTGACTGTAGACTTGTACATACTCAGTGAAGCACCGCGGCTTATGTTTCAAGTGATTCAAGAAACAGAACCAATACTTAGATCAGCAAAGGGCATATTCAGAGGTTTACATTTTGCCCTCATGGATTTTACAAGAAAAACCGCTTAGCTATCCTAGAGTCACACCTCATAGAACGTGGGAGGGGATGTGAGCAGCAACCAGAGCTCGGTACAAAGTTAACTAGGTAGAGCCATCTTTTAAGCAAAAAGCTATTGTTCAGCAGCTGAAGGTCAGTATTTCAATTTGGGATTATACTTCTCCCCCTCTCCATTTGATCAAAAAATCCTATAGCAGTCTTCGTTCTTTGTTTATAAAGATACATTTCAGTTAAGAAATATATTCCCTTTCAAACAAAGTTAAAAAAAAAAAAGCAAGCATTATAGCTTGAAATACTTGAGTAGCAATATTCCACATGCCATTCCAGGAAATGCCAGGGTGGTTTTTTAAAGAGTGTGTGTGTGTGTGTGTGTGTGTGTGTGTGTGCGCGCGTGCGTCTGTCCCAAAGGCCAACAGGAGGACTAATCAATATCTAGCAACCCAGCTGTGACCGGACACATAAATCAGTCAAGAATATAAATAAGTCAATGATCTCTATAATTTAACATTTGGGTCAGAGAGCAGCATCTGGGATCAATTCCAATTGGGGCAGTTGTATCAAATGGGTCTTGGCACCCATGCGAATTGTTAAACACAGAGAGAGCACACAAGAAGTCTTTACATTCTGGATGGATTTTCCGTTACATCCACAACCAAGGTGGAGGCAGACTCAGGATACAGGTTCTTCCCATGCCCATCACCTGTCAAGCCAGTCAAAATAGCTGCTATTGTGTACAACTAGTCAGCAAGTCCTAATGCTCTCTTAGGTGGGGTCCAAAACAATAAACATTCTTCACCATTTTGGCCATCAGTTGAAGTGTCCCCACAACCACTTCCGCAAAGCCGAACTGAGAAAAAAGAACCAGACCATCCAGTGACAACTGCCATCCAAAACCCAACAGATGGAGAAAATTTACATCGATATTCTAGGTGTACACACCATTTTAAAAATAAAAGGGGGTGTAACCTAGGCATTGTCTTTTTTAAAAAAAGCTGTATTAAAAGGGATATTTCTTAAATGACTGTCAGAAAATAATAGTCCCAAACACTGTCAGGGAGATCCAGTGTGATTTATTTAAAGGAGAAAGAAAATACGAGTTTTCAAATATTCTGTTGTGGTGGGGGGGGGAAAGAGAAAATCAGAAGAAATCTTACGTTCTGCTGTTTAGTTGGGAGGCGGGGTAAAACAAAACATGAGGAATTCCACATTCATCAGTCAACATCTAACCTCCTTTGTTGTTAACCTTCTGTAGGGAGGATGGGTGCCGCTTTCCCTCCTCCCAAAACAGGATCGTAAGTTCCCAACTGATAATATATTACCCTGCCTGCCTTTTTGTGTATTCCAGACACTTTTGTACTCAATTAAACCCGAGAACAAAAACATCCCTACTGGAAGTAGGTTACTATCCAATTTTAAACAAAAAAACTACACACGCGCGCGCACACACACCCCAGATTCGGACGTGAATTGGTGCCTCTCGCAATTTACACGAAAGATGGCAGCAGTTAAGCCTGGATTTGAATTCTATGCCAATTATAATACTTTTTTTTTTCAGCAGTCGTGAGGTTGCTTAGTCTGCTGCTGAAAGACCTTGAGTAGACTGCAACGCCTTTAGGAGATGCTGTTTAATTGGTACGTGGTTTAAAGAGTCCGCAAAATGATATTCTAAGAAACCACTGGTCTCTTTACACGATTCGTAGTAGCCAATTTAAAAAAAAATTCCCTTCGTCCTTTTTTCACCATTTCATTTAAGATGAAATTAAATATACCCACACGCTAACAAAACGACACCTATTCAGGGGGGAAAAGAGGCGATTTAACGAATCCAGTTTTCGCTTGAAACATAAACCAGCATCCACTTGGAAAGTAATCAGACTAATGCAGAACCGCCAAGATCAAAGCATGGAAAAGGCTGGAAGAGCAAAGGATGAAGGGGTGTGCGACTCAAAGGTTCGTTACAATTTTTTCCTTGCCCCAGCCACCTAGGAAAGGGCAAAAAGAGGGTAATGTGGGAGGAGGGGGCGGCATCAAGTGCTAACGGGAGCCTGCAGAGAGATCTCACTCACCCACTCCGTATTTCTCGTGCTCTGTAGGAATCCACATGCTAAAGAGTGCAGCTCCTGGTCTTTCTTTTCCAAACAATAACAGTAGCAGCTGCAGCTCCTCTCCGGCTCAGAGCAGCAGCGACAGCTACCAACAATCCTCTCCTTGCCCAGCGGCCAGCGCTACAGCCGCTAGTGCTCGTTGTGTGTGGCTCAGCTTCGTTCCTCAAGCTCCAGCGGAGAAGTCATTGTTCTGATTGACTGAGCCCAGCTCACGCTCCAGGACGGCCACTACTGGCACCACCTCCTTCTCCTTCTCCGCCTCCCGCCCCTTCGGAATTCCAATGCATGATGGGAGGTGTAGTCTTTTGCCGGTGTGTCTTTTCGAAAGACACGCCCACCTACTTGGAAGTCCGCGGGCGAGACTGTCCGCTCCCGGCAAGCTTTGCAGTGCAGTATTAGACGCATGCCTGCTTCTCATTGGTCCAGCGTGCTATTGCAACGATTGGGCCGCATTTCTGTGAGAGAGATCTTGGGCGCAGTGTGGTACTTGGCGGCATGGCAGCTTCTCGAGATTTGGAGGAGGAAAGGAACAACGGTGAGTTTCAGTTTTTCTTTTACATTTTTTGTAACGAAGCTGGTGATGTCTTCGTTTTAAGCTTGTTGTGTTGGGTCACTACGAGGTATTCGTAGCTTGATTTCTAGCAGGACATATTCTCGCAAGTTTAGCAAGTAACATACTTGATAAAGTTTACGGTCAGTTAGGATCAAGGGTTATAAATACGTACTGCGTTTCATTTTCTTTCCTAAGTTTTTTAAGAGTAGGTTTGTTGTAAGTAAAATCCCGCCCCCCGTAGAAAGCACGATAAAATTGCTTGTTTACTCAAGAAACTGATTAGTTCTGGATTTTAAAAACAAACTGTAAAGTCTATTTAAAATACTTTGCAGCTTCAACAATGTGTTACCCTAGATCCTGGATCATACCTAATAGATATTTCACTATTCGTAAAAAGTAAATTGGATATTTTGCTAACTTCTGGCTCCTCATAGTGAGACTGACAGACTGCAATCCTGTGCATACTAACTGAGAAGCCCGGCTGAATACAGTCAGACTTACATTAACATGCTTGGCATTGTGTCCCAAAGCATATGGGGGACATTAGCATGTCTTTAAAATATTGGCAAGTATTGTCCTATATTAAGTCCTTTGAAGATCTATTATGAACAAGCTGCTGCAACAGAAATGTTTTATTTTTTAAAATAGTGCATCTTATGTAAAGTCTGTCTCATAGTTGGCTTGCAGGTTAAATTTATCCACCTTTTGAAAGATGTGTGTGTTCTTGCATGTTTCTCTCCTAAAGATTCAGAAACACATAATGAATGCTACAACTGTGATTCATACATCTTTCAGAGAAAAGGTTTAAGGCAAGATCCTGAGAATAGCAAGTCTTTTTCTCAGAAACTGGAACATGTTATCCAATATGATTTTTGTTGTTTTTGTAGGTTCTTAGGTTCTGATGTAGTTGACAATGCATATGTATATTAAGCTGTGTGTGTATGAAACTGTTACTTAAATCTGGAGCTTGTGTCTTTATGCTGCACTCTCTTTTTTAATTTATTTAATTTATTAAATTTCTGTACTGCCCTTCCAAAAATGGCTCAGGGTGGTTTACAGAGAGAAATAATAAATAAATGAGATGGATCCCTGTTCCCAAAGGGATCACAATCTAAAAATAAACATAAGATAGACACCAGCAACAGTAACTGGAGGTACTGTGCTGGGGTGGATAGCGCTGGATAACACTTCCCCTGCTAAATAAAGAGAATCACCACATTAAAAGGTGCCTCTTTACTTATCAAAGCTTGGCAATCTACCAATTATCAGTGCTTTGGTGTAGCATTTTTTGCATCTTCACTCAGCTCATGTTCTTCCTGCAGACATTTTTAAAATAACACCTAACTTGTGCAACTAGGTCTTTATAAAACCTGAAAATTGATACATTTTCTTCTTCCTCTCCTGAGGCGTTTAAGAGAATGTAATGAGTCCTTTACAGAATGGCATCATAGGGAGCAGAAGTGGAATAAACTTGAAGGCAGAGGCGCAAGTATCCTTAGTTTGGCTTTTTTTCTAGGTGTTTAAAATATTTTAACTACACATTGATGTTTGTCACTTTGAAAAAATGGTTCTTGCCCTTAATATTCCAATGTTCTCCTCTTTGGGGCTCTGCTGTTCTCTCTTTATTCCCCAGTTGTTTCTTCTAAGAGTGGAGTAGCTTTTCTGTCTTAGATCTCTTTCCCAGTATGCTTCTATGAAATATTTCATCTACACTTGCTCCTAACCAAGTACTTGAAGATGACAGTAGAGAAACTGAGGAAAGCAAATTTCATATACATGTTTACCTTGCAGACCTATACAGGACTGTGTTACTGTTCAGCCAGTTCAGTTTTACCTTGGCTATGAACGAGTGGCAGTTATGCCAATGAAACTGCCTAAGCATCAGATGGAGAAAGAGCTGGTGTGGTGTGATTTAAACACACAGAGAGAGGGCGGCAAGAGGTACCTTTTAGCATTAAATGAATCCAAGCGCCTTAAAGCTACCTTCAAGTAAATTAATCAAAGCGCTCTTACAGGGACCTTGAACATTAAAGTCAACGAAGCTCTTCTTAGTTACCAGCAGCAACATGCTGGGTTTGGATTGCAAGCCCTTGCGGCAGTGCTTTGGCTGGCATCCCGCACCGCCACAGAGCGTCTCCAGAGTTAACCTAGCCTCCACACATGCCGCCCAGAGACGCGCCGCTGTTGCCCCAGTCTTCCCATTGGAATGTTCACTCCCTTTTGCGTTGCACTCCGAGCTTGGAATGGGATGCTAAACGCATTCCATGCACAGCCCTCGTCTATGGTGCTTATTCATTTCCATGGTAGAGCACATGCTTTGCGTGCAAAAGGTTCCAGATACAACCCTTTGTATCTCCAGTTAGGACTGCGGAAGGCCCTTTCTGAAAATGTGGAGAGCTGCTTCCAGTCACTGTAAACGGTAATAGATGCTAGCACTGGATGAGAGTGCTAGTGTTAGATTGATAAATGGTCTCGCTTGGCGTAAGGTGGCTCCATATGTCCAGATCATAGTCTGGTTAAAACCCTGAGCAAACTCACTGAACACTTTCATATTCTGAAATCTTGTTAGCCCTTAATTCAGGTCATATTTGGAATACGCTCCCTACTGAAATCAGAGCATCTCCTTCTCTGTTTGTTTTCAGGAAGAACCTCAAGATGCTCCTGTTCTCGCAGGCTTGTAATTAGAATTATTGTTTAAATAATTTTAAAAATGTGTTTTAATAACTATTTTATTCTATTTTTATTGTTATGTATTTTAATCTGTGACTTTAAAATATTTTAAGTTTTGTACGCTGCCTAGAGATTTACATATCAGCGTGGTGTAGTGGTTAGGGTGCTGGACTAGGACCGGGGAGACCCGAGTTCAAATCCCCATTCAGCCATGATACTAGCTGGGTGACTCTAGGCCAGTCATTTCTCTCTCAGTCTAACCTACTTCACAGGGTTGTTGTGAGGAGAAACTCAAGTATTTAGTACACAGCTCTGGGCTCCTTGGAGGAAGAGTGGGATATAAATGTAATAATAATAATAATAATAATATCAGGCGGTATAGAAATATGATCAATAAATTATTTCTGTAGAAGAGCTGTACATATGGAGTTATTTTCATGAATGAATGACTGTGTGTATGTTTTAAAAGTGAACCTGGATACTGGCCCCTTCAAATGCAGAATACAGATAGGAATTGTACTACTGTACATATGCCAGCTATAATATGTGAATAATTCTATAATCATACAGTGTAAACAAATTGTGCATGCGTTGAGCCTGTAAATAGAGAAATTGCTTCTGCCGTTAGTAAGTCTTAGGAGTATCTTGTCTTGGTTATACCTTTATCAAACTTAAAGAGCTCTGTTTAAGATGTTTCTGGGCTTGCAGTTTTTAAAAACTAATTTTAAAAGTGAAAACAAGCATGTTCTTACGGAAATCTTAGCAGGTGTTTTAGGAACATTCTTTTTGTGCAGCTCTCTTGGAAGAGTAATGATTATGAGCAGAAGTAATTATGTCTGAAATAGCTTTACTAATTAAATTCTAAGCTCCAGTTATTATATCAAGACCGAGCTGCTTAAAATAGTAGATGTTAATTATACTGAATTAAAATCATATGGATAAATCTAAAGTAAAACTTTCTTAAAGTTGTTATCTGATAGCTGTATTTGGTGTTATGCATGACTGGAAGCAGAAACGCCTAAGCCCTGTTCAGGTGTTCTGTAAACTCAGAATATTCATATAACCCCCTGCCATGACACATGCAAAAACCCCATGTCCCACTCGTCACGTGCGAGAGACATCCTCCCATGTTGAATGCTGGGGCACCTCGGCACCCTGATTACAGGGAAGATTTCTCCATGAGTGTCGCATTTGTTTCTGCAGCCAGTAAACAGGAAGAGGGGGGGACTGGCGTTTCGCCTGTATCATGACAGAGACCGTTTCAATCGCTTTCTCAGGTATACACAAGCGAAATTACAAGCGTAATTTCCCAGTGTACACAAGCATGGTATCCTTCATTTGTATAATGCCTGAACATGGCTCTAGGACCCAGCAAATATGTGGGATGAAGGCACACTTCCCACATGCTATTCTTTCCTCGAAATGAAAACATACCTGTTTAATCAGGCTTCTAGTTTATAGTTTTGAAGTCCATGGCACACTTTACCTTTTTTAAAGTTTCAGTTTTTAGTGTTTTTATCTGTATTTTTAAACAGTTTCAATTGTGTCAGTGTTTTAATGGTTTTTTAGATTGTGCATCACTCGCGGACTGTTTTGTATGGGGCGGTATAGGAATGTAAGAAATTAAATAAATAAATGTCCGGATATCTTCACCTAGTTGTGGTTCTAAGTCAATTATCTCTGGCCTGCACATCACCAACCCTAGGTTGGCTATACCAGTGTTTCTCAACCACCGGTCCGCGAACTGGTACCAGTCCGCAAGGTGTTGGGTACCAGTCTGTGAGGCATCACTAATAAAAATCACACACACCCTCCAAAAAAAACAATTGTGGGCCGGCGGGGGCCACTGGGAGCTCTCTCAAGTTCATTTATGGGAGTGGGAGTGGCGTGGTGTAGTGGTTAGAGTGCTGGACTAGGACCGGGGAGACCCGAGTTCAAATCCCCATTCAGCCATGAAAATAGCTGGGTGACTCTGGGCCAGTCACTTCTCTCTCAGCCTAACCTACTTCACAGGGTTGTTGTGAGGAGAAACTCAGGTATGTAGTACACAGCTCTGGGCTCCTTGGAGGAAGAGTGGGATATAAATGTAATAATAATAATAATAATAATAATAATAATTTCCGACAGCCCTCGTTGCTGGATAACATTCATTTCCCTTTCTTTAATTGAACATTATCCAGCAGTGAGGGCTACCTAGAAATGTTCTCCGGAGAGCAGCCTGAAATAGTTTTTTGGGAGGTGTTGGGGCGGGGGGGGCGACCCCCCTTACTAACTTCTGGTACGAGAAACTGCACATGAATAATGTACTGGTCCATGACTCCAAAAACGTTGCGAAACACTGGGCTGTACTGTATCCCTGTTCCTGCGTCACCTTCACACATACACCCCCTGCCCCGCCTCCAACTTTATTACAGTAAAGGGCTAAAATAATTGCCGAGAGTATCTTGCTCTCTCTATTAAGCATGTTTAGGAGGTATTTGTGATGCATGATCCATACAGCATCACATTCCATAGCTCCAGGTGTGTTTATCTTGGCAATAGGAGGATTGTCTGGGGAGACAGCTCAGTCAGAGTTCAGAATCCCTAGCTCATCTTCTCCCCACCCAGCTCCACACCATTTCATTTTGCCTTCCCATTTATGAAATTAGGTGCCATGGCAGCAGCACAACTGCAGAGCTCACTTTCCAAGAAAGCCTGTCAATCCACATAAATAGGTTACATTTGTGTTCCTGAGCATCTGTGTTCCTGAGCATCTTAATAAAGTAGTGTATACATGGCTCTCAAAATCTTGCTGCATCTTCTTCTCCTGTACATTAGTAAACTTTATTCTTTAATTTAAGTTCTATTGATGGTAGGCCATACCAAAACTGAATTAGCATATGGGAGCATACAAACGATTAAAATCAGCAGATATCCTTAAAACAATATACCACATGACTTTCTGTGTACATTAGTCTCTTGTAGGACTGTACCACCTCTAGAGTTAATGTAGAGAAATAAAGAGCCTCGCTATATGGCCTGTAACCTTGCAGATTTAGGTTCTGAAATATCTGTGGCTGTAGTTAACAGGTCATCTGAATCGTTGCTTGCAAGTCCTTAAATCACTAGAGAAATTTAGAGGTAACAAGCAAAATGCTAAGTCTTGCTCCTGGCAAAATATTGAGATGTTCCATTCAGTGTTCCCTATAACAGGGCTTGCCAGATGGTGTTGACTACAATTCTCAGCATACTCAGCTGCAGTGGCCATTGGCTGCAGATTGTGGGCGTTGTGGTCAACAACATCTGGAGATCCCTGTTACAGGGAACACTGGTTCCATTCTGCAGGAGTTTGGTGGTACCGTAAAGGTAAAGTATGCCATTGAGTCGGTGGGGACTCGTGGCAACCACAGAGCCCTGTGGTTGTCTTTGGTAGAATACAGGAGGGGTTTACCATTGCCATCTCCCACACAGTAGGAAATGATGCCTTCCAGCATCTTCCTATATCGCTGCTGCCCGATATAGGTGTTTCTCATAGTCTGGGAAACATACCTGGGGGTCCAAACCGGCAACCTCTGGCTTGATAATCAAGTCATTTCCCCACTGCGCCATTAGGTGGCTTAGGTTGGGAAAAACAGGATTGTCACTGCTCACAGAATGGCCATGCACATCAAACCCTAGCCAATTTCCATTTGGAGAGGTCCATTGTAGGGATGAGATTACCATAGATTAGTACACCTTCCCTCATTGCACTAGATGGACTGGTGGAAATGTATTTGGTCAGATGGGTGTTTTAAACTGGGTTTCTTCAGTTTAATATGCAGATGAATAGCAAGTTCAGTTTTGGCCACTTTTATTTTGGGATTAAGATGAAAATAGAGAAACTACTACAGTGCTACACAGGTCTAGGATATATTTTGTTGCAGCTATGAACTATCTCCTGTTATGGTTCACTGGACAAGGATTAAGTAAGTGATCTCTATACAAACCATTTGTTGCTGCTAGGATGGACACGCAGGCTAAGTAGTGGGCATCCTTCTGGGAATTCTTTCTGGTAAGAAAAACCCTTTTTCATTATAGCAGAGTGCACAGAGGCACAACACAGCGGAATTTAGTTAGGCATGCGTGTATGCTGAGAGTAAAGTAACTTGGAGCCAGTTCATAGTTTCAAATCAATATAAGTGGTATTTATTATAAGTGGTAAAACTCCATTTTAGATATGAAAGTGAGGAGATAGAATCTCTAATCTATCTATCTAGCTGGATGCAGATGGATTCTGCATCTCTGCACGCATGGTGCAGGGGAGAGGAGCTTGCATGTTGCAAGGTAGAAGGAAGGGAAGAGGAAGTGGAAGGAAGGAAGTCCTTGAGATTAGCAATCTACATATCAAAGGGATATTGTCAGAGCAGTAGAGAAGGGATGACCAATGTCTTGACCTTCTAGCCCTCTGACTCACTAGTCTGCCCTCCTATGTCATTGAGACAAGTGACAGCACATAGTCCTTCACTTCCAACACACCCAAGGTAGTCAAATGAGTGGCACCCAGCAGTTCAGCAGGCATGGTGTAGGGAGAGGCTGTCCCCATGCGTCTTTGCTTCCCGTGTTGTCCTCTAAGTTACTGAAGATGGTTCATAGCTGCGGCAAGCATCATGGAAAAACCTGTGATTTTTCTATTTATGTATGCATTTTTGAAATGGGCAGGCAGAGCTGCCCTTGTAACTTCAGAAGGCATTTGTTCTGCACTTCTGTAGCTGGGCTCTGATTTACCTGTTAATAATAATAATAATCTATTTACTTTTTCATGTATAGCCTGTACTTTCTCCAAGAAGCCTAGAGTGGTGCACATGGTTACATTTATCCTCCCAACCATCCTATGAAGAAGGTTATGTTGGGAGATAAGTGACTGTCCCAGAGTCACCCAGTGAGTTTCATGGCTGAACAGGGATTTGAACTTGCATTTCCCCAGTCTAGTCCAGCACCTTAACCTCCGATCTGGCTCAGAGTTCTTTCTTGTTGTTGGTTGTTAGTAGCAGTGTTCCCTCTAAGGCGTGTGCATGTGCATGCGCTCACAAGTTTTTTTATATTCGCTCAGTTAATTTTAGATCCCGCTCAGGTTGAATCAGGAAGGCCCCACCCTGAATGCACATGTGTGCACACTGCCTTGTTACTGCCTCCCAAAACAGAACTCGTTCCACACACAGATGAAAAAATTAGAACGCTGATTAGTTAATATTCATTTTGGAAATAATTAGGCAGACAGAGCTTCCCTGGTGACTTCAGAATACATTTACTGTCCATAGAAGCAGCCTTTTGCTGCTAGTCTGTGCTTTACTTGTGGCTTGTACAGTTCTGTGTGTGTGCGTGTGTGTGTTTGATCCTGCTGTGTTAGATACAAATCTACACACTCCTGTAGTCCTGTTAAGCACTATAAAGCAACGGATGTTTTCCATATTTCTCTGTATCTCTTCTGATGTGGATTGAGATATTTGTGTGTGTGTGTGTTTGCATTTTGATCTCACTTGTTAACTACAAATCTGCACTTTGCCAGTTATTGCTAAGGCACCTGCCTAGTTCTAGCTCCACCTCTGCACTGCCCACAATTGGCTCCACACCTCACTGCATGTGGCTCCACCCATCATCTGCTTGGCCTAGTGCCGTCCCCCCCGCCCCCAATCCCGGGAACCTCCACTCACCACTGGTGAAGGGAGTTCAGCCTGGCTTTCTCCTTGGTATGCTATTTTTCTGTTTTCCACAGGATAGCATTGAACTGTGCAAACTCTACCCTGCATCCTGCTGTGATACAGCCAGGAAAATGCTTTCGCTTGGTTCTGCTATGGTTCTGCTAAGCTGGGCCACAGTCCGAAAACTTCTGGCAGAAGCAGCTGTTACCTTGACTTAATCTCTGGCAAATTATTAGTTCTTTTGTCTATTGTCCATTGTAAGAAGAAGAAAAATCTTTTGTGCATCTTAAATTTTACTGAAGTTTGCCAAGAGAGCTAAGTTTGAGAATGAGATGCCAGACTTGAAGCTGCTACCAATCTTGGTTCCTAATGAAGTAGAAACTACTGTTGTGAGCATTTGAACTGAAGGGCTGAGTGGCTAGAATTGCCACTGTGAAACAAAGGCACTCAAGATTAGAATGAAAGAAGCATAATAGCATGCCAATAAAAATAGTTGGCTGTATTCAGAGCTTCACTGACACAGAACTAAACAGGATCTATGCTGCTTCAAATGACGACTGAATCACTCATGCAGAAAGACTAGGCTGTCTTATTCTATGTCATCTACATTTTATGTTTGCTTTGAGAAACAAAGCCAGTGATCCTTCTTTGTATCCTAGAAAATTTTAGGCTTTCTAGAAAATCTAAATTTGAAAAGCGATGAAATGTTCAATGGCAATATTATAATAAAAGTGAAGAATAGAATAAAATAGGGTATCCCATAAGCTGGGGTGACCCCATATGCCCTGTATCTCTCTGCTGAACAGTGTTGTTAATGTGTGTGCAACTTTATCACAACCAGCTGCCATGCAGCTATTGAAATAACTGGGGGCGGGGCACATGTGGGGCTAGAACTGTCGTAACTCTGAACAGTTCTTTACGATTATGTATGAGGCATAAGATTATCTTTTGTAAGAGAATATGACATCAGAAATGGAGACAGCCCAGTATGTTACCTGCAGAGAATCTGGAGCATGGGTTTTCCCTGGTGTGTGATATGGTAGTGCTTGACAATTTCTGGGTGCCAGGTTACCCTAGCACCTAGGAATTTAAGTGTGGTTTAGATGGAAAGGACAAATAAAGATGGATATCCTTTGCATATGGATGATAACCTGCTGGACAACCCTTCCTAGTGGTTTCATGCAGATGTTAAAAAGCAAGGCAGAAAGAATAGATTTCTGTGGATCTTCACAGCAGGGAAGAAACAATCACCTAGGAAGGTAAAAATGGAACCATTGCAGAGCAGTGCCCCTACCCAATTCACAGTTGATCCACACTGACAGTGTGGTTGATACTTAAGACTGCTGAGAAGTCCAAGAGAATCAGCAAAGCAGACTGGTGTCATTTTGCCTTGTTCCTCATCAGACCATCTGTAGGGGGTGATGCTGGGTGGCCTGTCATTCCGTCTCTGAGAACTGGCTCAGAATTTGTTGCCTGATGCAGCCTGCTTAACAATAGGGCCAACCCTGCTCCTGTAGGTTTTTCTCTTCTTCTTGTGGTTTATTAAGGAAGTTGTGTTGTGAGGTGTATTTCCATCAGAGGCAAGATTAATTTTCAGTAGTCAGAAGTGCTTTTTCAGGTTCAGCTCCGCATTTACAGAATTCCTGGCTACCTGAGAGCGAACAAGATCAGCAGGGTGGATTTGATTTAAATCACAATTTAAATCACGATTTAAATACCTAGCAGGGTGGATAAAAATTAAAAAAATCCGATTTAAATCAAAAAAATCCGATTTAAATTTAAAAAATCTGATTTTTTAAATTTAAATTGGATTTTTTTGATTTAAATCAGATTTTTTTTTTATTTTTATCCACCCTGCTAGTGATTTAAATCATGATTTAAATCGTGATTTAAATCAAATCCACCCTGAAGATCAGAGAGTTTGCTCCATTTAAGTATATAAGATTTATTTCTTTTTTTAATTTTACTTTTAGTTGTGATGCATGCTAGGTTGTTTGTGGTGGTATATTTTAATCACTCAGGCTGGATTAGTGATACTCTAAATTATGATTAGGATATTCGTGTTTTATTGGGTTAAATTGTGTATATATTCCATCTTGTTATTTATTTATTTATTTATTTATTTATTTATTTATTTTTACATGGCTTATAGACTTTCAGCTAAATTAAAAGTTTCAGTATTACTTGCTTGGGTACTAGGTTTGTGTTTATTGACTCTATTGAGCACGGATATATTTGTCTTCCATACTTGGCACCATGGTTTCATGACAAGAAAGGAAGCAATGTGAGACGCTAATAACTTTGCGAACTTGTGGAACTAAAAAGGAATATTTAATATTTGTGAGAGACGCTTGTTCCAGAGCTGGCAGTTTGCCAGGAAAAAAATAGTTCAGGGTTGGAAAGTAGTAAATACAGAATGTTCTCCAGGTCTCTCCCTTTCCCTCTTTTTAAATTCAAATTTTTATTCAACAAGAAGAAATGAAACTACAGAGTGCTTAATAGAACTAGGAGTTCAGTTGCACCCTATCAGTGGCTGAACAAACACATATATAACAGATATTAGCTGTATTGATCCATTTAAAAGAGTTGTGTTTGTCTTAATGCTTCATGGTTAGAGTTCTGTGTTAGATAGAATCTAAAGTTGAAGTTTGACTTGTGTAATAACTGGAATATCTGTGGGTATATTGAAATAAGGCACTAATTTAAATATTGCTTCCAATAATCAGTCATTGCAATGTACCTTCTGTCTTTATTATGTGAACCCTTACAAAAACTCTTGTCACAATCATTCTGGTTTTGCAGATGGCAAACCAAGGATGAAAAATGTGAGTTACACAGCGAGGCCATAGTGGGTGGGTGGGGGGGAATGTCCAAGCCCAACTCATTATGATAGTACCTCTCACAACACTATACACTTTATCTTATTTGACAAACATAATGTATCACCTTTAGACATCTACATTTTGAAAATGAAACTAAAATTTAACTTTGTATACTCCACTTCAGTCTTTCATATAATAAAACAATTCTGATGACAAAAGATTAAAAAAATATATCAATTTCTCACTTTTCTTGATTGTAGAAACATTTCCTCTTTTTAAAAAACAAAACAAGCCAGTTTTTATCTTAATGAATACAGCAGCATTCCTACATATTTCCTATAGTGCTCTGTATGCCATGACTAGCAAGCTTATTTAATATACATTCTTGTGGTGGCTCTAAAAGACAACAGTGGATTCACTGAGGTAAGTATATATGGACTCCTCAAGGATTCTGTATACATTCTGTGAGGCATGCATTTATATACAATGTTTTTAAAAGCATCTGTGCAGTGACCCGCACTCACAAGTAAGCTAAGGAATAATATTGGTGCAAAAACCCTAGTTTTACGCCTGGCCTAATTTGGGCTGTTTTCCTCCAACTGTTAAGATTTTTGTTCATCTGTTTCCGATTTTCTTCCATTCACTTATATTCCAACGCCTCCACTCTGGTACCCATGGCAACACTTGTTAATGCTAATGAAACTGCAGCATCTAAAGCTTCCTTACTGAACACCCTTTCTAAATATGGCTGTTGTACACAGTTGCATTTCCACTAGTCTTGGGCCTCAGCAATACCTGCTTGGAGCAAACTCTCTTTGGAGATGATAAAAATCTGGCAACTTGCTGCTCTTCTTAAACCTACCTGATTATACAATGAAGACTTGTATTCAATGGCAGGGGATGGTAGGGAAAATCGATATATAACTCTTGTAAAATTGACCCAGTTTAGCTGTAGGATAAAGTCGTCTTTTGAAGTATTACATTTGCATTCAGTGGATCACTGCAGAGTACTGAGGCTGATTGATCTGTGGGATGTGCTGCTCGGAACACATGGATGCTTTGGCTAATTCCCATGTAGCAGTAATAGCATGTTAATGAGTGAAGTAACGGACAAATAATTCCCTTGAACTTGAACAAAATGGTAATTCATGTTGTTAGCGAGGATCTGAAACATTTCACAAAATGTTGATGATCAGGTTCGCTTATTCTGAAATACCTTTTTGCATTCCTATTAAGTTAGAAAACCCATTGGCTCTATTCCTATATGTAACATTGTATTTAAACAGCTTTGCAATTAGCTTTGATAAGGGAGAGATTAAAAAATATATAGGAAATCAAAGTTCATGTCATTGCACACAAAAGAAGACTGCAAATGTTATACTCCAACGGGTTTTTGCTCTCCACTCGCAGAAAAATACTGGATTGCTGTTCCCTGTGGGGTTACCCTGATTGGACTGTAGCCATGGACTTCACCAATTACCCTTATGGGCTTCACCAATCCAATGTTGGCTTGCTTGCTTGCTTGCTTGCGTATGTATGTATGTATGTATGTACCATAGTTATATACCTCCCAAAATGCAAGTCTATAGCTGAGACTTCACCAATTACCACTATTGGTCTATAGTCAAGGACTTCACCAACACATATACAACCTGCAAGGACTATAGAGTCCTTGAAGGAGCTTGGGGAGAGAGGCTGGAGCAGAGGGACCACAGCCAGTGGTTGTCTGAGGAGACACAAAGAACTAGACCAGGGATGTTTATTTACTTAAATAGGTTCAAAGAATTCTGGTAGGTGATGAGTCCTGACAAGCAGAGGCAAGCTCCTCTATCCTAAATAAAAGCAAATCTATGTAGCAAGGGAAAGGGGAGAAGGGGAAGAGAAGGAATAGAATTTCATTACCAAAGTGAGGCAGGGAAATGAATAAAGGGCCAGTTCACTCTTTCTCCCAACGATTGACAAAGCTAGGGTTCAAAGCAAAGATGGGATGTGAATAATGCTGCAGCACTGGAGAGGGTAACCTGCCCTCTGATCTGTACCGGACCCCCCACCCCAGTCTTATACTTGCCCTTGCCTTTGATGGTCTTGGGGGTGGTCACTTCTCACGTCTGTCAGGAGTGTAAACATAGCATCCTTCTTGGTTCTGAAGACTTTCTGTTCTCACCCTCTGGCCCAGTCATTGGAGTCAGATCCACATTACAATCCTTCTCTCAAACACCCCATGGCTTGGTACAGGATGTTTCAGAAGAGCTGTTGTTGCTATTCTCTTCCTCATGTCCTGGTCTTCAGCCTTGGTTGATAAGTGCCAATTGTCAAACTACTATAGCTTTTCCTTTCTGGCCCTTTGGCTATCAAGCTTTTTATGGACACTTCAAAGTGAGAATCTGGGAGTCGGGAAAAGGGGATAGGGGTAGGGGCATAACTGGGCTATTTTCAATTACAGAGTAAACAAGCCTGGCACCTATAGTGACAATACAGCAATGTATATTTTTGAAAAAACAAATGTTACAGGTTCATGTTCTTTTTTTCTTAAGCTGTGCACTAATACATAAATGTAGCTAATGCTCAAATAGTTCTAATACATAAATGTAGCTAACATGACACTCTGGATTCTGCTGATCTAGCTTTCTATAACATAGGCACCAATCAGCAAGGTTACTGTGGATCTTTCAACAGAGTCCATTTCACAGTATAATTGGTTGGCATTATCTTTTCCTTCACAGTAGCTGTAATAGCAGGTTTGTCCCTTGAATTTGGCATAAGCAAGAGAAAGTTTAAGAAAAGATGGAGAGGACGGGAGTGTTCGTAACACGCACAAATAAAATAATGTGAACTCTGCTTACATGATATGCTTATAGCCAGGTGCCCAAAACTTTGATTGTGGAACCTTATAAGAAGCACTGGAAAGTGTGCAGAGTCATCACATGATGGAGCAGCACCACTACACTTCTCTCATTTCCACACAGTAATCAGGTTCTATGTGCACTGACATCTGAACAAACGGTCTTTTCCTCTGAAAGGTAAGGTATGCGTGTTGCTGGGCCTATGTGCATTAGACACACTGCTTACTGGCTCCTATATGCCTAGAGTACAGTTGGATGATGAGAGTCTAGAGCAGGCATCCCCAAACTGCGGCCCTCCAGATGTTGCTGAACTACAACTCCCAGCATACCCAGCCACAAAAAATGGTGTCTAGGGATGCTGGGAGTTGTAGTTCAGCAACATCTGGAGGGCCGCAGTTTGGGGATGCCTGGTCTAGAGAGTTGAGGCATGTATCATTGTACACGGACTTCCTATCCTTTCCCTATAAGTTTATGTAGCTCTACAGACAGTTGTTTAAATAGGCTTATATATGTTAGCCATATTTATACTATCCTTATATATTGATGCAAATTAATTTTTACCAATACATCCAGTATAAAAGACGGCTAAGTTGCAGAAGGGCAGCGAGTATATCATAACATCGTTGTTTCCTGGCAATTTCCCCCTTTCTAGTAAAGACTGGTATGCCTTCGGTTCCTTTAAAAGATCTAATGCACAGTATTGAAAGGAGCTTATTACAAGTTAAATACCGCAGCTCTCCTTTATTAGGTCTCTCAATGAGTGCGTGCACTCTCTTTTTGCGGGGAGTATCACTTGAGGATTTTAATTCTTATTAGAAAAATTCCTCTCATTGTTAGAATTTGTTTTATTAGCTGCATATTTTTGTTGTTGCATTACTTCTTGTTTTGGGATTGTTGTCAAGTTCTTCAACTAATCTTCTTGTATTAGCCAGCTGTATTAATGAGATGATAAGCCAGGCTTGTTGCTAATGAATTGATTCATTCAACGGCTGAATTTAATTAGGAAGACGCTTAACATTCCAGCAGATGTTCTTATTTTGTTTAGTACACTTTTATTTCCTCACCATGAGCTGACACATACATCAATATCTATATTTGTAAACTTAAAATCCTCTTCTGTCACAACTGTGTATGATACTAATGCTAGGCCTATAAATCTGTCACATCTGACCAACAGAGAAGCTTCACGTAAACTTGCATCTGTATCAGTGTCTGGGAATAACAGTCTACCTGATCAGGAATGGCTTCTCATGCCTAAACTAGGCTAAAGATTGAATTTGAGGGTTTCTTGACTTAAACTGTGTCCTTGATCTAATCCTACACTTGTCAAATTTTTCTTTACTTTACTCTTGTGCCTCCAAACTTCTTTGGACGCTAAAAGAAATTTGCACTTCCAAATCTTGTCTGAAGCACAGAGATGCATGTTCTACACCTGCATGAAAAGTATACATGTTTCCCTATAGAGAATATGTAAATCTTCCTCCTCCTACCTCATGGATCCAGACGTGTGGGGATTCCAAATACTGGAATCAGACTGTTGGGGATGAGGGGATGGGTTAAGGTGTATAACAAAACTGATCCTTTGGTAGTGTGCTCTTGCAGTGAAAGACAGCATAACCCTACTAACTGAGCCAAGAGATACCTTTGCAGCTCTCTTACATCTAGTAGGAGGAGAACAGGTGTCTCTCTTGTGGCTGTTGCTGGTGTGTATGTATGTCAAAGTTGATTTTGGACAGGGAATAATTTCTTCAATCGTTTGGTTTGAGGATTTTCAATTTTCTCAACAAAAAGCTCGAAATGGAAATCTCTTTGAAATTTTCTTGAAAAGTAGCATATTAATATTTTTAACTAACTGACACAGCACAGAGCATCTGTGCAGTTGTGCACTGAGCCTGTGGCATCCCCCCACAGCATGCGCACTCGCGCGCTCCCCCCCCCGCAGCTCTCTCCTCCCACAGCTCTCCCCATTGGGCGGGCCAGGCCATTCCACCACCACCTCCCACCTTCTCCCGGCTGGTAGGGCTTTGCCCGCTGCCTGCCCACCTCCCCGCCACCACCATCATTTCTCCCTGCCACAGTCTCCTCTTCCTGGCTGGCAGGGCTTCGCCTACTGTCCACCCACCTCTTCTGGCTGCAGGGGCTTCGCCTGCCGGCCCTCCACCTCTGCATCCTGACCTCCGCCATTATTTCTCTCTGCTTCAATGCTGGAACTCTTTCAAGCTCTAGAGCATCTGCGTGTTAGTACTTGATTGCTCCCCTCACCTCAGAAATCTCCCCACCCTCACCTGAGCTGCACTCCTGCTCCTCCTCCATCCCGTTGCTTCCATCCCCCTCACCCTTCTTGGTCATGGCTGCAGCATTCCTGCTGCCTATTGGCCAAGCTGCAGCCCCCTGTCCCCAGAGACCTCCCTACCCTCACCTGAGCCCCACACCTGCTCCTTCCTCCAGGAGCAGAGGCAGTCGTTGACTGGGCCCTTCCTCGCTGCTGCCACCACCATGGCCGCTCGTTCCCCTCAGACCGCGGACAGGCCCAGGCCCATCCCTTGCCTGCCTGCCTCCCTCTGACAATGGCCTCAGTAGCCCCAAACAGCAACAGTGGTTGACTGGGCCCTTCCTTGCTGCTAGTGCTGCCATGGCCGCTCATTCCCCTCAGGCTGCTGACAGGCTCAGGTCCATCCCTTCCCCTTCCTTCTGTCTCTCTTTCCCCCCCTTTTTCCCTTTCTCTCTTCTCCACTCGCTCTTCCCCACTCTCTCTTCTTCCTCCTTTCATGTTTTCTCTCCCTCCCTCCCTCCCTCCCTGAGTTAACAGATCTTGTTCATCTTGTTTCCTCATCTAATTCACACAATGGCAGCCTCTTCTCCTGAAGGAGCTCTTTTCTCCCTCACGACCTGTGTTTTTGCAAACTCCTGTCTGCTGTCCTCTCTCTCTCTCTCTCTCTCTCTCTCTCTCTCTCTCTCTCTCTCTCTATATATATATATATATATATATATATATCCTCTTCTGACCACTAACAGCTGCATTCCAACTGACCTTAACCATCATAGGCTCCTCCTCCCTATCTGCATATAGAATCCCCACTGCCCAATCACCATGGTGCCACAGGTGCCTCCTCCCTATCTGTATATGGAATCCCCACTGCCCAATCAGGTGCTTCTGCTTGCAAACTCTGTCAGCCAATCGCCTCCTTTCTACCACGTCCCCACGCATGGCCCGTCTTGGAGAATTAATAATATAGATACTTGCTTGCAAGTAGGGAACTATGTGGCCAATCCATATCTTGGGGTTTTCTGACAAAGCTTTGAGGATAACAGAGGCGTAATACCTGTTCCTGTGGCTAGTAGCCAAATTATTCCCTTGTCCATGTGTTATAAGAACTCAGATATTCACTTGAGCTGCAGCCAAAGATTTGGCAATTTATCCCTTGGTGAGCAGGTTGTCTCCAAGTTTGTCTTGCATTATTACTCTTGTCATCGGGATGTGACAGAAGATCAGCTATCCAAGTGATTACATGTATTCTGTAGTGAGTCTGTATATTGATTTTCATTATTATTATTATCCTTCAATGAAGGGAATGGGAGTCCAGCATAGGTCAGAGGTCTGTGTGCCAGCCAATAACAAGTGTCTGGACTAATGATGACACATAACCATTATATATAATAGTTTATATTTTATTCTATACAACCAATGAACACAGCATATCAGAAGTATTTTTACACATAACTTGAATTTACAGGTTATCCTCTAAGTGAGCCATTTTATTTATTTATTCATTTATATCTATGTAAACCACTTTGGGGACTTTTGAAAAGCAGTATATAAATATTCATTGTATAAATATTCGTAAGACACAGTCCCCCCATGAAAGGTGTGATTAACCTGGAACAGCTACCTGGTCGCTTTTCTAGTAATTCTGTTCTTTGATGTTGGAGAAGCTGACTGCATTCTCCTCTTTTTTACATTTAAGACAGTCTACATCTGAGACATTCAGGGACGTGGTAGAGGCATCCCACTCCAGGGCTGATAGCTCCTCTGCTGTCAGGGAGAATGAAGGTCTCGGGGAAGGAGAACATCGGTCTGAGGAAGAGGGAAATGCTCCTTTAGAAGGGACCCCTTCTGTGGAAGATGAGCCCATGTCCTCTCGCACGGGGGATAATCCTCCGTGGGTTGGGGGCCTCCTTGTAGTGGGCAATTTGATCATTAGAGGTGTAGAGAGATGAGTTTGTGACCCGCGTGTTGACCACATGGTGACTTGCCTGCCTGGTGCGAAGGTTGCGGACATCACACAGCATCTAGACAGGCTCTTAGGCAGTGCTGGGGAGGAGACAGCAGTTGTGGTGCACGTCGGCACCAACGTTGTGGGGAAATGTAGTTGGGAGGTCCTGGAATCCAAATTTAGGCTGATAGGTAGCATTTTGAAGTCCAGGACCCCCTAGGTAGCATTTTGAAGTCCAGGACCCCCTAGGTAGCATTCTCAGAAATGCTACCTGTTTCATGAACAGGTACAGTGAGACAGGCAGAGCTGAGGGGTTTCAATGCGTGGATGAGATGTTGGTGCTGGGAGGAGGGGTTTAGATTTGTTAGGCACTGGGACACATTTTGGGGCAAGCAAGGCCTGTACAAAAGGGACGGGTTGCACTTGAACCAAGATAGAATCAGACTACTGGTGCTTAAAATCAAAAAGGTTGCAGAGCAGCTTTTAAAATGATGCCTGGGGAATAGCCGACAAGAGCTGGGCAGTATCCGATTTGGCAAATGCTATCCTTTAAAGTGCAAGGGTGCAAAGGATTCAGATAAAACATAAGGGGCAGAGCAGAACCACATAAAGAGCAGTCAGAAGGCTATGCCAGCTGGTCAAAGAATAAAAAGAAAGATGACCATAGTGAGATCAAATTCAGCATATATGTGGAGAGAGAATCACCAAGGAAGAATAACACAGACACTTTGAATTTCAGAAGAGGAAACTTCTCCAAAAGGAGGACTATGGTGAAAAGAAAGCTGAAAGGGGAAATCAGGATAGTCACTTCGCTCCAGAATGCATGGAGTTTACTCAGAACCACAATACAAGAAGCCCAGTTAGATTGTATACCCATAAGGAGGAAAGGTACCACTAAGTCCAGGAGGATGCCAGCAAGGCTAACAGGTAAAGTAGAAGAAGACGTCTTTCAGAAATTGGAAGGCCTGTCCAAATGGAGAACAGAAAGGTACACAAACTCTGGCAAAAGAAATGCAGGTCTTTTAAGGGAGGCGGAAAGAGAGTTTGAGGAACATTTAGCTAAAAGCATCAAGGGGATAACAAAAACTTCTTTAAATATATCAGAAGCAGGAAACCTGCCAGGGAGGTGGTTGGATCATTAGACAATGAGGGAGTGAAAGAGATTATTAAGGAGGATATGGAGGTTGTGGAGAAGCTGAATGAGTTCTTTGTGTCCGTCTTCATGGCAGAAGTTACTGAGCATTTTCCCTTTCCTGAACCAGGCTTTTTGGGGATGGAAGCTAAATAACAGTCAGATAGCAGTGACAAGAGATGATGTTCGAAACTGTCTGGGAAAACTGAAAAGTAGCAAATAGCCAGGGCCGGATGATATCCAGCCAAGAGTCCTCAAAGAACTCAAATGTGAAATTGCCGACCTCCTTGCTAAAATATATAACTTATCCCTGCAATCAGGCTCTGTACCAGAGGACTGGAAAGCAGCAAATGTAACACTGATTTTCAAAAAGGGATCCAGGGATGATCTGGGGAATTACAGGCTGGTTAGCTTAAAATATGTTTCAGGCAAATTCATGGAAAGCATCCTCAAGGATAAAATTGTAAAGCACATAGAAGAACTGCTGGAAATTCTCTGTGGTGAGAGAATCCCTTTCTCAATATAGCAGAGTGCACAGAGGCACAACACAGCGGTAGATTAGTTAGGCATGCGTGTGTGCTGAGAGTAAAGTAATTTGGAGCCAATTCATAGTTTCAAGTCAATATAAAAGGCATTTATTAAGGAACTCCATTCTAGATAGGAAAGTGAGGAGTTAGGATCTCTAATCTATTTATCTATCTGGATGCAGATGGATTCTGTATCCTCTCTGCACATTTGGTGCAGGGAGAGAGACTTGCCATGTTGCAAGGTAGGCGGGCAGGTAGCAAGAGAGAGAAGGAGGAAGGAAGTTTGAATCCCCTGAGATTAGCAATCTACACATCAAAGGGATAGCATTGGAGCAGTGGAGAAGGGATGACAAATCTCTTGACCCTCTGGCCCTCTGACTCACTAGTCTGTCCTCCACTGTCTGAGGCAAGAGACAGCGCAAAGTCCTTTAACTTTCCAACACCCCCTCTCGATGTCTAGTGACTCAGCTCACAAGATTCATTTTCTCTCTCAGCCTTTCAAAGCAGGGTCTTGGTAGTGTCTTAGTGAGTATGTCTGCAAGCATTTCATTTGTTGGGCAGTAGATCAGCTTGATTAGTCCATCCTTCTGTAGACTTCTCACTATATGGTACTTCATATCAATATGTTTGGTACTCCTCTTTACATCTTCTTGTTTGGAGAGTTGAATGCAGCTTTGGTTGTCTTCATACACTGGTATGGGCTGTGGTACATCTGTACCTAGGTCCTTCAGTAGTTGACACAGCCATTGTATCTCGTGACAGCCCTGTGCAGCTGATACATATTCCGCTTCAGTGGTTGATGATGCTACTATGTCTTGTTTTCTGCTTGACCAGCTTATCACTCCATCTCCATAGAAAATTATGTAACCACTGGTGGATTTCCTGTCTGTTATATCTCCACCCCAGTCTGCATCTACATATGCTTCTAGTTTTGGTTGACTGTTAGCTGGCAGCTTGAGCTTAAAGTGTGCAGTACCCTTTAGGTACCTAACAAGTCTTTTAATTGCATTCCAGTCCTTGACTGTTGGTGATGCAGTCTTTCTACAAAGTACAGTGGTCCCTCGACTTACAAACTACTCGACATAAGTATTTTTCGAGTTACAAACGGCAGTTTTAGATCCGGTTTTAGATGCGGTTTCCTCGACTTACAAATTTTTAGATGGGGTTTCCTCGACTTACAAATTTTTAGATGGGGTTTCCTCGACTTACAAATTTTACATGCGGTTTCCTTGACTTGCCTGCCTGTTTACTGCCTGTTTATTCTTGAAAAGAAATGTTCCTGTGCAGTTTGCAAGCCTTACTGGGGGTCTGGGTCTTTTTTCTAGGCTCCGGAACGCATTAATCCATTCCCAATGCATTCCTATGGGAAACCGCTTTTCGACTTACGAATTTTTCGACTTACAAATGTGCATTCGGAACGGATTAATTTCGTAAGTAGAGGGACCACTGTAAGCCAACTGCTGTAGTAATATCTGGCCTAGTGAGTGTACTGATGTATAAAAGCTTACCCAATGCTTCACGATACCTATGGTTGTCAGATAGTGGCTCAGTTTGATCTTCTTGCTTTATGTAGTTCACTTCCATTGGAGTTGGTGTAGGATTTGCATTTTCCAGTCTGAGCAAGTTTATCAAGTCTTTGATTTTCTGTTCTTGGTTGATCAGGAAACCTCCATCTTTCTCTCTTTGTACTTGAATGCCCAAGTAGTGTGCAATGTTGCCAAGTTGCTTGACTTCCACTTCTCTGTTCAGATGATGCATTATTTCCTTGCTGTCATCTGGATTTTCATAGGCAAGAATCAAATCATCAACATATGCCAAAATGTAAGTCCACTTGCCATCTATGCCTCTCGTGTATAGACAAGGATCCGCGTTGCTTCTTTCGAAGTTTGCTTGAAGCAGCATATCATTCAGTTTTATATCCCATGCTCTGGCATCCTGTTTTAAACCGTAAATGCTCTTTTGCAGTTTGCATACATAGTCCTCTTTGCCTTTCTGTAAGAAACCTGGTGGCTGTTGCATGTAAATATCTTCTTCCAGTTCACCATGTAAGAATGCAGTCTTCACGTCTAGGTGTTCAACATACATTCCTTTGCTAGCAGCAATACTTAACAGAGTCCTTACTGTGGTATGTTTAACCACTGGTGCAAAGGTTTCATCATAATCTTCTCCATATTTCTGTGAATATCCTTTTGCTACTAATCTGGCTTTGTAGCGCTGAATCTCACCATCAGCATCATGTTTGAGTTTGAAAACCCATTTGCAGCCTATAACTTTCCTTCCTTGTGGTAACTTAGTAAGAGTACAGGTTTTGTTTTTCTGTAGAGCCTCAAGCTCTTCAATTGCAGCTTGTTTCCACTTCTGGGCTTCTGGTTGTGGTAGCTGGGATATTTCCTCCCATGATGAAGGTTCTGGTTGTTCCACTGTTCCTGCGAGGTAGGACAGCCTCGGAGCTGGAACACCTCTGTTTGAGCGCGTTGATTGCCTCGCCTCACCCTCTGTGGTCTCTTCCATTACCTCAGGTGCGTCTGGTGGATCGCTGGGGGTCTCTGTGTCGAGTGTGGTTGGTTCTGGATCTGCTGTCTCCTCCTCCTCAATTCCTCTTGAGATCAGAAAGCATAATCCAGTCATCAGGGTGCTTGGTCTGGTTGCTTGCTTCGGTATACGCCCTCTCTGAAGGTGTAGCTCTTTCATTCTCTTCAAAACACACCACTCTGCTTATGGTTATCCTGTTGGTGTCAGGATCCAGAATTCTGTAGGCTTTGGATTGCACTGAGTAGCCTACAAAAATCCCTTTTGTGGCCCTAGGCCCTAACTTAGTCCTTTTTTCCTTTGGGATGTGTGAGTAAGCCGTGCTTCCAAAGACACGCAGATGCGTCATAGACGGCTTATGACCATGCCAAAGTTCATAAGGTGTTGTTCCTATAGGCTTTGTGTGCATTCTGTTTTGTATGTATGTAGCAGTCATGATGCCTTCTCCCCAGAATTTCTGTGGGAGGTGTGCATCAGCAAGCATGCATCTTACCATGTCCAGTAGAGTCCTGTTCTTTCTTTCTGCGATTCCATTTTGGGACGGGCAGTAAGGTATCGTAGTTTGATGCACGATTCCATGTTCTCTCAGGAACTGCTGTGTGGCGTTGGACATATATTCTCCTCCATTGTCTGTGTGTAGGATCTTTGGCTTCCAGCCAAATTTGTTGCTTGCCATCAGTACATATTATTTTAATTTCTCCAGCATTTGCAATTTTTCCTTTAGTAGAAACACACACGTGTATCGTGAGAAATCATCTGTTATAGTTAGGAAATACTTTTGATTACCTATGGTTGCTGGTAGTGGTCCAGATGTGTCGCTGTGGATCAATTCCAAGGGTTTCTTCGTTTTCCTTTCACTCTGCTTTGGATATGGCTTGTTTACTGCTTTGAACTTAAGACAAGAAACACAGTTAGTTACAGTGTCACATGGTACAAAATCAATGCCATTAGCTAATCCCTGTTACTTCATGTTCTGGATTGATTCAAAACTTCTGTGTCCTAGCCGTCTATGCCATAGTCGCGAGCAGTTCTCATGTAGGCATGACTTGGCAAGGTTCACTTCATTAGGCTTGTATGCCTCAGGTCTTTCTCTGTTTGTAAAGTGCTCTTCCACACAATAAAGACCTTGAGATTCAGAGCCTACAAGGCAAATTTCTCCATTCTGGGTAACAACACATTGTCCATTTTTAATATACAGTTCACAGCCTTGTTTTTCTAGCTTGGAAATTGAAATCAAGGAGCTTGAGAAGTCAGGGATATACAAAACATCTTTAAGAAAAAATGGCTTAACAGATCCATCCAGCAATTTGCAATACAAAATTCCCTCGCCTTTTTTCTTGGCTTTAATTGTAGTATTATTGCCCAAATAAACGGTCTCTTCAGGAATATCAAACAGTTCAGTATAGAAACTTAGATTTTTAGAGATATGTACAGATGACCCAGAATCTAAAATGAACTTTTCATCACCTTGTATTAGATTAACATTATAATTTCTGTTCCTGTTGGAATATCTTTCTGTATTAAAATGATCCACATTTCTTTCAGTAAAGTCAGTTCCCCTTGTCTGACAAAAATCCTTTGATCAAAAGCCTTTGTCTGATTCTTGGGACAGTTCGCCACCCTGTGGCCAAATTCATTACATAGAAAACATCTAAAGGCTTTAGTCCCGGTTCCTCTGTTGACAGTCATGTGACCTCTCTCTCTGGGCTGAGTTTCTCTGGCGGCAACGTAATCAGATCTCTTTGTATGTAAATGTGGGGGGCTCATGCGGTTTCCTCTTGCAGCATTCCCTCCCCATCTCGGGTTACGTCTGGAATGATCAATTGTTGCTTTAAGAGCAAAGTTGCTTGCCAATTCACTTTCACAGCGTGAATTCAAAATTCTCCTTCTGCTTGTTTCGGAACACAATGTTTCCACAGCCTTTTCAAAGCTTAGATTGGTGTGGGTTTCCAATTGGCCAATTATACTGCTATAGCTGGGAGGCATGCTCAGGAACAGAGCTTCCAGCCTCTGACTGTCTGAAAATCGTTCTCCTGCCTCTCTAAATTGAAAAAAGAAATCTTCCAAAATTCCCACAAAAGTAGAAAAGCAGTACCCCTCTTTATTCTGAAGATCCTGCATTTTCTTTCGTAAATTAAACGTGTATGCCCACCCTTTTTTCATATGCAAGGAATCTAGCTTGCTTAGCATCTCCTTTGAGGTTCCAAGATCACAAATCCCATAAAGATAATTTTTACTCACAGAAGCTGTAATAATCACTTGAGCTTGAGCATCTCTGCACAACCATTTCTCTTTGAGAGTTTTCTCAGCATTTGTGGGTCCATCTGGCGGGGGGTCTTCTTCAATAACGTTATGTAGTCCTTCTGCTTTCAGTGCAATCCTCAGTCGAGTCTTCCATTCCAAATAGTTGTCTGCATTCAGGATAGTAAGCCTGAGTTTTCCTTCTAGGTATGTAGCCATCCTCACCGGCTCCAAAAGGCAGTTGCTGTAGATTAGCAATTCAGAGTGTCCACGCTAGATCTCAATGGATCTCCTGGAACAAACCTAACTCTCTAGTTGCAGCACACGCAGCTCAAAATACTGGGCTCCCATAACCTGTTGGAAATTCTCTGTGGTGAGATAATCCCTTTCTCAATATAGCAGAGTGCACAGAGGCACAACACAGCGGTAGATTAGTTAGGCATGCGTGTGTGCTGAGAGTAAAGTAACTTGGAGCCAATTCATAGTTTCAAGTCAATATAAAAGACATTTATTAAGGAACTCCATTCTAGATAGGAAAGTGAGGAGTTAGGATCTCATGTCTGAAGGTCCGATGTAGCTCAGCTGGAATCCTCACTAAAGAAATTCCTACCTTTCGAGGAGTGAGGCAAGGCTGTATACTTGCCCCAGCTCTTTTCAATTATTATATTAACCCCATTGTGGATATTATTACTAATCCATCTTTCCATCCACCTAAATTGGCCAATAGACAGGTTAATATTTTGCTTTATGCAGATGATGCAGTGATTTTATCTCGGACTCCTGTCGGCCTCCGTAGAGCGCTTTGCTCTCTGGCTAATTTTTGCCATGAATACGCTCTGGAAATCAATTATAGCAAGACCAAAATTATGGCCTTTGCTAAACATCCAAAGACCTTGAAATGGTCTTTGGCTGGACATAAACTAGAACAGGTTAAGATCTTTAAATATCTAGGGGTTGTTTTCCAGGCCTCTACGAAACGCCAAGCACATCTGCAATACGTTACCCAAAATGCACGTAAATTGGCATTGGCCATTCAATCATATTTCCACCAAGATGGGGCTCAATTTGTACCAGCTGCCCTTAAGTTATTTACAGCTAAAGCCTGCTCTCAGTTGCTTTATGGGTCACAGTTGGGCCCGTATACTAACTGCACTCCACTAGAGATAGTTCAGACAAAGTTTCTGAGATCTATTCTACAGATCCCTAGATGTGTTCCCAATGTAATATTGAGGATGGAAACTGGCATGCCTAAGATGGAAGCCCGGATGTGGTTTTCCATTCTCAGCTTCTGGTTGAGATTGTCTTTCTTTTCTACAGGCCTTGCTCACTTAATTTTTATTGATAAATTTAATTCTAGCTGGAAGCAGTCAATATCTCGCCAAATAAGTTTATATGGCTTTAGCCTGGATGGTCTATTAGAAATGGGTTTTTGTCACGCAAGACTGATATTAAAGCAGCGGATCTATGATATGGAAATGCAGACTGATCGATCTTTAATCTCTAAAGAAGTTTTCCTAGGTTTACAAATGTATAATACTAAACCTGCGAATTACCTGGGTAAGATTACTATCACTAAATATCGCAGGATGTTTACATTGGCCAGATTTAATGTGCTACCTTCAGCTGAATTAGAAGGTAAATTTAGAGGGATCCCAAAAGAACAGAGACTATGTCCTTGTGGCTCTGGAGAACAGGAGTCTATCTTTCATATCTTACTCCGCTGTCTTTTTTATAGGGACTTACGAACTTGTTATATTTCCTCCTTACTGACTGATTTCCCAGGGCATACAGATGCATTTTACGTCAACTATCTGCTCTCAGATCAGAAGGAGGAAGTAACATTTAAAGTTGCTAAGTTCTGTGAGGCAGCTAAGAAGGCTAGACAACAGATGGTAAATCAGATTATGCTAACGGGAAATTGCTGATTAGGATGAGTCCATGTTCCTGATTATATTATGTATATATTATTACTATATTACGTGTATTATTATGTGTGTAAATTTTGGTCTATGACCGTAAATAAACATGACTGACTGAGTTAGGATCTCTTATCTATCTATCTGGATGCAGATGGATTCTGCATCCTCTCTGCACATTTGGTGCAGGGTGAGAGACTTGCCATATTGCAAGGTAGGCGGGCAGGTAACAAGAGAGAGAAGGAGGAAGGAAGTTTGAATCCCCTGAGATTAGCAATCTACACATCAAAGGGATAGCATTGGAGCAGTGGAGAAGGGATGACAAATCTCTTGACCCTCTGGCCCTCTGACTCACTAGTCTGTCCTCCACTGTCTGAGGCAAGAGACAGCGCAAAGTCCTTTAACTTTCCAACACCCCCTCTCGATGTCTAGTGACTCAGCTCACAAGATTCATTTTCTCTCTCAGCCTTTCAAAGCAGGGTCTTGGTAGTGTCTTAGTGAGTATGTCTGCAAGCATTTCATTTGTTGGGCAGTAGATCAGCTTGATTAGTCCATCCTTCTGTAGACTTCTCACTATATGGTACTTCATATCAATATGTTTGGTACTCCTCTTTACATCTTCTTGTTTGGAGAGTTGAATGCAGCTTTGGTTGTCTTCATACACTGGTATGGGCTGTGGTACATCTGTACCTAGGTCCTTCAGTAGTTGACACAGCCATTGTATCTCGTGACAGCCCTGTGCAGCTGATACATATTCCGCTTCAGTGGTTGATGATGCTACTATGTCTTGTTTTCTGCTTGACCAGCTTATCACTCCATCTCCATAGAAAATTATGTAACCACTGGTGGATTTCCTGTCTGTTATATCTCCACCCCAGTCTGCATCTACATATGCTTCTAGTTTTGGTTGACTGTTAGCTGGCAGCTTGAGCTTAAAGTGTGCAGTACCCTTTAGGTACCTAACAAGTCTTTTAATTGCATTCCAGTCCTTGACTGTTGGTGATGCAGTCTTTCTACAAAGTACAGTGGTCCCTCGACTTACAAACTACTCGACATAAGTATTTTTCGAGTTACAAACGGCAGTTTTAGATCCGGTTTTAGATGCGGTTTCCTCGACTTACAAATTTTTAGATGGGGTTTCCTCGACTTACAAATTTTTAGATGGGGTTTCCTCGACTTACAAATTTTACATGCGGTTTCCTTGACTTGCCTGCCTGTTTACTGCCTGTTTATTCTTGAAAAGAAATGTTCCTGTGCAGTTTGCAAGCCTTACTGGGGGTCTGGGTCTTTTTTCTAGGCTCCGGAACGCATTAATCCATTCCCAATGCATTCCTATGGGAAACCGCTTTTCGACTTACGAATTTTTCGACTTACAAATGTGCATTCGGAACGGATTAATTTCGTAAGTAGAGGGACCACTGTAAGCCAACTGCTGTAGTAATATCTGGCCTAGTGAGTGTACTGATGTATAAAAGCTTACCCAATGCTTCACGATACCTATGGTTGTCAGATAGTGGCTCAGTTTGATCTTCTTGCTTTATGTAGTTCACTTCCATTGGAGTTGGTGTAGGATTTGCATTTTCCAGTCTGAGCAAGTTTATCAAGTCTTTGATTTTCTGTTCTTGGTTGATCAGGAAACCTCCATCTTTCTCTCTTTGTACTTGAATGCCCAAGTAGTGTGCAATGTTGCCAAGTTGCTTGACTTCCACTTCTCTGTTCAGATGATGCATTATTTCCTTGCTGTCATCTGGATTTTCATAGGCAAGAATCAAATCATCAACATATGCCAAAATGTAAGTCCACTTGCCATCTATGCCTCTCGTGTATAGACAAGGATCCGCGTTGCTTCTTTCGAAGTTTGCTTGAAGCAGCATATCATTCAGTTTTATATCCCATGCTCTGGCATCCTGTTTTAAACCGTAAATGCTCTTTTGCAGTTTGCATACATAGTCCTCTTTGCCTTTCTGTAAGAAACCTGGTGGCTGTTGCATGTAAATATCTTCTTCCAGTTCACCATGTAAGAATGCAGTCTTCACGTCTAGGTGTTCAACATACATTCCTTTGCTAGCAGCAATACTTAACAGAGTCCTTACTGTGGTATGTTTAACCACTGGTGCAAAGGTTTCATCATAATCTTCTCCATATTTCTGTGAATATCCTTTTGCTACTAATCTGGCTTTGTAGCGCTGAATCTCACCATCAGCATCATGTTTGAGTTTGAAAACCCATTTGCAGCCTATAACTTTCCTTCCTTGTGGTAACTTAGTAAGAGTACAGGTTTTGTTTTTCTGTAGAGCCTCAAGCTCTTCAATTGCAGCTTGTTTCCACTTCTGGGCTTCTGGTTGTGGTAGCTGGGATATTTCCTCCCATGATGAAGGTTCTGGTTGTTCCACTGTTCCTGCGAGGTAGGACAGCCTCGGAGCTGGAACACCTCTGTTTGAGCGCGTTGATTGCCTCGCCTCACCCTCTGTGGTCTCTTCCATTACCTCAGGTGCGTCTGGTGGATCGCTGGGGGTCTCTGTGTCGAGTGTGGTTGGTTCTGGATCTGCTGTCTCCTCCTCCTCAATTCCTCTTGAGATCAGAAAGCATAATCCAGTCATCAGGGTGCTTGGTCTGGTTGCTTGCTTCGGTATACGCCCTCTCTGAAGGTGTAGCTCTTTCATTCTCTTCAAAACACACCACTCTGCTTATGGTTATCCTGTTGGTGTCAGGATCCAGAATTCTGTAGGCTTTGGATTGCACTGAGTAGCCTACAAAAATCCCTTTTGTGGCCCTAGGCCCTAACTTAGTCCTTTTTTCCTTTGGGATGTGTGAGTAAGCCGTGCTTCCAAAGACACGCAGATGCGTCATAGACGGCTTATGACCATGCCAAAGTTCATAAGGTGTTGTTCCTATAGGCTTTGTGTGCATTCTGTTTTGTATGTATGTAGCAGTCATGATGCCTTCTCCCCAGAATTTCTGTGGGAGGTGTGCATCAGCAAGCATGCATCTTACCATGTCCAGTAGAGTCCTGTTCTTTCTTTCTGCGATTCCATTTTGGGACGGGCAGTAAGGTATCGTAGTTTGATGCACGATTCCATGTTCTCTCAGGAACTGCTGTGTGGCGTTGGACATATATTCTCCTCCATTGTCTGTGTGTAGGATCTTTGGCTTCCAGCCAAATTTGTTGCTTGCCATCAGTACATATTATTTTAATTTCTCCAGCATTTGCAATTTTTCCTTTAGTAGAAACACACACGTGTATCGTGAGAAATCATCTGTTATAGTTAGGAAATACTTTTGATTACCTATGGTTGCTGGTAGTGGTCCAGATGTGTCGCTGTGGATCAATTCCAAGGGTTTCTTCGTTTTCCTTTCACTCTGCTTTGGATATGGCTTGTTTACTGCTTTGAACTTAAGACAAGAAACACAGTTAGTTACAGTGTCACATGGTACAAAATCAATGCCATTAGCTAATCCCTGTTACTTCATGTTCTGGATTGATTCAAAACTTCTGTGTCCTAGCCGTCTATGCCATAGTCGCGAGCAGTTCTCATGTAGGCATGACTTGGCAAGGTTCACTTCATTAGGCTTGTATGCCTCAGGTCTTTCTCTGTTTGTAAAGTGCTCTTCCACACAATAAAGACCTTGAGATTCAGAGCCTACAAGGCAAATTTCTCCATTCTGGGTAACAACACATTGTCCATTTTTAATATACAGTTCACAGCCTTGTTTTTCTAGCTTGGAAATTGAAATCAAGGAGCTTGAGAAGTCAGGGATATACAAAACATCTTTAAGAAAAAATGGCTTAACAGATCCATCCAGCAATTTGCAATACAAAATTCCCTCGCCTTTTTTCTTGGCTTTAATTGTAGTATTATTGCCCAAATAAACGGTCTCTTCAGGAATATCAAACAGTTCAGTATAGAAACTTAGATTTTTAGAGATATGTACAGATGACCCAGAATCTAAAATGAACTTTTCATCACCTTGTATTAGATTAACATTATAATTTCTGTTCCTGTTGGAATATCTTTCTGTATTAAAATGATCCACATTTCTTTCAGTAAAGTCAGTTCCCCTTGTCTGACAAAAATCCTTTGATCAAAAGCCTTTGTCTGATTCTTGGGACAGTTCGCCACCCTGTGGCCAAATTCATTACATAGAAAACATCTAAAGGCTTTAGTCCCGGTTCCTCTGTTGACAGTCATGTGACCTCTCTCTCTGGGCTGAGTTTCTCTGGCGGCAACGTAATCAGATCTCTTTGTATGTAAATGTGGGGGGCTCATGCGGTTTCCTCTTGCAGCATTCCCTCCCCATCTCGGGTTACGTCTGGAATGATCAATTGTTGCTTTAAGAGCAAAGTTGCTTGCCAATTCACTTTCACAGCGTGAATTCAAAATTCTCCTTCTGCTTGTTTCGGAACACAATGTTTCCACAGCCTTTTCAAAGCTTAGATTGGTGTGGGTTTCCAATTGGCCAATTATACTGCTATAGCTGGGAGGCATGCTCAGGAACAGAGCTTCCAGCCTCTGACTGTCTGAAAATCGTTCTCCTGCCTCTCTAAATTGAAAAAAGAAATCTTCCAAAATTCCCACAAAAGTAGAAAAGCAGTACCCCTCTTTATTCTGAAGATCCTGCATTTTCTTTCGTAAATTAAACGTGTATGCCCACCCTTTTTTCATATGCAAGGAATCTAGCTTGCTTAGCATCTCCTTTGAGGTTCCAAGATCACAAATCCCATAAAGATAATTTTTACTCACAGAAGCTGTAATAATCACTTGAGCTTGAGCATCTCTGCACAACCATTTCTCTTTGAGAGTTTTCTCAGCATTTGTGGGTCCATCTGGCGGGGGGTCTTCTTCAATAACGTTATGTAGTCCTTCTGCTTTCAGTGCAATCCTCAGTCGAGTCTTCCATTCCAAATAGTTGTCTGCATTCAGGATAGTAAGCCTGAGTTTTCCTTCTAGGTATGTAGCCATCCTCACCGGCTCCAAAAGGCAGTTGCTGTAGATTAGCAATTCAGAGTGTCCACGCTAGATCTCAATGGATCTCCTGGAACAAACCTAACTCTCTAGTTGCAGCACACGCAGCTCAAAATACTGGGCTCCCATAACCTGTTGGAAATTCTCTGTGGTGAGATAATCCCTTTCTCAATATAGCAGAGTGCACAGAGGCACAACACAGCGGTAGATTAGTTAGGCATGCGTGTGTGCTGAGAGTAAAGTAACTTGGAGCCAATTCATAGTTTCAAGTCAATATAAAAGACATTTATTAAGGAACTCCATTCTAGATAGGAAAGTGAGGAGTTAGGATCTCATGTCTGAAGGTCCGATGTAGCTCAGCTGGAATCCTCACTAAAGAAATTCCTACCTTTCGAGGAGTGAGGCAAGGCTGTATACTTGCCCCAGCTCTTTTCAATTATTATATTAACCCCATTGTGGATATTATTACTAATCCATCTTTCCATCCACCTAAATTGGCCAATAGACAGGTTAATATTTTGCTTTATGCAGATGATGCAGTGATTTTATCTCGGACTCCTGTCGGCCTCCGTAGAGCGCTTTGCTCTCTGGCTAATTTTTGCCATGAATACGCTCTGGAAATCAATTATAGCAAGACCAAAATTATGGCCTTTGCTAAACATCCAAAGACCTTGAAATGGTCTTTGGCTGGACATAAACTAGAACAGGTTAAGATCTTTAAATATCTAGGGGTTGTTTTCCAGGCCTCTACGAAACGCCAAGCACATCTGCAATACGTTACCCAAAATGCACGTAAATTGGCATTGGCCATTCAATCATATTTCCACCAAGATGGGGCTCAATTTGTACCAGCTGCCCTTAAGTTATTTACAGCTAAAGCCTGCTCTCAGTTGCTTTATGGGTCACAGTTGGGCCCGTATACTAACTGCACTCCACTAGAGATAGTTCAGACAAAGTTTCTGAGATCTATTCTACAGATCCCTAGATGTGTTCCCAATGTAATATTGAGGATGGAAACTGGCATGCCTAAGATGGAAGCCCGGATGTGGTTTTCCATTCTCAGCTTCTGGTTGAGATTGTCTTTCTTTTCTACAGGCCTTGCTCACTTAATTTTTATTGATAAATTTAATTCTAGCTGGAAGCAGTCAATATCTCGCCAAATAAGTTTATATGGCTTTAGCCTGGATGGTCTATTAGAAATGGGTTTTTGTCACGCAAGACTGATATTAAAGCAGCGGATCTATGATATGGAAATGCAGACTGATCGATCTTTAATCTCTAAAGAAGTTTTCCTAGGTTTACAAATGTATAATACTAAACCTGCGAATTACCTGGGTAAGATTACTATCACTAAATATCGCAGGATGTTTACATTGGCCAGATTTAATGTGCTACCTTCAGCTGAATTAGAAGGTAAATTTAGAGGGATCCCAAAAGAACAGAGACTATGTCCTTGTGGCTCTGGAGAACAGGAGTCTATCTTTCATATCTTACTCCGCTGTCTTTTTTATAGGGACTTACGAACTTGTTATATTTCCTCCTTACTGACTGATTTCCCAGGGCATACAGATGCATTTTACGTCAACTATCTGCTCTCAGATCAGAAGGAGGAAGTAACATTTAAAGTTGCTAAGTTCTGTGAGGCAGCTAAGAAGGCTAGACAACAGATGGTAAATCAGATTATGCTAACGGGAAATTGCTGATTAGGATGAGTCCATGTTCCTGATTATATTATGTATATATTATTACTATATTACGTGTATTATTATGTGTGTAAATTTTGGTCTATGACCGTAAATAAACATGACTGACTGAGTTAGGATCTCTTATCTATCTATCTGGATGCAGATGGATTCTGCATCCTCTCTGCACATTTGGTGCAGGGTGAGAGACTTGCCATATTGCAAGGTAGGCGGGCAGGTAACAAGAGAGAGAAGGAGGAAGGAAGTTTGAATCCCCTGAGATTAGCAATCTACACATCAAAGGGATAGCATTAGAGCAGTGGAGAAGGGATGACAAATGTCTTGGCCCTCTGACTCACTAGTCTGTCCTCCACTGTCTGAGGCAAGAGACAGTGCAAAGTCCTTTAACTTTCCAACAAGAACAGGCCCTGCTGGGAGAGAACCAGCATGGTTTATGCAAAGATATATCTTGCCTCTGAACCTTTTGGAGTTCTTTGAGTGTGTCAACAAATGTGTTGATCAAGGTGATCCAGTTGACATAGTATACCCGGACTTCCAAAAAGCTTTCGACAAAGTTCCTCATCAAAGACTCCTGAGAAAACTTAACAATCATGGGATAAGGAGACAACTACATGTGTGGATTACTAACTGGTTGAAGGTCAGGAAACAGAGAGTAGGGATAAATGGAGAGTTTTCACAATGGAGGGAAGTAAGAAGTGTGGTCCCCCAGGGATCTGCACTGGGACCGGTGCTTTTTAATTTATTCATAAATGATCTAGAAGTAGGGGAAAGCAGCGAGGTGGCCAAATTTGCAGATGATACCAAACTCTTTCAGGTAGTGAAATCCAAAACAGATTTTGAGGAGCTCCAAAAGGATCTCTCCAAACTGGGGGAGTGGGTGACAAAATGGCAAATGTGGTTCTTTGTTGGCAAGTGTAAAGTGATGCACATTGGGATGAAAAACCCCAGCTTCAAGTATAAGTTGATAGGATCTGGTCGTGGTGGACAGCTTGTTAAAAGTGTCAACTCAATGCACGGCAGCAGTGAAAAAGGCCAATTCCATGCTGGGGATCATTAGGAAGAGGATTGAAAATAAAACTGCTAATACTATAATGTCCTTATACAAAACTATGGTGTGGCTACACCTGGAGTACTGCGTACAATTCTGGTCACCACATCTAAAAAAGGACATTGTTGAACTGAAAAAGGTGCAGAAGAGGGCAACTAAGATTATCGGAGGTCTAGATCACCTTTCTTATAAGGCTACAAAACCTGGGGCTATTTAGTTTAGAAAAAAGACAACTGTGGGGAGACATGAGGTCTATAAAATCATGCATGGTGTGGAGAAAGTGGATAGAGAGAAATTCTTCTCTCTCTCCCATAACACTAGAACCAGGGGTCATCCCATGAAATTGATTGCTGGGAAATTTAGGACCAACAAGTGAAAGTACTTTTTCACACAACACAATCAACTTGTGGAATTCTCTGCTACAAGATGTGACAGCCAACAACTGGATGGCTTTAAGAGGAGTTTGGATAACTTTATGGAGGAGATGTCTATCAATGGCTGCTAGCCGGCGGGCTATAGGCCACCTCCAGCCTCAAAGGCAGATGTCTCGGAGTACCAGTTTCAGGGGAGTAACAGCAGGAGAAAGGGCATGCCCTCAACTTCTGCCTTTAGGCTTCCAGTGGCATCTGGTGGGCCACTGTGTGAAGCTGGGCTGTTCTTAAGTTCTGATGTTTGTTGTTAACCTTTGAAAAGCATGAAGATCTGCTTAAGACTGCTTTAGACACAGAGAGAAACTAATGCCTTGTTTTTGTCTCCTTTAGACCATAGAGACTATATTTTGGAGCCACTCTCTCTGCCAGAAAGCCCAGGTGGTGTTTCTGCTGTAGAAGGCTCTCCATCTGTGCCTTGTATATTCTGTGAAGAATATTCTCCTTCATCGGAACAAAACCAACTTTTTAAGCACATGATTATCGAGCACAAGCTTGTTATAGCAGACGTTAAGCTGGTTGCAGATTTTAGGAGGTATGTTATTTTGCTTCCTGAAAACTAGATAGTGCATGCAACACATAAGATGCTATGCTCGTCTAGAATCACTGAACCTGTTTGTGCTGGTATAACTTTGGAAAGGGCCAGAAAGTGAGAGGCCTGTTACATTGTGAGGTTGGAAAAGAGCACTGGAGATGGAACCAGTATTGCTATGAGCCCATATTATCTTCAAAAGTAAGTACTGCAGTGGTTTCATGCATTGGGCTTTGTCAATGGCCAATCCAGGAAATTAGTGTATTGATGCAACAGGTAGAAAAGCTAGATATTCATGTGAAAAGCAAAGTGGTGGATAACAGAGCTAGTGACCACAGCAACAAGACCAGGATTTTCCATAGGAGATAATAAATGCACAGGCAGCCCCAAATAGCAAATAAAACAGGGTGTTGGATCATTCTACAAGAGTAGTTGACTGTTACCTGAATGTAAACAGAGAGTTATTTTGATTGATTGTATTTTTCCAAAGCCCGAGGAGGTCATCCTCCAAAAGTGCAGGTTGTGAACTGCCCATGCTCCAAGACAGGACCAGTAAGAGAACTTGAAGGTGTAGCTAGCCTGTAGCGTGGGAGGCAAACCAGCCACATTTCCGGTCCTGTCTTGGCTCCATGAAGAGGCCGTTTTTGTTGCTCTGCAACTTTTGCACTCTTCATAGAGCTTGCTTGGCTAGCCTATTTTTGTTTCCTCTTATTCTTTCTAGTATTGTGCCAGGGTGGGAGAGAAATCGATTTCTCTTCATTTTGCTCCTTTTCTTGCTAAAATCCATTTTCTTTGATTTGGCTGCCTTCTTCCTTCTTTTGCTTTCGTTTTCCATTGGGGCCAATGGAACGCACACATGCAGGCACACAGTTAGAGGTCTCTCTTTCGGAAGGCCCTCCCTCTGACCATCGGGGTAGAACTTTCCCTGTGGCATAGTCTTCTGTGGGAGACGTGGGACCCCCAATTTTGGTTCCAGTGTAGTGTTGCACCCCTTCTTGGCCAGCTGCTTACGCTGCAAGCGGCAAGGCTCCAAAGAAAAGCCACAAAAAGGCAAAGAAAAAAGAGAAGCATATCGAAGGAGTTGGAGGCATAACCTCTCTGCCTGCAAAGGCACGCTCAGCGTCCGCTTCTAACCCTGGACCCTCCACTCAGCTCGCCGGAAGAGGTGCTTCCAGCACCAGGCTCACCACTTAGCCCTTCTCCTCTTCCTCCCCTGCCTCTGGCACAGGAAACTGAGATCATGCCCACAGAACCCACACTCGATTTAGTGGCTGGGACGCTTCCGCTGCTCCTGCCACTGCTGCCGCCTTCTCCTCCAGCCAGGACTCCGCCAGAGAGACCCTCGTCTCCACGGCCGGCTGTACCACAGCCTTCACACCCGCAGCAGCTAAACTCACCAACAGGACCATCCAGGAATCCTGTGTGCCCAGTGGATGTAAGTACTACGCCAGCTCCTGGTGTCCTCCCGCCCGATATTGTCAGTTGTCTGGGTGATTTCTTTTCACAGCAGTTGTCAGACTTTTGCAAGGAGAGATGCCTCTCTCCCTCCTTCTCTTCACAGGGAGCTTCTCCTCCTAAACTCCCTACTCCCCAACTGTTACTATCTGCTCCATCCAGGCATCCTCCTATTCCTGTACAGGCTAATGTTCCTGGTCCTTCTGTACCTGCCACCATACCCAGCCCCCCCCCTTCTAGGGTGGTCTCCTCTGGTGCTCGCCCCTTATTGGCGGGGGTCGCCCTGCCTCCGACCTGGAGGAGAGACTAAATGGAAATGAGGAGGGAGTTGACTCCCTGTCTGATAAGAAGGAGAACTCACTGATGAAAACACGGTTAGCCCTCTTCCGAGCTCTTACCACCTTTCCTCTACCTCAGACTTTGATATTATGTTGTCTAAAGCTAGACGCGCTATAAATGATGTTTCTCTTATTGATACATCTCAGGACATATCCTCTCTGGGTCAGAAGGTTTTTCCTTCCTGTTCAGCTTCATCAGCTACTGTTCCCTTCCCTTCCTTATTCTAAGATGTTATGATGGCAGAATGGACTTCTCCCACTTCCTCTAAGGCCCCTGGTCATCTTCCCCCAAAACACTATAACCTACCACCTAATGTAGCCTTTCTCCTGGCAATACCCACTGTGGACCCCTTGGTGGCCCAATTGGTGTCTATCTCAGTAGTGATTAAAGAGGGAGATGAGCAACTCAGATATCCTGAAGACCGTAAGGCCGATATGCTTCTTCATAAGAACCACTCTGCTTCTGCTGCAGTCATTAAGGTGGCCACATTTATCCATAATTGGACGATCTGCTCATCTGAGCGTCCACATTCCAACTGGCCCAGGACTCCATGCAGCACACCCGGTGGCTTTGGCCTCCTACAGGTCCATTGTGAATCATCAAAAAAAAAAAAAAAAAAATCAGCTGGTGTCTTTGCAGACCATCCAGCATTTGGGAGCGATCTTTGACACCCGTCAACCATCTCTCTCCCTGCCACCAGATCGCAGGCAGAAATTGGTACTCCTCATCCATCCCCTGCTTCAGGCACCATCCGTGGACCTGATGTCGCTGGCCCAGCTGCTCGGATTGATGATCGAATGCACCCCTAGGCCTTCAGTGGCATCTTCTCCCTTTCCAGGAGGACATCATGTCCTGTGTCCACAAGGAAATCTGCCTACCGCCGACACTTCGTCTCTCCTTCAGGTGGTGGTTATCCCCCACATTGCTAAAGGGCCTTCCACTCAAGACACCCACATGGGTCCTAATTACCACAGATGCCAGCCTGTTGGGCTGGGGAGCCCATTGCAATGGCCAATATGCACAAGATATTTGGACTCCTAAAGAGAAGATCAACAACATCAACTGGCTAGAGCTTCGTGCCATCCGTCTGGCCCTTCTCCAGTTTCTTCCAATGATCCGTCAGGCCGATGTCCTAGTCCACACAGAAAATGTGTCCGCCAAGTCACACATCAACCGCCAAGGAGGCAATCAGTCCCGGGCTCTCATGGCAGAGTCCAGCAGGATATTTCTTTTGGCGGAGCAGTACCTCTCATCCATAGTGGCGGAACATCTCCAGGGCACAGCCAACACCCAGGAGGATTGGCTCAGCCACCACGCGATAGACCAGGCAGAATGGTCTCTCCATCACAAAGTTTTTCTCCAGGTAGTTGGGCGATTTGGTCAGCCAGTGGTGGACCTCTTTGCCTCCCTGCTCATTCATCAGGTCCCGAGGTTCTTTTCTCGCTTCCTCTCTCCTCTCGCAGAGCCAATGGACGCCCTGACTTCACCTTGGCCACTGGGCCTCCTGTATGCCTTCCCCCCACACCGTGGTGATCAGCCGTCTCATTTGAAAGCTTTGCATTGAAAGAGCAGACCATAGCACTGTTCTGGCCTCGGAGGCCGTGGTTCTCCAACCTCCAACAACTCTCGGTCGCCCAGCCTTGGCACCTTCCTGCCTGCCAGGATCTCCTCTCTCAGGGTCCCAGAACCACAGTGCACCCAGAAGCACTTGCATCCAGAACCACAGTGGCTCCATCTAACCACCTGAAAATTGAGCGCTCACTATTAGCTCAGAAGGGCTATTCCCCTGCAGTCACAGCGACTATCCTGGCATCGAGGAGACCATCCATGAACTGCATCTATCAAACCTCGTGGGCGGCTTTCTCCAGATGGGCTTTCAGGAAGCATATCTCTCCGATGACAGCAGGTGTCCGAGGTCCTTTCCTCCAGTTGGGTCTTGAAATGGGCCTTCGGCCCAGCACCCTGAAGCAGCAGACCTCAGCCCTCTCTTCTATCCTGCACCTGAACTCAGGCTCTTCCTCGCAGCTCCATTCTCATCTATGGAGATTCCTCAGAGGAGCATCCAACTTGGCTCCACCTCGTGTCAATAGGTTCCCCCCCGGAACCTTACGCAGGTTCCCTTCAAACCCCTGTTGGAAGTGGACTTCCATCATCTGTCACTTAAAGTGCTCTTCTTGGTGGCTATCACTTCAGTGCACAGGGTGTCAGAGCTGGGAGCCCTGTCTGCACGGAAGGAGTTCTGCATTTTCCAATCAGACGCTGTCATCCTGAAGCTGGAGCTTACTTTCATACCCAAAGTCAACACTGCCTTTCACCATTCAAAAGATATCATCCTCCCCTCCTTCTACCGCTGCCCGACCCATCTGAGAGAAAAATTATGGCACTCACTGGATGTGAGGCGCACCCTCCGTATCTACCTTTGTAGGACGAAGCAATTTCGGCAGTTGGATTCACTCTTCGTGTCCTTCCATCAAGCCTCTTTGGGTGCTAGGATTTCCAAGGCCATGATCGCATCATGGATAAAGAGTTGTATCTCCATAGCATATGAGTCTCTCAATCTTCCACCGCCTTCGGGCATTACTGCACATTCAACTCGGAGTGTGGCTACTTCAGCTGCCTTTGCGACTTGTGCTTCATTGACTGAGATATGCAAAGCAGCCACCTGGTCATCTGTCACTCCTTTCATAAAACATTATAAGATATCTTCCTTTCATGATTCCCAGGCGGCTTTTGGCCATACTGTTCTCCAGCAAGTGATCTAACCTGCATCTTCTCTGTTCCCACCCAACTACATTGTTAGCTTGGGTATGTCCCACACTTCTGGAAGATGACCTCCTCGGGCTGTGGGAAAAGAAACATTGGACTTACCATGAACGGTTCTTTTTCACAGCCGAGGAGATCATCTGGCCCACCCTCAGATGCTGATCTACTTTCTGTGGGGGCATTGGTTATATCCAGGGAGGCGTGTTCTCCTGATTGGAGGTGACTTCTAGGGTCTTAGCTTTGCAGGCTGTGGTTACTGTTTTTCCTGTTTGTTCTTTACTATGATTAACCATTTCCTTTTCTATGAGAGCACGTCAGTCCCGGAACTGGGGCTGGGTCGCCTTCCACGCTACAGGCTAGCCATGCCTTCAAGTTCTCTTATTGGTCCTGTCTTGGAGCATGGTCAGTTCACAACCCACACTTTTGAAGGATGACCTCCTCGGCTGTGAAAAAGAACCCTTCACGGTAAGTCCAGTGTTTCTTTCTGTACGGCCTCATATAGAAATCTCCAGGTGGTGTTGGAATTAAGAACCAAAGACCCAGAAGGAAGGCGGATGTTTAAAATTACCTATCAATCCATCTTTATTTCGATTAAAGATCAAATACATAAATTAAGAACAATAACAATAGCCAAGTTTTTTCCTTGAAAGATGGAGAAATTAGCCATAGATATTGTGCTCATTTGCTGATCTTCTTCTGCAGTTGAGATACTTCCACTGGGTCCTCCAGATCAGTTTCTCCTCTTTATAAATCCATTGAAGGTGGAAGATATCCAAACACTTGTCTTTGGGATGATTCACACTTAGGTGTAGATCACATTCCACATGATTGTAGTAATCCATGCTATTCAGTCCATTGTGGTTTCCCCACAATAAGAAAAATGTATATTCTGGCTCTTGATCACCTGTAGCTGAACTTGTAACCTTACCTTTTAAAAAGTACTGTATGTTGCATGCGCATTACTTGAGGACGGCATGACAAATATAAAAATACTGGCTGCAATGCTTACTGCACTTTCATCATAAAGGTTCCAGAAGACGCCCTGGAACATGCTGCAGCCTGTAAAAAAAAAAAAACACAAGCAGTGTTACCGACTGCTCAGCAAGTGAGATTTTGTAAGACAAGCTTGATGTCAGCAATTGACAAGCCTGATTCAAAACACTAAATGCTGTTGCTTAGCGATTCATATAGCAGACATTCCAGCTTGTCCATATGTCCTGTTTCTTAATGTCTTTCCTCTTTGGCATCTGCAAACGTTCCATGTGTCTTTGAGCAAAGATCAAGATTTTGTCTGCACTCATTTAATCAGTGTTAGATTTGAGGTACCTTGTGTACCAAAAATAGTCTGCTACTTTTTTTGCCATTTTGTATGCAGCTGTAAACGAAATCCAAAGAAATCAAGCCTTCCCATAACAAGCTAGCAGGCCACAACAATGCAGGTAGATAGAGACTCACAAAATGTTACATATGTGACATGACAAATATTTATATACCACTTTTAACCAAAGTTCCCAAAGTGGCTTACATAGATATAAATAAATAAAATGGCTTCCTGTCCCCCAAAGGGCTCACAATCTAAAAAAGAAACATAAGACAGACACCAGCAACAGCCACTCGAGAGATGTGGAAATGGATGGGGACAGTTGCTCTCTCCCTGCTAAATTAAGAAAATCATCACTTTTAAGAGGTGCTCAGTTAAGACTGAAGCTTAGTGAATCTGGATGGCCATTTGTCAGGGAAAATATGTGCATTTCACTGCACTGAGCAGAGTTTGCACTAGAAGATTTCCAAAGCCCCTTCCAATCCTAAAATTCTTTAAGGGTCTACCAGACGCGTGGGTTTTATTTCCCCCTCTCTTAGTCTGAGTTTGTGCTGTTCTTCAGTTATCCAAAAGTGCTATTTTAGGAAGTGTTTTGTTTTGTTGGGGGTGGGGAGGGGAGGGGAGTCACTCTAGAAAGGTGACTTTAAAAAAAAAAAGCTCTGCTTATATATCAGGCGGTCTACACAGTCCAGTCTCATCTGGACACTGTAGGCTAAGAAAGTGCATTGGATATGGATCACATAACAGATCATGTAAGACAAATTTGAAGCCAACTGTAATAAGAGATTCTGTTTTGCCAGCAGAACCGAAGGGGAATAATTTAGGCGATCCAATTTGGATTAGGGATGTGCGTAAAACAGATCTTGTGTTCCATTCTGAGCTCAGAATGGAATGCAAGATCCGCGGCAGTTTCTGTAAGAAAACTGGTTGTTCTGACAGAACAACCCCACTCCATCGGAACATTCCAAGTGCCATTTTGGAATCCAGAATGTCTCTCTCTTGGCCAATGCATACACTCAGCAGACATTTGCATGGTGGTGCTGACCACACAAATGGCTGCAGTGCATGTGCAGAGGCCAGAAGAGTGCTATTCTGGATTCCAAAGTGGCACTCTGAACTTTACGAGTGTTTCAAGCTCAGAATGGAGTCCTTTCATTCTGAGCTCGGAACAGGCTCTTCATTTGAAAGTCATTCTGTCCCACGCTTGGAAGATTTGGACCGGCCTGGTTCACGGTTGGAGTGTTCCAACCACAAACCATTCTGCACATCCCTAATTTGGATTATTATTAGTGAGTTCTTTGCGGGGAAGGGGTTAACTAAGACTGTGTGTGCCCTGCACCTAAAGAAAAGGCCGTATCTACATTATGCAGATTGAACAAATCTGTGTACTCAGTATAAGCTTTGTCTCTGCTACTCATGGAGAACATAGAAAGTGCCTTCTACCACATTAGACTATCAGTCCATCTAGCTCAGTATTGTCTGCACTGACTGGCAGTGGCCGCGGTTTCGGACAAAAATCTTGTCCAGCCCTCCCTGGAAATGCCAGGGATTGTACCCGGGACCTTCTGCATGCCAAGCAGATGCTCTGCCACTGAACTACAGCCCCAGCCCCATGAGGAGGGGTGAGAAACTGTACATTCCACTATAAGTTTTATTCAGCCTTCAAGTGTCTGAAATACTGCCAGCAATTTTCCATCCATTTTCAGGCCTCTCCATTTTCTCTCTCTCTGCATTAATAAGCGCTATGAACTTCTGCTTAGTTGGGTGTTGTTTTTTAGTGAAGCCTGAATTTATCTGGAAACCGAATTCAGTGTCTATTCAGTGGATTGTCTCTCTGAAACTTGAGAATGCCCACAGCCTTCGTGTTCCTTAAGGAATTCCATATTCCTTAAGGAATTCCTTAAGAGTCCACAAATTTATTGATGAGATTTCATAGTTGGGCTTCTTGTACATCTGTTCTTGGATCAGGGGATTGCATGGTTTAAAAAAAGACAATGTATTGGGTGTTGAAAACAAATGTTAGAGCCTGATTCAGCATTATCATTTGTAAAGCACCATTTATGCTTATGGTACTATATAGCATTAGATGGGCAAAAATAGGTGGCTAGATCCCTGCCCTACAAGAGCTTACAATCTAAAATAGAGAATGGAGAAAACAATGGAGGGAGAGATGTCAATAAAACTTGGTTACAATTGGAAATGAAGATTAAGGGGATGATGCTACAGAGGTGGGTTTTAAATAGGGTCTTGAAGGAAGGGGAAAGGTGGCACCTTATGTCCAGACATGTTTGATAGAGGAAGGGAATAGTACTGGGAATTGGATGTTAGGAGGGCATAAGATGGTTTATGCAAGAGTTTGCTAAGGATATTAGATTGGTCATCAAGAGATGCTGAGGGGAAGAGCCAGTAGCAGTGGGTGAGTGCTGCTCAAGGGGGGATGGTGAGGGCGGGCAAAGACTATTTTAAATGGCAGTGAACTTACCTGCCACCAGTACCTGCGATGGTATTTTCAGGAGGTCATGTTGCCTGCTCCAGCATCCTGAAGGGAGGCTGCCATGCCCTGCTGCTTTTTTTGACTTCTGTGCATGTGGAGGAGGTTTCTTAGCTATGTTTCTTCAGCTAATTAAACAAAACAACAAAATCTTTCATATGTGGGCTTGTCATTTATCATCCATGTTTTCATCCTTTCAAAAGAAATGTTCCTATTTACTTCTGACATAACAGGTGTATGGTCTGTTTCCATTGAGATGTAGAACGTGGCACTTGTTACTATGAGCCAAGGGCATTCTGGGAACTGTCTGCCCTCGGCGTTGGCACATGCTGCTTTATATATTCCTGACTGCTGCCTCAGCAGTTTTCAAGTCCTGTGAGACATTAACTCCATTTGCTGTATTGCATGTCGTCTCCCAGGACTCTTTCATCAAGGCCTAGTTTCCTTTACTGTTCCTGTCAACTTTATTTTTATTATTTATTTAACATATTTTTATACCGCTCAAAACGTACGTCTCTGAGCGGTTTACAACTTGCAGCACTGGTGTACACTCCAGAAGCTGACCTCTTTGGTAGCAATGCCACATGATGGCATGTGGTATTAAGCAGCAGGACTGGCTCATTCTGAACTTTTTGATATTTGCTTTGTTGGAACAACACATTTTACTGTCTGGGTAATTAACCTAGTAAGTAGGTCTCAGTATTCATGCAGTATACATTTTTCTTGAGTCTTGTGATCAAGCATCCACAAAGCAGCCATTTACATCTCAGTTAAGTATCGCATTTTAAAGCAACATAATAAGATGAAAAGAATCTAGGGCAAATAAAATCCTAACAAATAGTTGGCTTATTCAGGAGCACAGGCTTGCCGTATTCAAAATACAACACTAGTTATTGTGTTTGGTTTTTTCTTATAAATTGAATATCTGGAATTACTGGATAAGTTGGAAAACCATTATCTGTGCTTGGAAGATTTACTTAAAGATGTCACTTTTAAATAAAAATATCATCTTTTTGAAAAATAACCTGCAGAAAAGACTAGTAGAATTAATGGCTCACTGAAATTCTCAAATGCTGCAACAAGAATTGTATATTAGGGGTGTAATGAAATAAACAACAGATTGGGAAATGTTTGCCTATCTTTCCCTTTTCTTTTCTCTCCTCACCTTGTCTGTCCTCCTCCCAAAGATATGCACTGTACTGGAAGAAAAGATTTACAGAGCAACCCATTACAGACTTCTGTTGCGTAATAAGAACGAATTCTGAAGCATCATTAGGTGAGCATATTGGTTAAGTGTTAAGTGCATTAAGTGTTGGTTTTTTTAGCCAAATTGAGGAGGATTTTGTTGAGATTGGATTGGAAGCTATAATAAGTTGCTACTGTAACAAGCAAGTCACTGCTATGAGAGGTGACACTTATCAGTTCTAGAATGTGATTCAGTTTTAGCCGCTGAAAAGCGTGAAAGGCGTAGGAAAGGCTTCAGTCCAGGAGTGTTCAGCTGATGCTGTTTCCCTTACCTGACTGCCTGGCAGATTGGGGTGGGGGGACCTAGAGAACCAGTTCAGTCTGTTCTCTGCATATTGTGAGATGCACTGTTGGCACAAAGGCTGCTCCTTTTTAATATTATTTTTCAAGGAAATCTCCCATACCAGAACTTTGAGGAATTTGTATTCAAAATGCCCTTAGACATACAAACACTGCACATCCCTCAACAGTGAGAAAGACCTGAGGAGGAAAACAGGCAATGATTTATAATTCTTGCCCAATAAAATCTATCCATATACTGTTGGTGCTTTTCCTGACATAAATGGAGTTTTTCCTAGTTGTTTGGGCTAATAAATGTATGAACAGTTCTGCCTTAAACTTCAAAGTGCACTCATTGTGTAACATCCAAACTAATTAGTCGTGGCTAAGCTCCATTCAAGTCGGTGAGAGAAATCAGTCATGCCTCATATTAATTTCAATGGGACAATCATGACTAACTTGATCTAGAAGCTGCACATTTAAAACTGTTATTGTTATAGATAGATAGATAGCTTTTCTTAATGCCTGTAAATACAAATAGAAGAATTAAATGTATTTTGTAAATACAAAATAGAAGATTCTGTAACATAGTACAGATTTGCAATGTGTTTACACCCTTGACATTTGATATGTAATCTTTTGCAGAGGAACAGGACAACTATTTTCTTCTATGTGATGCTTTACCTGAAGACAGAATACTGAGGGAGAAGCTCCAGCAACAGAGACTGGTACAGAATGTTTTCATGTGACTATACAGGAATTGCAAATTATGCATATAAATCAGTTCTTTGTACATAGGCTTAGAATGGCAGCTTTGGATTCCTCGGGTTGGTTGGTTTGTGGGCGTGGGTTCTGTTTTTTGTCACACATGCAGGCTATATGTTAGGTTCCTCCACATATGGACTCACTGTGGTAGCCTTGGGAGGTTCTGTCTATTTTCTTTCCTGCTTTGCAGTCTATCACCTTGTTCCCAGAGGCAGTTGAAATATTACTCTCAGTGGTGCATTCATTGCTGTCGTAATCGAGTCCATCCACCTTGCTGCTGGTCATTCTCTTCTTTTCTTTCCTTCAACTTTTCCCAGTATTATGAACTTCTCAGTCCATAAGTCTGAGATGGATTTGGAGACAGCAAAACAAATTAGAAATTGCTTAAAGGGGGAGAGCCAAAACTTGATCAAGCCCCACAGAAAAACTCAAAAGAGAACTGCACAAAGAAAACTCATGAGTTTTGTGGGATGAAGCCAAGGCCATCTAGTCCAGCATCTTGTTTCCCACAGTGGCCAATCACTTACCTCTGGGGAAGCCCACAAGCAGAAGATGAATGGTGGAAGTCTCCTACCATTGTTTCCCTGCAGTTAGTATTTAGAGCAGGGGTAGGGAACCTTGGCCCTCCAGTTGTTTTTGAACTACAACTCCCATCATCTCCAGCCACATTGTGGAGGGCCAAGGTTCCCCACCCCTGATTTAGAAGCATACTTGTAAAGCCTCAAGACCAGTATCCATTGAAAGGTTTGTCCTCCACTAATCCATTTAAGTTAGTGGCCATCACCTTGTTTAATGGCAGTGAATTTTCCAGACACGAATTATGCAGTGTGAAATGCTTCCTTTTGTCTGTCCTAAATTTTAGGCCAATAGATCTGATTGCATGAGCCCAGGTTCTTGAGAGAAAAAGAGAAAAATTTTGTTATATCCACTTCCAACTCTTAAATAACACCAGCAAGCTGATCACGTGACCTCTTTTTTTTCTGGGGGGGGAATTCCACTACATGAAAACTCTGGTCTTTCACATATACAAGTCCTTGTTGGGGTTTTTTGGTTTTTTTGCAGTGCCCGGGAACTGAACATTCATGTGTAATTTTGCTTCTACTATAGGTCTAGCTTGACATCTAGTTTCCTTAGGACAAAATGGCAGTTAGCATTCAGATCTTATGGAAGGGAGGCAGGGAGGTTAGTATTCTCTTTAAGGTGTGCACATGTGCGCTTACTTACAAGGTTTTTTATGTCAACTCAGTTAATTTTAGATCCCGCTCAGGTTGAATTGGGAAAGCCCCACTCAGAATGTACATGCGCACACACTGCCTTGATACTGCCACCCAGAACAAAACTATTCCTCACAGAGATGGCAGGGGGTGGGGAATAGAGGGAACACTGGAGTGGGGATGGACTATTGGTATTTTAGGTTCGAATAGTTCACCACAGGGCAAGAGAGCAATAGCTGTAGCTTAGATTTGCTGCCACCCCCTGCCTTGCCTCAGACTGTTTAAAGGTGTCTGGGGTCAGCCAATTGTAGGTGCCTCGGAAGAGGAAGTCATGCTTACTTTCATTTCTCAAGGCCACAAAACAATTGGACTCTTCCATGGTATTAAATGAGCTATCCTATTTCTAAAGCAGAGCACTTTAACATTCAGGTCACGTTTATCTTCTCTGTGGTGAGAAGGAACCAGAATATCTTGGCAGCTCCAATTTCTTTACCCTAGGTCCTTTCGCATTACTTAAGTGTAAAATATAAATGATTTATTGTCTTGATTTCTCTTGTGAAAATGATGCACCTGGAGTTCTTTTTAAAAAAAAATTTCAGTTGCCAGAAGCAAAATGCAGCTCTATACTGTGTCTGATCAGTCAGTACTAAAGTGTATCTTTCATTTAAATAGGGGAAGAGAGAATCTCCAGACTAGAGAGGGAACGTTTAAAACAAGAAAAGTACTGTGTGAACCTGTTGGGAGTACATGATACCCTGCCTTGCTTTAAGATTAAAACCTATATTGTTTGATGCAGAAATGCACCTCCCTTTGCTCAGATAGATGCACCTATTCTTCTAAGAGCTACTGACAGCTATATTAACTTAGCAAGAGGACAAGATTCTCTGCTTAGCAATGTTAAGGCCTTACTCAGGGGGAAAGGGTTATCTTCAGTTTGCATTTAAACTGCCCTGGGTCAGATCAGCTTTCAAGGTTATCTGTTTTGCCTATTATTCTTCCTTCACACTGTGGGAATATATGAAACATAATAATAGGCGAGAGAGTCATGTTTTCAAATGAATCAAGTGTCTATTTTCACTGTTGCTCATTAGCTGATAATGAGAGACAATGCAAAATTGATCAAAATAATTCTCCCAAGCTTTGCTTTAAAAAAAAAAAAGTAATTGCATATCTTGATTTTCTCCCTTTTTAACAGAGAGAAATTTTGGAGCAGCAACAGCAAGAGAGAGATGACACAGACTTCAATGGCACATGTATGTTCTGTGATAAAGAACTTACTGGAAACAGGTAAGTGTTGAATGTGAGTGCTCATCTGTGTGGATTCTCATGAACACTTTGCTCTATAGGTATGGGATAAGTAGGGAGATGAAATGTCACAAATCAGCACACCCTGACCTGAATATAATAACATTTTATGTCTGGTTAATGGGCCATATTTCTTCTACTGTGCAGCATATTGGATACAATACTGTTTATAAATGTCAGGTTTGTACCAGCATTGCAGGCAATGTGAACAAATGTCCCTAGGATACTATACAGATCAAGTGTGTAAGTAACCACTTGCCTGGTTGCCTGTTACATCCCAGATAACTAGAATATAAGCCTTGTTGGATTAGATCAGACAGCCAGTACAGGTGGCCCTCGGTTTTTGCACTAAAAGGGCAGGAAAGCATATTATCTTGTTGTCCTGATCTCCAGGAATGCCCCCCATCTTTTTTTAAAAGAGCCACAAAATGGCTCTGCATTTCAAAATAGCAGCCAGAAATGACATCGGAAGTAATTTCGAAACACCCGGGAACCAGAGATAGGTTAAAACTGCCTATAGGAACATAGGAAGCTCCCATTTACTGAGTCAGACCATAGGTCCATCTCACTCAGTATTGTCTACACAGACTGGCAACAGCTTCTCCAAGGTTGAAGGCAGGAATCTCTCTCAGCCCTATCTTGGAGATGCCAGGGAAGGAACTTGGAGCCTAGATGCTCTTCCCAGAGCAGCTCCATCCCCTAAGGGGAATATCTTTCAGTGCTCACACTTCTAGTTTCCTTTTCACATGCAACCGGGGCAATCCCTGCTTAGCTAAGGGGACAAGTCATGTTTGCTACAAGACTAGCTCTATGTTTCATGCCATGGTTAAAGAACTGGGTCTCTAAGACCCATCCACAGATACACAAAACTGCAGGTCGTGATTCTCCTGTATCCTGTTTTCCATCGAAACTATCCAGATGCTTCTGGGAAGCCTACAAAGAGGGCATGGAGGTAACAGCCCTCTTCTTGCTATTGCTTCTCCACTTCTGGTACAGGCATATTGTTCCTGAACATGGAAGTTTCATACAGTCATCATAACCAGTAGCCATTGATAGGTCTATCTTCAATGCACTGTCAAACCACTTTATAAAGCCATATAAATCTGTGACAAACTAAACATCTTGTGGCAGTGGCTTCCTTAAATGTGTGAAGAAGTATTTTCTTTGTTCTATATTTGCTGCAAATCAGTTTCTTTGGATGACTCTGTATTGTAGTTTGTGTGAGAGGGAGAATTGTTTTTAATATCTCCATATTTTTCCCCATATCATCTATAACTTTATAAATCTCTATCATATCTTCACCCAGTCATCCTTTTTTCCCTGACCTAAAAAGCCCCCAGTACTTTAGTCGTTCCTCTTGGGAAAGGTGCTTTACTTAGTTTGTCTTCTCTTTGCTTTCCCTGCCAGGCAGGGAAGCAGTGCTAAGGCTGGTAGCTCTTCATTTTAGGCCATAGACGGACAAGTGGGCTCATAAATATTCTTGTGGGCCAGTAAATTGTTTATAAAGTTGGCTAGTTGAGTGGTGCCCAGCTCTGCGTCTGTTCTTGTGGCCCATGGCACTAGAGGTATGTAACAGTAGCAGCTCTTGCTATTGTAGCATTGCTGACTGATGCTGCTCTGCTGTCAGCAAAGCTCATGAGTCTGCTCATGATGCCAAAACACCACCACAGGTCATGTTGTGCTAGTGGAACTGTCATTGCTCCCTATCATTGCCAGTGCTGTGGCTCATAGGATCAGGCCATAAAGGTAAAGATATTTTATCACTCTGTTTATAGCTTGGATGACTTTCATGATAGCTTGGAGACCTCGATAAGACCATGCACTGTAAAAGGAAGGGAAGCGTCACTGACCATTTAATATTCTGTGCTTAAGTCAGCTGTGAAGACTTTGTTGCAGCAGTTGTTTGCTTTACTTAAAAATAAGAATGCTATGCCACTTAAACTGCATTGTTTTACATAGGATTTAGCCAGTATGTTTTCAAAATTTTATCCCAGCCTTTCTTCAGGCAGATCGAGACTAGATTTTATTTTTATTTTTTATTTTTTACATTTTATATCCCGCTCTTACTCCAAGGAGCCCAGAGCAGTGTACTACATACTTAGGTTTCTCCTGACAACAACCCTGTGAAGTAGGTTAGGATGAGAGAGGTGACTGGCCCAGAGTCACCCAGCTAGTATTATGGCTGAATGGGGATTTGAACTCGGGTCTCCCCAGTCCTAGTCCAGCTCTCTAACCACTATACCACGCTGGCTCATTAGGGACCTAGATACCATGTCCCTTCTTCAGCATTATCCTGACAGCAACTCTGGGCAATAATACTTCTAAAGCTAATTGGGGATTTGGACCCAAGACTCATATAACTTTCTATCCACTAAATTTTACTGGTTCTAGAAAACCAGGTGTTCTTAGTGTGTTAATCTAATACGGTAAAGAGCTGTTTAAATGTGCCTTACTGTAGAAATGGAAAGGGACTTATGTAAAAATGGTGGCTGACATCCTGACTAACTAAGTGCTTAAGCTCCATGGTGTTTGGGGAGTGTGACGGGAGCCCTCACCTAATTCCCTCTGTGTGAGTACAGTCATGCAAGAGCCTTCGACTCAGCTAAGTGTTTCTGATTTTGCAGAGCATTTCTGGAACTCGGAGAGCCTAAAGGCTCTTGCACAACGGTTCTTGCGAAGGTGCACAGGAGAATTTATGAGGGTTCTTGTCACACCCCTGCAGCGCCTAGAAGCATGAGCACTTGGTTAGAATGTCAGCTGCTGTGTGTGGGATTATGGGAGTTAAGCCTCAATGTTTCCTATTTGGCTAGAAAACCTGCTTTGTATTCTGGTGTTCTAAAGCTTAGAACAAATAGTGTTCTCCACATTAATTGGTGAGTTACAGAGGCGCCATTCAGAAAGGGGAGGATTTCGCCTCACCTCGTTTCCGGCCACAAGTGATTACTCCTCAGGAGCATCTATATTTCTTGTCAGCCGTTGGTTCTGCGCAGTGAATGGCTATTGTTAGATGATAAAATGGACTTTGGAAGTCCATTTCTAGCTCTGTACTCCAAAAGCACAGATCTTTTCATTTTCTTTTCTTTTTTTAAGCATGCATTGCTTTGCCCCTCCTCTAGTTTTCCCTGCTAATATTTGGTGCTCCTGGAGAGTAATCACAATTTTTATTCAAAATCAGTAATTGGTTTTGTGTTTAAACATTTCACTACGCTAAAAGTAGTGAAATGCTACTGAGATGGCAATAAGAATGACATTTTATATTTTATACTTCAGTTACACAAAACTACTGTTTTGCTGCTAGAAGATAAAATTACTGTTCTTTATTCAGCACTTGGTTTTATGGGACTAAAATGTAAGTTTTCTTCTTCAGTTAAGTGCAAATTTTCTAGCAGCCAAAAAAGTACAGTAATGTAGTTATGGCTTTTTTTAAAATTTAGTTTTATAGGCTTCTTTAGTGCCATTCATACATTTCTGGGTAGCAAGAGTGCTTTCAAATGTATGCTCTGGGCTTTCTTCCTCTCTGCATGGTGGTCTCGACAATGAGAAGAGGCATACTTGCAAAGGTGAAACCCACATTTATTTCTAGCAGTGCTTCGTAATTTATAGCACAATCCTTTTCCTTCAAAGAGTATTTGTGAAGTTGTTCTAATACACTAAGAAATGTTCTACTTGGATTCTACATTTGTAGATCTGTCCTTCTCAATCACATGGCAAATGATCATGCCTTCAATGTTGGGCTGCCAGATAACATTGTGAACTGCAAGGGTTTTTTGGAAGTTGTACAGAAAAAACTTGACAGGTACGTAATTACTGTTACTTTTTTGTGTCTTTTTACTCTCTGTGTCAAGCAATAAGTTTGTAAACGTCTTAGTTTATTCCTCCTCCTAGTAGCTCCAGAGAGGACTCCTCTTTGTCCCAGTAGAGTAGCTGGAGCAGAAATGAGAATGAGGAGCATATTGTAGTAACTGAAAGTTAAAGAGACTTGGACCTGGCAGAGAGAGGGGGGGGTGAATACGTTGAGAAGGACCTATGAGGCAAAGAGAAAATAAAGGAGCGGAAGCCATCTTCATCCAGCCTACATCCTGCTAGCATACAGTCAAGCACCCTAAAATAGCTACAGTCAGACAGATAAGTCCAAGGTCTCATTGCCAACCTAAAGGAAGAGACTAGGGGGCTGTTTGGTGTTTCTCTTTCTAAACTGTATCTCCCTTTACTCTGTTATCTTCTTCCCCTCTCCCCCCTGTTTTAGAATCCTCTCTTGCTTCTGCCCTGTATGCTGCATACGAAAGGCAAAATTGAAAAGGAGGGTCTCTGGACTTTGGGTCTAGACTGCTTTATCTCTTCTGGGGCTCTCTATTATTGGTCTCTTGGTCCCGTTCCCCCCCACCCCCATACCTGTTAGGAAATGTGGAAGCTACTAGTCAGCAGACAGTGCATTTTAATGTAGGTGTCCCTGGCACCATCTTCACTTAAAAATTTTTCCTCTTTGAGCCTAGGTCCTGTTGCTCTCTCATCTAGGACTGGGTGAGGGGAAGTGGTGTTACAGATTGCAAAGTCTTACTTCCATATCTTATTGATTGCGGAAGTATCTTTTCTACAATTGGTCAAGATGGAAAGTGTGTTGCCTGCAAGAGTGCTGTTTTCATTGACACATGTCAAGGAAGTAGAAAGATGCCGTGCCACCCTAAGTCTAAATCTCATATGATATTTTATGACATTCATTTAGAGCCATATGATCTGCTACTTGGCCTTTACCGCCATTCTAGTGGTCACCAATACGTTTTACAGATGGGCCACTTGTAATGAGAGTGTGCGGGATAGCAGGCTTTCCCTCCTTGCCTTTCCAAGCTAGAACATGGTGAGGATCACTGGTTCTTGCCTGCCTCCCTGTTTTAGTGGGTAGCAGCCACAGTTGTCCTTGAGATGGAGCAAGCACTTCTGGTCCAGACTAAACACAACTGGGACGTCTCCCTGTATCTCCAAGCATTTTTAAAGAAGACTGACGGGTGGGGGTGGGAGAGAGGAAGGGCAAGCTGATGGTTCTATCGTGTGTGTGTGTAAAAAGAGAGAGAGAGAATATAGATAATAATAATAATTAATAACTAATTATTATAATTATAAATAATAATAATACTTAATAACTAATTATTAATACTTAAACAACATTTTTGAGCTTGTGGGTTTGTGGGGTGGAGCCCATACCGCAGAGCATTGGGGATGTCTGGTTCTTTGCTTGAATTATTCGCATTATTTCTATTTTGTATGTCATAGTCTCCTCTTTAGACGGCCTGACAGTATGATGACCAATCAGGTTGGGAGCGATTTCTTTCCCCCTTGAGGGGTTCAAGATTCTTTATTAATAGCTATTGATGCCTAGTTCTGGATCTCTTATACACAATGAATACTATTGTATTTTGCTTACGTTTTGGTTTTGATGGATAAGATCTTGTATGTAAACTTGTATGGTTTTGTTGGACTCTCAGAGGTGTAACCTTTCTGTTTCTACCTATAATACTAATAAAAGCATTTATAAAAAAAGAGAGGGAGAGTTTTAAATGAACATATAGGTACTTTAGAGGATGAGAAGCAGTGATCTTGGTTTGTAGGACGTGAGTTTTTAATGAAAATTCTGAAGTATTTGGTTATGAATAAGTAATCTGGAAGATTTTTGTGCTGTGAGCTAGTCATACAGTTGAAAGAACAGTAAATCTGAGTCTTAGGAAGCTGGAGACAATGTCTGAACTTGGCCCCTGGCCGGTTTGAGCACCTGAAGGTAGAAAATAATTTTGTGTGTGCATATGCATGAACACAAATGTGTGGTGGCAGGAGAGTAAAGAAGTCTCTTTATTTACATATGTATATGCTAATACATTAGTTATATTCTGCTAGTTAGATCTTGGAGTGACTAGAAAAAAATTTATGGATTGCAAGCAATGGAATCAGTTCTATAGAGAGCCTCTTCAGTAGCCACTATATTAATGCCGGTGACACTCTGCCCATAGATATCTACAGTGTGCATTAATGAAGATCTTCATGTTCTTCCACACTGCAATGCTATTATGAGTAATACTCTTTAGGTAATACTCTTCAACATTGACAGTTTATTCCTATTCAGTACTAGATGATGCTAATAGCTTGCAGCAATCCTGTGCTTTGAAATAAATATTTCTTTTTAAAATACTATACATATTTTCAGTTGCAGATTCTTTTACTTTTAGACTTCAGCTCCTCTGTTTCTGTGTTATGCTGTTGCAAAGTATTCTTAAGGAACTGATTTGTTCTAATGTACTGTGTACCAATACAACTATGTACTTTAAATATAGATGTATAAATAAAATAGTCTTGAAAATCCAATAAATTGCAAATATACAGTTTATAAGACAAAATTACCAATTGGAAAACAATGTATGATGTTTTACTCCATCCATCTATATTTCTCTTCTCTGTTCAGTCGTCTTACAGGTGCTTGAAGAATGTATACACCTCCAAGTGCTTGCCTGGTTTCTGTTTTCCTCAGACTTAGCCTTATTAACATAGCTAGATATTTCATCATAGTATAGTATGCCTTTTTAAAGTGAGCTTCTTGCATTCGTTTCTGCAAATAACTGACTCATCGTTTACAATATTTCCCTCATAGCCATTTGGTAATCAATGCATTATTATTTTTTTTAATTTTAGTTTGCAGTGTTTATACTGTGAAAAAATCTTTCGAGATAAAAACACACTCAAGGATCACATGAGAAAGAAGCAGCATCGCAGAATCAATGCCAAAAACAGAGAATATGACAGATTTTATATTATTAATTACCTGGTAAGATGATGTATTCATTTTTAAAAACTGGTAGGTGAGTTCCATAAAGGAGTGATGTAATTCAATCAAGCATAGTCCATTTTAAATCTCAATGATTTTTTAAAATGGAAAAATTAAGTACATGCTTGTCTCTCAGATTTAAATCGAAGGAAACTTTGGGACTTTGGCTAGACTGACCCCTATTCTAATACTAAACTGTTTGGACCCAGCATTTGATACAAAAACTGAAATTCAAATGAGAGACACTTTACAAACTGGATCTTAGATTTATTAGCAAAGTACCTATCAAATCTGATGGGCAGGGTGTGGAGAGATGGAGAACTCTAATTTATCGAGACAACTCCCATCTTTCTTCTGCCTGATCCAGCTTTCAGGTTAAGTTACTTAGGCTCTGCGCTCCCGCTGCTGCTATTTATATATGACTTTTCAACCAAAAAAATTTCTAAAATTTTACACAGAAATATTGAGAAGATGGTTTCTTGTCCGCAAAGGACTCGCAGTCTAAAAAGAAACACAAGGTAGACACCACCAGTACCCACTGGAGGGATGCTGTGCTGGGGTTCAGTAGGGCCAGTGGTTCTCCCCCTTGTTTGATAGAGAGAACTGCCACTTTGAAAAGTACCTCTTTACCCAGTTAGCAGAGGTTTCTGACCACAGTGATACACTTAGACAACCCAACCTTCATAAGACAGTGTTGAATTGATTTCGTTATGGAAAGCAGCACAGAGATCCATTAATTTCCCAACCACTGCAAAAGCTTGCCCTTTCTGTTCCATTGAATGTGGACTGATATAATTGAAATGACAGATGTGTGATCCCTCTCATTCATTAATACAAGCCCCGAAGCATTCAGGGGTCATGAACCAGGTCTTAAAAATTACATGTGATTTTTCCCAGCATTGCACTTCTTGTCTTCTATTGCCTTATAATAATTTGTTCTGAGAAATAAATATCATAAACAGAATGACAGTTATTGTCGTACCAGCTATATAATCTCTGTCATTGTCAGTGTGTTAAAATTGTAGCTTCATGTCATGATTTGTGGCTCATGGCTTAGGAGCTTCATTTAGAAAGAGGTGTGTGGGAGAGGGAGTGTGTTTCACTGACCTGCCTTGTATTAGTCCCTGAGGCTCAATTCACAAACCAATTTGGTGTACTATCCGCACGACAGGATATAGGAACAAGCCTTGGACTCCTGCATCCTTGAACACTATGTGACCTGTAATGAAAAGCAGAGCTTAGACCTACCTACACAATCCTTGCTTCCATCCTCATGTATTTCCTGCTTCTCATTACAGATTATTTTCATGTTGAGGGTGAGAGTGTGGCCCTTTGGTTTCCCATGCAATGAGCACAGGAAGAGAGCTGGTCTTGTGGTAGCAAGCATGACTTGTCCCCTTAGCTAAGCAGGGTCCATCCTGGTTGCATATGAAAGGGAAACTAGAAGTGTGAGCACTGCAAGATATTCCCCTTATGAGATGGAGCTGCTCTGGGAAGAGCATCTAGGTTCCAAGTTGCTTCCCTGGCTTTTTCAAGATAGGGCTGAGAGAGATTCCTGCCTGCAACCTTGGAGAAACTGCTGCCAGTCTGTGTAGACAATACTGAGTGAGATGGACCTATGGCCTGACTCAGTATATGGCAGCTTCCTATGTTCCTGTGTAACTGGCCCTTGTAGTAATTGCTTTTAATTATTCTAGTGTACGGCTGGAATAAGCCATGAGGGAGTGGAATTGTGAGTGTGTTACAGCCCCAAACTAACTGGGAACATTCCTCTTGTCTCTAATGCATTGTCTCATGAATGCATCCTGAGGACTGCACTCTCAGAATTCCATGCACTGCTATATAGCACCCAAAAAAAGAAGCAACAGCTTTGCCTGTTTTTGACTTGTGGCTCATTTGATACCATTACATTGTAAGTGGGTAGGGCGGTGAGTTCTTTCTTTTATCTTGGTCTTTTCAGTTATTAGCTTTTCATTAAAGGCTAGCACCTAACTTGCTAGAATCAACAGTTTCCATAGGAGATGAGGTGGTACACTTGAGGGAACATGTGGTGAGAGGGTTGTTAACTGCCTCACATTATCGCACTATGCAGGCTATGTTAATGAATCTTGATGCACTTGAAGAGTTTACCCCCTAGAGGATATCATCTCTCTGAATTAATTACAGCATTTTCATTCCCTAAACTGTAATGACTTCCTGTTACGGGCTATTCTAGCAGATGTATGTTGCTATACCATTTCCCTGACAAATTGTAACAGCTTTGAGAAACCTCTGATCAGGTATGTGACACGTCTCTATAGTTTGCATTTGTCATAAAACACGGCAGCAAGCAGCAGCATCTTATGCTATGTGTTCAGGTTATGATGTTTTTTGCCCTGACCATTTTGTAAGAAACAGAAGCAAGATATGATTGATTGCCTCAAAAGTGTACCTAGTAATGTAGGTATATTATAGAGAAGCTTTCAGGCAAAAGAATGTTTAATCAGGTGATCTTTTATTTTAAAGAGACATCTATTTTAAGTCCCCTTCTTATTCTATTGTAGCTCCTTCAGACTTAATTGGACCTTTTCAAAGCCTAACATTGCCTTAGAATTATATAAAAGAAAGGTAGCCTTATCTATGACGGTCAGACCAATCCAGGATCTGACGATATGGAGGGTCAGAACTCTGAAGCTGTCTAGCCTAATGCTGGATTTTCTATCAAGATGCACATGTGCTTAGATGACAGAGCTGGGGTACTGGGATAAGGTCCTCAATTATGGCTGTTTTGGGGCCATAGAAATTGCTAGTTATGGGATTTATACCCACTTCAGCGGTGTGTTTCTCTCCTTATTCTGTTTTGTGTTTGTTTATTTATTTAATCCACCAAATCAGCCAATTCTGGATATTTTGGCACCTTTTCACATGAAAATAAAATTGGTTACTAATGGTATATAGACAGCATCTTATCTTTCAGTTACTCACTAAGCAAATCCCAAAATTTGTGGCGTGGCACGTGTGCATGTCCATCTTCTTAAGATTGGGAGAGAGCCTATCCTGTCTGGTGTCTGGCCTGACACTGAAGAGTTTCTTCAATAATGAAGATATTAGATTGGGGAAAGATACCTCATCAGTCAGCCCACCTCCTACACTGTTTGAATATTCCTGACATAAAGAACAGGGAGGCAAGCTAGTCTTTTGGTAGCTAGCATGAATTGTCCGTTTTGCTAAGCAGGGTCATTACCCCTTTGCTAATGCAGGGTTTGCATTTAGAAGGGTGACTAAATGTGAACACTGTAAGATAGTCAACATAACTACTATAAATATTTATATACCGCTTTTCAACAAAAGTTCTCTAAGGGGGTTACATAGAGAAATAAAAATAAAGTTCCCTGTCCCCAAAGGGCTCACAGTCTAAAAAGAAACCTAAGATAGACACCAGCAACAGCAACTGGAGGGGCGCTGTGCTGGGGTTGGGTAGGGCGAGTTGCTCTCCCCCTGCTAAATATAAGAGAATCACTACTTTAAAAGTTGTCTCTTTACTCATTTAGCAGCTTCCTATGTAACAATCCAATGATTTAATAAGGAATTGTACACTCTCATATTTTTGAAATTTTTAGTTTTGGCGACTATACTTGAAATGGTAAAACATAATTGTTCGGCAGAAGCATAAAAAGTGGGATGGGGGGGAGTGTGTGTGTGTGTGTGCGTGTGTGTGCGCGCGCGCACGCGCTCTCTCTCTCTCTCTCTCTCTCTGATTGGGACCAGTGTATGAGGAAGACTGATACTCGGCACCACCTTTCTTATTGCCAAGGGAAATGAATTAAGTTGTGCTTTTCTGGCTGGGTGGGTGTGAGGATTTTACATTTGGAAGGAGTAGTACGAGAACTTGTGTAACTTGAACTTGAAGATTTGAATAACATATCTAAAACTGAATTAAGACTAGACCTTTGGCTAGCTGTGATATATTTATGTTGAAGGCATATTCAACAGCCCTGAGCCATTTTTGGAAGGGCGGTATAGAAATTGGGAAAATCATAATATATAATTGTAGTCGAGAAGAAAGAAAAACAAGTTAAAATAATTGACATAGCAATACCAGGGGATAGCAGAATAGAAGAAAAAGAAAAAATAACAAAATACAAAGACCTACAAATTGAAATTGAAAGGCTGTGGCAGAAGAAAACCAAAATAATCCCAGTGGTAATTAGTGCCCAAGGTGCAATTCCAAAACAACTTGAAGAGCACCTCAACACCATAGGGGCCACAGAAATCACCATCAGCCAATTACAAAAAGCAGCTTTACTGGGAACAGCCTATATTCTGCGACGATGTCTATAATAACAGCAACAACATTGATAATAAAATTCAGCCGTCCCAAGTCCTTGGGAAGGACTCGATGTCTGGGTTAAACAAACCAGTCAGTAACACCTGTCTGACTGTGTAAATAATAATAATAATAGATATTTTTTTCTTCTCCAGGAATTTGGCAAATCATGGGAAGAGGTACAGTCAGAAGATGATCGAGAATGGTTAGACAACCAGGAAGAGTAATAGTATTTTGTTTTTTTGTATATGTTTAAAATGCAGCTGGAGTAGGGCAGTGGAATACCAAAACCATGGTATTTAGGGTCAAACTAAATGTTATGCAGAAGATTTGTGAAATCTATTTATTTTTAGTCTATACCATCCAGACATAGACTCATTGAAATTAGTGGGAACTGAGTTAGTAATGATATATTTATCTCATTGGTGTTAATGGTGCTCAGTCATGATTGGATGTTGCCCAGTGCTGAATTGCAGGGAGGAGGGGCAATTCAAATGGGGGGTGGGTGGTTTGCACTGCTGAGGAAGGACAGGTTTAGCCTTTCCCACCCCACCCCACCCCACCCCGCAGCACAGTTTTCCTGATTAAAATAGTCGATTCTCACCCACCCAAAATTGTTGTCTTCACTACAGGGCAAAACAAACGTTGCCTATGTAATTTGTGTCCTATGAAGCAAACAATAGCTTTAGGGGAAGGGGAAGTTTTAATCATGAAAATGATGAATTGGGGAGGATTGAACCCTCTCTCCCCCCAGCACCACAGTCACAGCCCATATTTTTCCCCACCAGCATTTCACAGCATTCCTTTAAGCCTTTCATTTTTAAAATTCTGAACAATTTAGGGTGGGAGTGGAGGTTAAGAAGGGGACAAAATTAAGCCGCTCTTAGTAGAATACAATGGCTTCTCCTGCTGTTTCAGAGCACTGCCGATAACTAGTGGTTTGATTGCTATAGAGACAGCAATTCCTTAGTGAACTGAGAGAAATCTTCCGAGATGAAGTGCTCTCTTACATTTTCAGTATATTTAATTTTAAGTATGCTGCTGTTCTTATGCTATATGTGTATCATTATTACTGTGTAGGATTTAAATGTAAGTGAAGAATATTTACAGGGAGGGAGGGAGGATCTCTCTATTTATTGCTGGTTTTGTGTAAATGATGGCTCACCACAGATTATTAAACACCATGAGTCCTATTCGTGCATTAGTTGTACATTCACACAGGTCTGTACATATGTACAAGGTGTTTGTTTGAATGACTGTACCTGTATTCATTTTTAAAATGAACCTTGATGCAGGCCTCCTCAGTTGCAGGTGACAGGTGGAAAGTGTACTGCTGTACTTGGATTCAATGTCATGTGAATAACTATGTGCATAGAAATCTGTGCATGTGTACACTGTACACAGATTGTGCATGTGTTGAACATAATGTGTGAATGGTGTGATGTGGAACTGTTCAATACCAAAGATTTCAGTGTCTTTGGTGGGGCTACTAAGACTAATGCAAAGAAGGTCCTATTTGTTCTAGGAACTGACTGACAGTCTTTTCTGAAATACACTAAATTAATGATTAATGTATCTGAAAGAAAATGTCCGTCTTTTGATAGCATTTGTGTAGCATAATCTCTTTTCAAATATCCAGTTCAGAAATGTAGATAAAGGTAACTGCCACTACCATCAGTGTCAAGGGGCTATATTAGGGAAGACATTTAAGTGGATTATCAATGTAGTGGGGGATTCTGTTATTCATTTCCAGTAAGGCTGGGCTGAATGTTCTTCTGGTTCACTTTTTTGCCCCAGCCCAAAATCTGACAGTGTCGTTTTTCCACAGCCACTGTTTTCCCCTCTGTGCTGTGGCCTCAGTGTAACCTTTTCATCTGTTTTCTCATTCCCAAATTATCCAAGCCAATCAGAGAGCATGTACCTGGTGTGGTAATGTAATGACAATAAGTAATTAATCACATTTGATGATTTACTGACATCACTAAGGGCATACGAAGCCCATTTAGAGCAACTTTACTTGTCACATTGGTAATTGTAGGGGACTTGTTTAACAATATAGGGTAATTGGAGACTTGTTTAACAATATAGCTGTTTGATAGCAACTCCCCCAAAATATTGAAAGGCAGCACCTTTTGATGGTGATGAAGATTTCAGCACAGTGGGGTCTCCCATTTCATCTGAGCTAAATTTCCAAGCAGAACAGTAGTACTTTATCCTCAATGCTATGCACTTGCACTCATGTAGTTGCAACTTCATGTAGTATGAAGTTGATCCCCATTTACTTTTAATGTGTGATATGTCTAGATTTTTCTCTTATCTTTCAGAAAAGTACCAAACCATCAGTTAAAACTGACTTTTTGTAACTGCTTCTTTATAGAGACTGGTCTGACTGGGAAGAACAACATCCTGTTTGTGCTGTCTGCCTCTTTTGTGAGAACCAGACAGACACCACAGAAAAACTCTATGCTCACATGGAGGTAGGAGGTACAATTTATATGCATTGTGATATATATTGGATTGTGTCAATACTGTTGCTGAGAGAGTTTTTCTACTGCATTAGGATATTCTGTTTTGGCACCAGACTAGACATTATGTTAAAAGGATAATTTGGCCTGCATGTTTGTGTTGACTTAAAAGCTTTGGGGGAAGAGTGTTGATCGGGATTAGGACCACAATATTTGGAAAAGAGATATCTAACTCCTCCCCTGCATCAAAGTGTCTATTAGCCCTAGGGGAAAGCTTCCATTTGTGCCAGTGGAAGCTTCCCTTCCAGATCTAATACCCACTTCCAAGGGGTGAATTTTTATTGGGGCGGAAGGTAGGGAGGGTGTTAAATATCCTTTCACATGCATTGCTCTCCTGATCATAATTGCTCCGTGCCCTTTGAGTCTGTTTAAGGTGTGGGTTTTTAAAAAGGAAACAAAGTAGGGCCAGATTACACGTTTAATAGAATGTGTATTTTGGCCCTTGGTATAGAGTAGTGCCTCTTGTCATTTATATGCACAATGTAGGGAACCTTGACAGCAAGTTAGCTATCTCCTCCAAAGTTGCAGAATTTTAGACAGTAAGGAGAGCCTGGAGCAAATTTAAACATAATCTTTGTATGCTTACTTGGAAGTAAGTTTCACAGGCTGTCATCAAGACTATCCAAACAGGCATAGAACTGAGAGCTGTGCGCCCACAGTTGCAACCTTCCCAACTAAGGCAGCACCCAGCACAGTGTGAGGAAGATGAATTTGGGAGGTCCTCCCTTCCCTTCACAGTGCACTGTGCCTGGTAGAAATGTGTCCCTGAGTGTTGCACATGGCACTGAGCGCTTCTGGGAGAGCAAAATGGGCAAAATACAACATGCTGGTTATTACCTATAAAGACCTTAGCAGCTTGGGCCCAAGTTATTTAAAAGAATGTCGTCTTCATTATGATCCCCACTGCCTATTAAGATCGTCAGGGGAGCTCCATCTGAGGGTGCTCCCAGCTCGTCTGGTGGCAACTCAAAGGCGAGCCTTCTCTGTAGGTGTCCCCGGACTGTGGAATGCACTTCCTGCTGAGATGAGAGCTGCTCCATCCCTGTTGCCTTTTAGGAAGCAACTAAAGACCCATCACTTCAGCCAAGCTTTTTAGTTAGTTGGAGTGTTTTTATGGATATTTTAACCTGACTTTTATATGTTTTAACTGTTAAATTCTTGGTTTGTTTTATGCTTTAAACCACCTAAAGATTTCAGTAGTAGGTGGTATACATATATTAAATAAATAAATTAAATGGAGGAGTCACCGTTTTCGCTCATCCGCTAAAAAGCATGGAAAGGCCAAGTTAATGTGATCATCTTAACTTGCATGCATGTAAGCAATAAAGACTTGACAGTCTTGTATATTATGCTGGCTTGGCTCCAGGCACACATGCTTTGCCTTTGAGCTTTCATTTCAACATTAGGCTGGGGAGGAATGTGTCCAAGGAAGAATTCAACAGGTGCTGTTGAATTACTTGCTAGCCATGCCCCTGAAAAAATTCTGCTTGGTGCATCACTGCAAAACTCTCTAACTTGGATGTTGCTTGGTATTTGTAAAGCTAAGTTGAATTTGATTTGAAAAATAAAAATCATTTTTTAATGGGAATCTGTTTGTGTTTGGTTTTCCTGCCTTCCCCAACTCCAGGAGAGTCATGGATTTGACATGCTAAAAATTAAGACTGAGCATGGTGAGTACAATATATACTGTACTGAAGACATCTGCTACTATTGGGGATATTGTTCGATGAAGTTGAGAAACTGCAAAGCAACTTTTATGACTCCAGGTTTTTCTGTTAGTTTAACTTTTATGACAATTCTGACCTCTACTGAATATCAAAGGGTAGCACCAACTGCTTGCAGTGCTTCTTACTATGGTAACTTCTTGAGGATTTGAAAGCTTCATTTCTTCTCTCCACATCTTAGATTTCTTCTTTGCCATTTTAGAAATGATTTCACCCAAATATTTCAAATGAATCATTGAATAATTCAGTGAGCATCATTTTTGAGAAAACACATCTTCCCCTTTCCAGCACAGGAGTTATAAAAATAAACATCACAGTATTGTAGTTGTGCTGCAGCATAAATGTGTGTTTGAGCACCCCTAACTTTGTCTAAGCTATATCACGTATAGCTAGACACACAGCAATGAATGTGTGTTCTGTTTTCATATTCATAGCACCCTCTAAACTTTATTCTGATATTTCCATTTGGGATAGTATGTCTTCCAGATTTTTGTTCTCTTAACTTATGAAGCTGCTTTGTTCAAGCCATTAGTCTATCTAGCTAGGTATAGGAGGACCTCGATACTGAATATCGATATGAATATTGAGTCATTGGGGCAATGGTGAATTGGAGATTAGGATCCCATTCAATGGAAAACTTCACAAAAACATCAAATCTTGGGGCGGGGGGGAGATGGGGGGAAAGCTGCCTACCATCTTAGCTGCTCCCCCTGAATGGCACTGTGCCCCCAAATGCCACCAAATTGGCCAAAAATTGCCATTTTCCCCCTTTAAGAAAAAAGGAGCCATTCTGAGGCTTTGAAACACAAAATGGCAGCCAGAAATTATCTCTGCGGTCATTTCCCACCACCCCTGATTCACAGATATGGAAGGTCAGCACAATGTTCTCTGTTTTCCCCACATATGCTGAAGTTGGGTGTCTATTACCTGACTGCGGATATCAAATCCGTGGATGCAGAGTCAGTGGATATTGAGGACCTCCTGTATTCTCTACTATACTGAATGGCAGCAGCTCTCCAAGATTTCAGAAAGGGTTCTTTCCCAGCCCTATCTGGAGATGTCATAGTTTGAACCTGGAAAACTTCTGCACACCAAGTATGTGCTCTACCACTGAGTTCCAGCCCTTCACTGTCTGTTTTTGATTGCTAGGCTTAAATTTCTATCAGCAAGTAAAGCTAGTGAACTTCATCAGAAGGGAAGTCCACCAGTGTCGATGCTACAATTGCCAGGAGAAGTTCCAGTTAAAGAAAGAGTTGGTAGATCATATGGAAGAGACCAAACACATAGCACTTTTGCCAGCCAGATCCATGTGGGATCAGCCACAGTAAGTTCGTTTATCCTCAGAGTTGTAGCTTATATGTGATAACTGAAAACTGGACTTCGTATTCTCTGACTTTGCTATGCTATTCAGGCTCACTTTATCTCTTCAGGTTGTGGTCTCTGATAGCTGCACACACTCCAGGCTAAAAGGGCTACTTGATTGTGTTTGGATGAGACAGGAGCACTGTACAAATGAGAGAAATGCAATATGTCACGTCATGAAGTTTACTAAGTTGGGGAGCAAAGTTAGCAAATTAGCTGCCTTCTAACTCACTGTAACTCATTCTAGTTGGGAGCGTTGGGTAACAGACCTAAGCTTTGCTGTGAACAACTCTGTATAGGGATTGCCCTCCAGAATACTCAGGGAACTACGCTGGAAGCAATCAACTAATCATAGTGCTCAGCCAAATATTTCAAGTGCATATTGGAAGTTTTTGGTCGCAGTGCTGGCTTGTGCCTTGAACGACCTATTGCCAGAATTGCTAATACATATATGTGTGGATTATATGGGGCAAACCTGGCCCCACATACACAGGCCTTTCAGACCTTCTCCTTCATACATTCAGTAAATGTTTCAGGAGCAGAACTGCATCTGTTAGCTCCACTTCTGATGTCTGTGCATTCAAAGGTGCACCTGTAAGGGGTCGCTACACCCATAGCTCTGTCACAGAGAGGTTTCTATGTGATCTGAACAACTGTGTGATTGGGGATCCAGATTGTGAGGAAGTTCATATATTCGTACAGTGTGGACATTGGGGGCATGGCCAGCAATGGCATCTGGGTGTTGAGGGCATGGGTAGCCCAGTCTCTATACTCACTGAATGGGGGAATTTGCTCCAGTCTGATGATGGGGCTATGTCCTTACCGTGTTCTCCATGCTTCTGGAGAATGTAATTATCGAAACCATGTATGAAGGACTGATTGCACTGGTGTCTTCTATGCAATATGCATATGCTCATTTTGGCAACGTAGAATTGCTCTGTGGGAAAGTAGTTCCCATGCTACTAGATGTGTGTACAGAAGGGGTCTTTGACTGTCAAGCTACTATTTATTCCTCACTGTGTTTCCTTTCAGGTATTATTTTCCTACATATGAAAACGATACTCTTCTCTGTACACTCTCAGACAGTGAGGAGGAACTGACAGCTGGGAAACAAAGAGAGGATGTGCCGGTCATCAGTGAGGATCTTTCTAACATAGAGGCTCTGAAACAGAATAGTGTGTTAAACCACCTTCTCCGTGAAGAGATGAATAATGAAGGAGAAGGTTGATGTTAGGGGAAATCCATTTCTTAATATATGGGCAGCTGCCTGGCAAAATCAAAATCTGATTTGGTAATGCAATTGTAATCCATGATAGTAATAGATGAATGTATTGAGTAGGAAGCTCAAATAAAATCTAACCATTTAAAAAAAACAAACCATAGTGTTCTTATTGCTGCTACTTCTGTTTTTAAACACTTAATGCTGGGCACATAATTGGTTTAGCTTTCAGAAACGTACTGGTACAGATGCTTTTTCATCTGAACATCCACAATAATATCCACTCATGTGGATAGCGTTTTATGGGCTTTGGTGCCAGATGTACCTAGTTTCTCATCTAATGAATGTATGTTGCTTAGCATCAGATTAATAGAATAGGCCTTCAGCTTCACTTTAAACAACTGGTTTGGTTGAAATAGAGTTCTCATATTTTGGAGAAAACCGAGCAAAATGTTCATCTTGAGACTAATCTTTCACTCTTGTATGGCTTCGTAAGGCCAGTTCAAGTTACCACAGTGATATGTAAACTGCTTCCCTGTGGCTTCTTCTCTTGCTGCTTGTTTGATGCAGGAACCATGTGGTGCAGTCAGTGGTGTGGTCCTTTCCCATCCAAATATCACCCTCTTTCCTGACAGAGGAACATGAGTCTAATCATGTGCATCTGCATACTAGTTTGGCCATTGAGATGGAACCTTGACCTGAAATGAGAGGCCAGGCCAGAGGAAGGAAAAAGCATGTTGTGGAGATTTCAAAACTGGAGGAACCTTTTACAAAGGAAAGGAGAGTTGTGGGGAAAGCTGGAAAGGAGAGATTCATTCATTAGATTTCTATACCACCCTTCCAAAAATGGCTCAGGGCGGTTTACACAGAGAAATAACATATAAATAAGATGGAGATTGGGAGACGATAAAGAAGCAGCAGGGAGGTGAAGAGGAAAGCAAAGCACAAATGACTGAAACAAAGGGTGCCCAGGGGCCAGCCATTGTACTGAGATGGAAAAGGAGTTCTGAGTCAGGATGGCCCTGCAACAGTAGCTCAATAAGCTAAAGTAATCTTGGATATTCCAAGAGAGACTAAACGGAGGCAAACACTACTTGTGCTGCAGGACTGAGAACTCTCTTGCCAAACAAGAGAAGTGGAATTCGCTTGGGATATCAAAATTGTTGTAGCCCTCTCTAGGATAGGTGACTCATACCAGCCTAGTGAACCTTGTCTTAACCTTAAAGCAGAAACAAATAAATCCCCCATGTCAGGCTAATAGTGAAAAGCCTGAAGAATACAACTAACTATGTTGTAAATCTATAGGACTCTATAAAAAGAGCATATTAGAACCATCAATGGAAAAAAGGTCCTAAAGGCCTGGACTTGCCATTCCTTCTTAATGACAAAGATATTTATTTTGAAGGTGTGAAATATCACAATACATAGCCAAGCCTGGCTAGATGGACTGACATTCCTAGAGGGAATTGGGGGGCGGGGAAGACATCTTAAATACATAGAAACAAGAGAGAACTTGGAAGAAACCTTGAATGCACTGGTGAAAGTTGACAATATTTTTGTGACGTTCCCTTCTGCCTTCTTCCTAGCCTCCTTTGGTTTTCTAGGATTGATGAGATCTTGCTAGATGTGAGAGCAATAGGTTGGCTCTGTAGCATTATTGAGAAGTTAATGGTGTGTTCTGGAATTGTAAGTTCTTTAGTAAATCAATAGAAAGTACAAAGGGTGAGGAAAGTAAACTTGAATCATAATTCTTCTATGAGCTTGTAGCAATCTAGCGAAAAACGTGGATGTTCAGTGAAGGCCCTGCTGTGTGCCCAACTGCCATCTGAAGTGCAATTGATGTGTTCATGGAATAGGGTCTTTTTGGTGTTGGTGCCTAGGTTTTGCTGTGGGATGCTCATTTGGCCTTTTCCTGCTTGCCTTCGGACACCAGGTCAAAAAGTTGTTCCAACATGCTTTTGACCTAAGCAAAAATGGAATGCTTCTGACTTTCCATATTCTAATAGTATTATATTACTGCTTATTTGATTTAAAATTTGTATTGGTTCAGTAACATCTGTTGCTGCTGGTGGTGTTTACTGAAATTTTATTTGCTTTAATGTACTTATTGTTAGCCATCTTGAGAGTCCTGTCTGGAACAGAAAGGTAGGATAGAAATGCTTTTACTAAACCTCTAGGAATATGTAGGCTGAAAACATAAGCAGATGTATTCATGGCTGAGGCTAGGATTCACCTCCATCACTAAAGAGAGATGTCAAGCTTAATTGTTTGTTGGGCGTATATGTGAGAAATTATTGGAATGTTTCAGAATGAAAAATATGCACTATTCACAGTAGGCTCCTGGTAACAGTTTTTCAAAAATAGATAAGATAGTTCTTGCTGCAGGAAAGGAAGAAAATAAAGAGCAAAGAACAGTGCTTGAAAACTGCAAGAAGAGATCAGTGGTACACTGCCAGAAATGTAGCTGTAGAGGACAGGCATCAATAGGAAGGCTGACTATGGTTGAGCCACTGGATTGATTATGCTCTTGCTCTCCATATCTGTCACTCACACTGCATTAGTGTGAACAACCCTACAGCAATTGCCCTAAAGCAAAAAGTATGGAAGCATACCTTGTCTTCCATGTAAATAAGGAGTGCATTGCTTCAACTCAATCCTGCCCATTTGAAGAAGCATTATGATCTCTACAGCTTAGGGCAAGATTAAAGAGATTACTTCTAAATCAGAGGAGAGAACAAAGGGGTGAAAGCAAGTGACAATATGGTGCTGAATCATTTTGAGGGTGTTTCCCACCGCCTATGATCACGTAAAACAGTCTTCTGGTAGAGTGTACATATGCACACACAGCCAGCAGGTGCAGAGAGATAGCTTTCATTCCTCTTGCAATGGCTGCTACATCCTATCTCTGAAATCTTTCCTACAGTGTCATGATGCTCTCTACACAATACATGACTAGTACTTGGAATGGGGGTGTACTTGCAGCTTGGAATGGGGCTAGAAGGAACCCAATAAGTTAAACATTGCTAGTTCTGTTGACTCTGAAGCATGATGGGTTCTGTAGCCTCCAACACTGGGAAAAGCTACAAAAATACCGAGGAGATTCTCACGATCCACCAAAAGCGGGCGAAGGTAGCCTAGCCCACTTTGGGTGGATTGTGTGCTGCCACAGGAGCCGCATGGCTCCCCGCAGCAAACCCTCTTAATTTCCCCCTCCCCTTAGACGAGGTTAGCGGAGCGAGAGCTCCTCTAACCCCGTCTGTCTGATCATTTGTTACCACGGCGTGGCTCTGTGCCGTGGCAGCACATGAGGAGACCCCCGCCGGGAGGCTGAAACAAGCCTCCCGGCCCTGGGCGTCTTTCTAGGATGACCCGCGCACTTGCGCGGGGCATCCTGGAACTTCTGGGGGCTGCGCAGCCCCCAATCCCTGCAGCCCCTGCTGGCTCCATAATGGAGCCAGCAATCATGTGGGCAGCCAATCTGGCCACCCTGGGCTTTCTGGGGATCGTCTGCGGGGAGAGCAGGCTAAGCCCGCTCTCCCCGCAAACCCTCTGAAGCAGGTCTCACCGATCGTGAGACTCGCCTCACTGTCTATTATCTCTGCACCATGCAGCAACTACAAAAGACTATTGCAAGATAAAGGAGAAACTGGCCTGGGTAGAATGCATCCTCCGATTCAGCCAGTAGCCAAACAGTGGTATCTTGATGGAGACAGAAGTTACAAGAGCAAATCTTTTGACCCCCACTGTCATAATAACTTTAAGAGATACTGAAAATACCTTAATATCCAAGCCTACCTCCAACTTCACAGCAGGAAAGAACCATGTGGTTTGTGGGCTCTGTCTGTCCCAGACCATATAGTATTTTTCCCCCCTTGCTCTGAATTTGGAGGTTGACTTGGCTATTAAGATGTATTTAAGGTTGCTCTTAAAATTGTTCTCCTAACCTGCTGCTTCCTGCAGATGACTTGCAGTAGACCAGCAGGAGTTTCATACTTCCAACTGTTTAATAACAGCAGCACAAAAAGACTTTTTCTCTAAATTATGTTGCTGAAACTAAGGAATGTTGGAGGGAACCAGAGGCAGAAAGGACTGTGAGCTGCATTCGGGTACTAAAAACAAATTGCCGGACGAAGTACATGCTTGGAGGCACACTGTTCCGTTTAAGTGCATGTTTGTCCCCCCGAGCAACTATTTTCACACCTCACGGTAGCTGGCAAACCTCAAAGTTCTAGTATCTTGCAGCATCTTATATTCTTAATATTGTGGACTGCTTCAGGGCTTGAATTGAACATGAGAGAGAACTCTACTAAATAACATTGTATGTATAAATCTTCCAAACCTCAAGTCTGCCCATCTTGGACTTAATTGCTGGATATGCTGGAAGGAACAAATCATGTAACTTGAGTGTGGAGTGCAAGTAACTAAGCTCAAGGTGAATGCATTTTATACATGAGCAGAAGAAAGACCAGTGCAACATCAAGTTCAGACTTGAGGTGTGCTGTGCATCCTTTCATCTGGAGTCTTCCAGCACACCCACACACTAATTGCCTTTTGGCATGGAGTTGTGTGCTTCACAAGATCATGATGACTTATGCAGAGCTGTCACCCACTTCTTGGGCATAGTGGAAAATTATTTGAGTAGCAACCAGGATTTGGTGGTAAAAGAAAAGAACAAAAGAGTTTCCAAAAGCAATCCTATATATTTAGTGGAGGGGGCAGGGGGAGTCTTGAGGTAACAGGAAAATTAAGGCTTAAAAAAAAAATCCTACCAATGGAAATAAATGCATATTAGGAAGTAAGCAAACTATAAAAGCGCCTCTTTCTCCCTCTTCCTTCCACTTCTTTAGGGAACTCTGGGTTTCAGAAACGGAGCACAGATAGGCACTTGAGGAAACTAGCAAGCAGCTGTATCATGCAAAAACTTAGAGGTGTGCATAAAAGTTCAGTATCAAACTGGATCAGTGTCAAACATGCCAAGTTCGAGGGCTCGATGTTGAGCTGGCCTCAAACCAAACATTCTCTTGTTCGGCCCAATCTTGAGCCAAACAACCTCCGGTTTGGGTTCAGGGGTTCAATTTTTAAAATTTTTACTTAGTCTGAAAACTCGGTGCCTCCCACTCCAGGGGCTTCTCCAGGGGTGTGGGGTGGGGTGTGTGCGTGGTCTCCAGAGGTTAACCCACCCCACCCCGCTGGCCTCCAATTTGTTATAAATACGCTCCGTTCAGGCAGTTTTGGGCCCATTTTAAAAATGTGATTCTCTTTATTGAGCAGGAAGAAGGCAACTGGCCCTCTCTACCCACAGCACAGGACCTCCAGGGACTGTTGCTGGTGGCTGTCTTACCTTTCTTTCAGACTGTGAGCCCTTTGGGGACAGGGATCCATCTTATTTATTTATTATTTCTCTATGTAAACCATTTTGGAAACATCTGTTGAAAAGCGGTATATGAATAGTTGATGTTCTTCCAGGCCTGTCCTCCTTGGTGGACATTTTGAAGACTGCTGCACATGCCTTAGCCAGCTTTAAAGGCAAGATAAGGCAAAATCATGGAGGACAAGTCTGTTGATGGCTCCTGATCAATAGCTAAACAGAAACGCAATGTCAAGAGGCAACAAAAACAACGAATACCAATAGGGGATGGGGCCTGGGGCTCAGAGGTAGAGCATCTGCTTTGCATGCAGAAGGTCAGGCTTAATCTCCAGCTAGGGTTGGGAAAGACTCCTGCCTAAAACCTTGAAGAAGCCACTGCCAATTAGTGTACAGACCAGGGGTTCCCAAACAGTGGTACAGGTACCACTGGTGGTACTTTGAAGAGTCCTAAGTGGTACTCAGAAGAGGCACACTATATGCTGGCTTGAGCTCCCTGCTCCTGTCTGCTGCCCAGTAGCAGAGCCAGCCAAACGGTGGCCTGTGTTTTGCCCCACACGGGGGTGTGACTCAGGCTGCGGAGAGCCCCAAGTGAGCTTTCCCCCTCATTTCAGGCAGCGCTTGCTGCCTGGCAGCATTTATTTCCCTTCCTCTTCCTCTCCCTGGTTGGAGAGAGAGGAAGGGAAATAAACGCTGTCAGGCAGCAAGTGCTGCCTGGAAATGAGACAGGGAGGACTGTGGCAGGCCTTCTGGCAATTGTGACATGCCCCATTTGTGCATCATGATGTGTGCACAAATGGGTGCTCCAGTGCTCCTGGGGGGATGGGTGTGTGCAACAGGTGTTCCTTTTCATTGGCAGCCCAGGTTCATTGAACCCTTTCTCTCAGTGGTGGCTCCGTCCCTGCCACTGCCTCCGTGTCTCCTCCAGAGTTCTCTGCTGCCTCCATGTCTCCTCTGGAGTCCTCCTTTGCCTCCACATCTGATCCTGAATCCTTCTGACAGAGCTTGACTAATTGCAAGCTCTGTCAGCATCCTGTGCAGCCAGCTTGCTATCGGTTGGCAGTGGGCAGGCTGACTGGCTGACTTGGAGGCAGAGTGGCCTGAAGCATACCGCATGTGCTTGTGTGTGTGTGTGTGTGTGTATGTTACCACTGCTTTTCTCCTTCCTCTTCCCTGTTCTGTTGTCCTCTGCCAACCTCCTTTTCTCCTCTCCTGTGTGTTGTGTGCCTGCTTGCTGCTGCCGCCGCCACTCCTTTTCCAGGCTCCTTGCTTCTTCTTTTCATTCCTCCATCCTCTCCGTGCCCTTGTCTACCATCTTTTTCTTGTCTCCTTTCCCTCCACTTTTGTTGAAAAGTGGTAGGTAGATTTTCATAAAACCAGTAGTTTTGGGTTTTGGGTGGATGGAGGGTAATCTTGTTTGGGGGATATTTTAGTAAGTCCCTTGTTATGAGCAGATCATATTTATTGTGGCTGTTTTCTTTGATTTGGGTGGAAAGAGAGGAGTGGATGTAACATTAAATTTGCATGTGTGCACACACACAATCTCCGAGGGGGTGCCCAAACTGAAGGTCTGCAGCAGAAGTGGTGCACTTGTTTTAAAAGGTTGGGAGCCCCTGGGGTAGACAATCCTGAGCTAGGTGGACCAACGGTATAGGGTAATATCCCATGTTCCTAATGGTGGGGGAGGGGTAGGGGACAGCAGAGCATGGCTACTGCCAGAGGCACCTTTCCCCTTGGACTTCTGGATGGAGGTCTGGTCTCCTACAGTCCCTGGGGCCCCCAAATCCTTAAATTATGTGTGTTGAGTGGCTGCCGCAGCTGGCTAAACACAACCCAATCGCCTGGACATAGCTGAGGGATGAGTGCAGCCAACCCGTGGCCTACCCATGACTCCTGTGCATGGTTATTGTTGTGGTAGGGCCTGTGATGGAACATACATATAGGAACTGGAGAGTGAGTGTGTGAGAGACTGTGTTGCCATAGTAACCAGGGGGTGGGGGGGAATGTTTGGGGGTGGGGGGGTGGATTTAATAAGGATAGTTGGTTAGGAGAAGACAGTTGGAGTAGGAGAGTTGGAACTGAGAGTTAGCAGTGAGAGGCTGGACAGAGAGTAGCAGAGAGATTGTTCAGGGGTTTGTGTGGGATTTGATTGGTGAATGTGTGGAGACTGTGGAACCAAAGGTACACTGGGGCAGTACTCTAAAAGTGTGAATATTAAGCCTGGGAAAGAAAGTGTTTGGGTGGGTTCCCGACAGGGCCAGACCAGGCCTGACCGGGTGAGCAACCTTGCGACTCGAGTTGCTTCCACTCCTGTGCACAACACATGTGCTGGTGCTGGGCATCCAGCAGCCCACTGAAACCACACAAGGGAGTGCCGTGAGCTGCAAAGCAGCAGCAGAGCAGGCAAGAGGCAGGCAGCCCTGACTCTCTCCCACTCAGCCTCGGAGGCTTCGGCGCTCCCCCAAGTAGCACAAGCCTAGGCCAAGTAGCACAAACCATGACGGCAACCTTGGGGTGGGCAGCTGCCCATGTGTGTGTGTGGAAGGGGAGAGGTAGCAGCGCCAGTCGCAAAGCAGGATGCCTACAGCCAGCCAGCACGTGCCTCCCTTCTTGGGTTGCCAACTTGCACAGTGCCACACACACCCCCAGACCAGCAACATGAGAGAGAGCAACGCAGGTAAGCAAAGTGCTGTGTGCACTGAATCAATTTGCGTCTGGGCAGCAGTACGGAGTTCTCATGTTATGTTGTGGGATGGGGTCTTGGAGTGGGTGAGGGATGGGAGCAGTGTTCCCTCTAAGGCACGTGCATGCTCACACATTTTTTAATGTCCGTTCAGTTAATTATAGAACCCCCTCAGGAAGGCCCCACTCTAAATGCGCATCTGTACACACTGCCTTGATACTGCTGCCCAGAACAAAACTCATTCCACACACAGGTGAAAAAGATTTAGAGAGAACACTGAGAGACTTCTCTGTGTGAGAGAGTGTGCTGGGACTCCACGAGGGATCTGGTGCTTCAACATTTGTCTGTTTACTCGGATTGTTTTACATCTTTACGTACTTGCAAATTCAGTTGCTTACTGGATCCTTTAGAGATGGGGTGGGGAGTGCAGAAAGAAATATATGGGATGGGAGTGTGTTAAGTTAAGCATTGAAACATTTCTGCTAATGCATATCTGCATAAATAGATTTGTTTTAGATCCTTACATTCTTGAATTCTGTTGCTGTTTGGGCCCTCAAGAACCCATGTGTTAAAAATACTGTGTGTGTCAAGGTGTGTGTATGAGGATGATGCTTATCTTGGGGGTAGGGCTGGGGGGTGGGGGAGGCCTTTAGGTGCAGCCTCCAAAATTGTCTCGCTGCATCTCTGGCTATTGCCTTCATGTCCTGCTTGTGGGTTTCCTGGAAGTGTGTGCTTTGCCATTGTGGGAAATAGTATGCTGGGCTTGACAGACTTTTTTGATCTGATGTAGCAGGCCTCCCCTTCCATTCTTAAACACAGCTTTAAGACAGGAAATAATTAAGAAGTGTGAAGGCAAAGATGAGGATTATGTTACTGTAAGCAGTGAGGTGTGAAACCACAAGCAGATATTAGTCATCCCTGGCTATTGTTAAAGATCGTCACAAATTGCAGCAAAGTATCACTAACTAACCTTAAGCAGTTCCAAGTTCCCTCCCTGGCATCTCCAGATAGAGCTGAGAGAGACTCTTGCCTGCAACCTTCGAGACACTGCTGCCAGTCTGTGTAGACCAGGGATTCTCAAACTTGGGTCCTCAGGTATTATTGGACTTCAACTCCCATAATCCCCAGCCTCAGTGGCCTTTGGTTGGGGATTATGGGAATTGAAGTCCAATAACACCTGAGGACCCAAGTTTGAGAATCACTGGTGTAGACAGTATTGAGCTAGATAGATCAATGGTCTGACTCGGTATAAGGCAGCCAATGGGTCATAGAGTATAGCCAAACTTGTACATCTTCTTGGACTCTCCCCTCACAGCAAGCTTAGTGACCTTGTGGCGAACTGGTGTATGGCAATTTTCCTTTCCTGACTAAGGCCAGGTTAATGATTAATTTCCCTGAGCGTTCTAAACCAGTCCTCAGCTGCTTCCTCAGATTCCTAGCTCAAGAGGGACTCTTATCAACTAAGCCATCTGTCAGAGTTCTGAGAAGCTGCTTGGCTGTTAAAAACCTTTAACTTTCCCAATTCCAGAAAGAAAAAGAAAATATTCTGGTAAACCCAGAAGTTATGGTAGTTACTGCTGCCACCAAGCTCTCTGGACTTTCAGAGAACCGGACCATTGGATTGAGTGCTTTAGTCCAAGGTCCCTCTGTAACTGGGTATTGGACAAATGCAAAAATCTACTCCCCCTTTCTTAATGGGCAAGAATAAGACCAATTGTTCTCCCAGGCGTTTGCCTGCATGTAGAGTTAATTGTTAATCTGGCCAAGCTGTCTTTGAGACATGTTTGCACCAGTGGGCTTGTTCCTCCCCTCCCTGCTCCTGCTTGGTTAATAATCCAACTCTTAGAGGCTTGGAAAAGTAAAGAACAGAGAAAAAAACTTTTTATTAAAATTTCTACAGATGAGTTCTGTCTGAGGCTTTTAGCTTTTTAGATACACTTAAAAGTAGTTCAACTTGATTATAGGAATGCTTCAATATGCCTTGCTGCTCTAAGGCATCACACTTTAAAATCTTAGTTACTCTGTTGCGAAGAACAGATATTTAGGACAATGCAAAGTGCACACAGTCTGACTAAACAAACTGTCCCCTATGCTGAAATTCCCGAGTCCAAAAGCCCTGGCTTCTTTGTCCTTGAACTCACCCAACTCCTGATGAGAATCAAGCCCCTGCAATTCTATCTTGTAAGAATCTGCAGTTCTCCTGTTGCAGCAAACTCCATTGCTGCATGTCTTCCTTCCCTCATACTTCTAGCATTCACTTCCCTCTTCTTGCTCCCAGAATTTCCAGCAACAACCCTCTAGGTCCCACCCACCTGGTGTATGGATTGGTTGAGCCCTGGAGTTCATCAGCCTGTCATTCAAGGCAAGAGTTCACTTCCTGTTAACTCTTTGGCAGGGGGGGGGAGGCTGGTCACTACAGACCTGTATTCAGAGCCAAATAGCTGGAGGAAGGGACAGTATTCTTATTTAGTACAATTGTCACTGAACATAGAAGCAGAGAGCACAATCTCATCCCAAATGGCTACTAGGACTAACTGTGTATGGAATGCCCACGTGCACTGCAGGCACCGTACATACATGAAGAATCCTGATATAGCACATTAAAGCTCTCCCCCCACCCCACTCTTCCCAATGTGGATGTACGCACCAGCATACAAACAGATAGTGTGGCAGAAAATTGGGGGTTTGGCAATGGCCTACACCAGGTTGCCAGTGATGATCAGAAATGTAATTCTGTCATCAGTAGAATACAGCAGCATCCTACCACTGAGTAACCAATTTTCTAAAAGCTGCTGCCAATGGAGGGAAGCAGAAAATGCCTCTTTCAAAATGGTTCCAGTCTTGTCTCATCCTAGAATGCAGCATAATGTGCCAAGGCTTGGACATGAGGGATTTCTGCATAGATCCCACCAGCCATTCCTCTCCTCTAAAAGTCTCTTACCAGGAAGAATGTACAAATGGGATTTATTTATTTTGCCTCTGTGGAGCAGGAAGCAAGAGAGACAACCTTGGCTGGCTTCTAGAACCACTGGCAGGCTAGGAAGCTCAGTCAAAAGGTGTGGATCCCTGTGACTCTGTGCAAGGCTGTTTAGCTAATTTAAAAAATACATTTGTATGCCACTTTTCTACAACAACAAAATTCCACAAAGCAGTTTACATAGCAAAAGGAACATCTATGTGCCACCCAATTGCCTGCAAAAAATCCCAATGGTTTCCAAATTATACAATGAAAGTAACATGATGCCAGCTGGCTCAATCTGAATTTTGACCACAGAATTGGTTTTCTTGGCAAAAGTTACCGAATATGCTTGGTCCTGTAGTGCACAGAGCCCTGGTTCATTCCTAATCCCATAATGAAATCTCTGCAGTTCTGTCACTGTCTCTGTGCAGATAGCCACTGACTTATGGCTGCCTGTGCGGGTATAGTACGATGGTGGCCGGAGGCAGCTGGCTCATGACAAATTGATGGGGACTTCTACAAACCCAGTGAGTAATTACTGCACCGTTACAAAGAAACTGTAGTGCAACCGCCTGTCACCAGGCTATTATTTGCTGATTAATGAACTTCAGGCTACCTTTGGGGGATGTTCACATTTGTCCCTCTTTAAAAATGGTTTTTGGCACCTGTGACAAGTTCCAGGAAACTACCTTCCTTGAATACGGGCTTAGTGCCATAGGTTTTCTGCATCAATTGCTGTCATTTAGTGCAGTATAAAAGGGGAGGGAAAGCTTCTGCTAAATCGAATGCTGAAGACTAGGAATGAAAAATGTTAAGGGACGATTAGACAGGCAATGCAGTTGAGCTTCCAAAAGTGCCAAATGGAGCCATTTAAATATAGCAACTTCAACAGGCAACTATAAATGGTTGCCTACCTAGAGACAATATTTAATGCATTACCTGCGTTGTCATAGGCACATTCTCGCTTACTACTTAAAAGTGACCGTCAAGGGGGAGCCATAGATTTGTGCTTTCTCTGATGAAAGAGCTGGCCCTGGAGTGCAATAGTCTCTGAAGAGTAATGGTTTATATCAGTGCTAAAGAGTAAATATGAACATTACAGGCTATTTACATAAATATAGCATTCCTGAGCTTGTTTCCATGGAAATCAATGGGACTTTTGCCATTTTCTTCAGGTGTAGGTCCCAGGTGAAGACAAGCAAATATGGCTCAAAAATAAATGTGGCTTAAATAGAGAGTTGGAAAGCCTCCTATTTCAACAGGAGTCAAATTGTTCCAGCTATTCTATTAATCCTTCATTTTATCTGGTTTTGATGCAAAAATATAAAGACTGGCTCATAAATTTATATTAAGATCCCAATGGTTTAATATATAAGGATTCATCTGTCGCTTACACAAGATTTTGAATGACTTACCCCTGTACAAGTAGTCTCTCTTTGTGGATAGTTGTGTTAAGTTCTAAATTTATATGTATTTTTTAATATCTCCTTGCATATGGCCTTGTAACTTAATATTTTTGCAAATGTACAAAATTTAACGAACCCCTTTGTTTGCAGTGTAACTATAAATATGAATTAAATAAAATTGCCTTTAAAAAACAAACCACCAGACCTTATTGCTTCTAAATATTTATAGGTTACAAACTGCTAAACACTGCTGACAATTTTTTTATAGCCTTTCTGTTGTTTAACCTGCTTATTTTGAAGCTTGAAGGTGCCATTCATAACAATGACCACAGAATTTCACCAACATTGTCATGACTACATTTGTCATGTTCTAACAAGGATAATTTGGGTGCAGAATTAGGTTTCTGCTTAAAGCTTGTCCTTTTTGGATACCTCCTCCTCTCTGTGCAAGAGGCTGCTATGCCCGGGGGGTGGGGATTATTAGAACCAAACTAGATGTGGAATCTAATTAGAAACTTGATTTTACGCTAAGTAGAACTGCATGGGGCCCTGATACAGTTCAAGATTGCAATACAGAGGTAGGAGGTGTTTCTTTATTGCTGTGTTTTCTTATCAGAAGTGCCATTTGCTAGAATTGCACTGTTGAGGTTTAATAGTAGTGGGCGGTGGGGGGGGGGGCTTGCACAAAAGTTAAGAGTTAAACTAAACATCTCCTCCCTGCCTCTGTGCTTTGATCTTAATCTAAACCAGGAACTGTCTGGCTGCTAGTTTAGAATACAAGTAAGCCCTGATCTAGATGAATGCGTGCACTCAGTGTGTCATCTGGCATGGACTTCATGTGGCACACATGGTGTTCTTCATCATATTTGTATTCCTGAACAGATTATCAGCACCATCAAGCCACTTCCACTCCATACTAATAGCAATTCTAAACATGTATTTGGATGTTCAGGCAAAAAATCAAAGTTCTAGTTATTACCTGTAAAGCCCTAAGCAGCTTGGGTCTGAGGTATTTAAGAGAGCGCTGCCTTCTTCATCAACCCCACCGCCTGATAATCTGGGGAGTTCTGGTTGTGGTTGTCACCGGCTCAGTTGGTGGTGTCTTGAGACCGAGCTTTTTCTAGAATTGCCCCAGGACTCTGGAATGCACTTCCTAGAGTTTCCCCTTCTCTGAATGTTTTTAAGAAGGACCTAAAAACATACCTGTTTAGTCATGCTTTTTAGTTTCTAGTTTTAAAGCTCTGGTTTTAGAGGAGGTTTTTTTAATTGCATTTTAAATTGCTTGAATGATTTAATTGTTTTATAGTGTGAACCACCTAGAGACTTTTTTGTATAGGGCGGTATATAAATGTACTTACTAAAATAAATAAATAAATTCTCTCACTACATGCTCCATCATACAATTCTAGTGTAGCAGAGAGAGATTATACAACTAGGCCTTTCCCAGCAGCCTGGCTGGGACCAACTGCCATCTAAGAACAGTGTCCATCTATGGCAGATGAAGAGGTCAGACAGCCTAGCTGAAATAAATAACATTTGGCTCCTCCCCTCCCAGAACCTTTCCATGCAGTGACCGTGGAGTTTCAGTTATATTGAGATAAGAAGCTCACAGAAACAATAGACCTGTTAATTACAATAAGCTCCTAATACTGTATGCCTCAATTATTCAGTCACTAGCAAGTTTTGTATAGCATCTTGTATAACATCAGGCCACCTTAAGTGGCGCAGTGAGGAAATGCTTGACTAACAAGCAGAAGGTTGCCAGTTCAAATCCCCGCTGCTACTATATCGGGCAGCAGTGATTTAGGAAGATGCTGAAAGGCATCATTTCATACTGCATGGGAGGAGGCAATGGTAAACCACAGGGCTCTGTGGGCACCAGGAGTCGAAATCGATTCAACAGCACACTTGGCCTTTAGATTACAAATAAAACGAGAGTCCCACAATGGGAGTGAATTGTAAAAGACTGGGTTTATAGTTAACCTTGCAACTGCAGGGACATTCCTACACTAATATTTATTTATTTGGGTATTTCTTTACCCCACCTTTTGACATAAAATGCCCTCAAGGCAGCTTTCAAAACAATTTCCATAAACTTTGATCTCTGCTTCTTTCTTCAGTCATTAATACCTCTAGACCAAAGTCTGTTATCTGAGTTGTCTCTTTGATTTCTGCTCCCCATGGGTGAGCACCACTTAGTGCCTGATAGTTAATGATATAGGTAAAGTGTTCTGTCAAGTCGATTTCGACTCCGGGCGCCCACAGAGCCCTGTGGTTTTCTTTGGTAGAATACATGAGGGGTTTACCATTGCCGCCTCCTGCGCAGTATGAGAGGATGCCTTTCAGTAACTTCTTATATTGCTGCTGCCCGATATAGTAGCAGTGAGGATTCAAACCGGCAACCTTCTGCTTGTTAGTCAAGCATTTCACCGCTACACCACTTAATGTGCTCTTAGAGCCTACACCTTACCAAATTCAGAAAATGAGAACTGGAGTATAGGAAAAAGCTAGTGCCCCCACCCCCCTGCAAAACAACCCCTTGTCGAAATGCACACAGACAATACAAAGAGCTATTGTAACTGCAAAAAGGTTGGTAAGAGTAACCCTCCAAGGCAAAACGGGTGGCTAGCATACGCTTTAACTGATCATTCAGAAAAGCTAATACAGAGTCCCAGTATATATAGAAATCTGACCAACCCCAACACGCATACACTTGAGAAGAGATTATTATTATTATTATTATTATTATTAACATTTTATATTCCGCTCTTCCTCCAAGGAGCCCAGAGCGGTGTACTACATACTTAAGTTGCTCCTCACAACAACCCTGTGAAGTAGGTTAGGCTGAGAGAGAAGTGTCTGGCCCAGAGTCACCCAGCAAGTATAATGGCTGAATGGGGATTTGAACTCGGGTCTCCCCAGTCCTAGTCCAGCACTCTAACTACTACACCATGCTTGCTCTTGAAGGTGGAGTTAGTAGCATACTATGAATATATGTGTGCTTTTGTGTGCACAAACGGGTGCGTGTAGGACCCTTCAGAACATACTTCATATTGATTTTGCTGCCCTGCAACTTTTGCCTAAATCTAAATTACTCTGCCTAAATCAGAGTAAATAATAAAACACCTCTCTGTTCCACCAGATGACTCTCGAACATCTTGCACAATGGCCAGGCACAGTTGGTACCAAATTAGACTCAGCTACTAAGCTAACAGTGACTGTCACACATGTTGCAGAGCCGATGTGTTGTTAATCTCACAGGTGCATCTCCAGCCAGATGGCTCAAGAACAAAAGTTTGTTCAACAGAGGAAATAAAGCAACATTATTTGACAACATTAAAGCTTCTGAATACATGAATTATTTGGTGTTCTTGTTTGCTTGTGGCCTGCCGAATACTGTTCAGTGCAAAAGTTATACTATTTTATTGACTATCTTGGGACTGAGCAAAATTTTCCCTAGGCAAGATTGGTAAAACTTTGGCCAGCAGGCTTATTAATAGAATTATTATAGTTTTCCAGAGAGGTTATAATATTTAATATCTAACCAAATGTAACATCAATGATGCTATTTTTTAAGAAGTAGCCATCATATTGAAAGCTACCCACTGGGCTTGTTCAGACATCACATGGAACCTTGGTTAAAGTGGGGATCTGTGCAACGTCTGAGTCCCAGGAATGTGTATGTCCCTCTTCTGTGCCTTCAGTTAAACTGCTACCTTAAGTTAAAGTAAACTGAGATTGGTTGTGATGTCGAAGCCCATCAATCTCATTTTATTCTAGCCTACTTGCTTGAAATAAGCCAAGTTCTGTACTCAAGTTACAGATCTCAACTTATTTGAAGGAGGTGGGCTAAAATAAACCAAGATTGGTGGATTAGGACAATCATGACTCATTCAGACCAGCCGAATTCCGGACTGGTCCGGAGGCCTTCTGCATGGCCCCGGACCGGTCCGTGCACACTCCTAATCAGAACCAGTCCCCTCTTTTAAAGTTTGTTATAGGTAAAAACACAATGTGCATCTCACCCAGCTCAGCACCTCACAACTCCTTGTTACCTGGGAGAATCATAAAGGAGACACAGGCAAGCCTGCAAAGCTATTCCCTTTGGAACTGGATTGATTGGTCTTTGCCAATCAAGATTCAGAGTAGTCTTTTCTTTCACACTTGGACTGGCCTCTCAGACGACCCTGTGGTACTGGTGTACCCCAAGACCTAGATAGGGTGTTTCAGGTTCTTTCCCGGGTGGGTGTTGCCAAAGTACCAGGCCCAGACAAGAGGTTGCCTATGGATCGTTTATTTACTCCTAGGTAGCAAAGCTGCTGCTTGGCTCCTGCTCAAAGCAGGACCCCAAACATAGGCAAGGCAGATACTTTTATACACATAGACCCTTCAGTATGCCTTATCTCTAGACAGCAGATGTTCGTGAGTCACCTTAAGGCTGTTGGGTGCGGTTGGTTATCCCCTGTTCATGATTGACCAGGCAGAGACCAACTTAGGCAAGTATTTCAACACTCTGCCCATGTACGCAATTTACCCCTCATTAGGCCAGACCCGGGGGGGGGGGAACATGGAGTTAGTTACTTTGGTTCAGCATACAGCAGTACTGCATGAATTGGAGTACACACACATTTTTAGCATGTATGTAGTTTTGTTTTTTGTCCCAAAACATTTCACATACAGCATCTTGGTCATCCTAACACTAACTCTATAAGATGTGCCATTATTATTATCATCTAAGATCTATCTGTGACAATAGAAGGCCTTAAACCAAGGTTCAAGATTTGCTTGAGGTTACTTATGTGACTTCATATAAGGGGCATTCCAGCTCACATTTCTATATCATTACATGACAGTAGCTAGCTATCTACAGTAGGCCGTTTGCTAGCAGTACTGTTTCAAGTCTAAAAGTTGGAGGCTCTTCCCTCACAAAGGTCCTTTGATTCTGCTGAGATACTAATTTTCCGTAATGAGCTGAAGCAGAACTGAAATGGTGGTTCCACACAGCAATTTATATAAATGTAGTATTCTCTGGCAATACCTATGTCCATCCCCATAGACAAGTTCCTTCTATAATATTTACTCAGAAGTAAGTTCCATTCAGCAATGGACCCCTGCAACTTTAATTAGAAGTTTCCACCTTGTGGCTGATGCTTCCACTTGCTTCACATTCAGCACCACTGCAACATCACTGATAAAATGGACCCTTAATTACTCAGTTCCTTTTCTCCACCAAGTTGTTTTAATCACTGATATTCTCTAAAAAAAGAATTCTTTTTTTAAAATTTACAACATACTTTTTAAAATTAACAGTTTTTAAAATTCACAAAATAGCATACTAACAACACAGGGCAGGACTGAGACATACTTCATCATGACTAAGCACCTTTTAAATAAATGAAGCATGACTCACTTAAGTTCCATTCATGTTGATAGTGCTGTTGTAATGGTTTTTCCTATTTTTGTACATGGCTTTGGGTATTTTCTAGAAAAGAAAAACAACATAGGATTATGCTTCTGTTAGTAGGCAATCAATCTGGCTGGGAATCCTAAGGAAAAGTACCAAGAAGCTTGAATGGCCCATGTTAGTGCTAAAGCTTTCTTTCCATCCTTTCTGTAACTCTGCTTCCTCAGGGGCGGGAAGAGAGAGAGAACACAGTGTTCAAAGGGGAAATCGCCAAAGAAGTAAATGGTGAAACCAGACTTGAAAGGAAAATGCAAAAGCAAACAAGCAGCTGGCAATGAGCCTTGTTTCAATAGAAGGGCCTAACAAGTGATCTCTAGTTTGCTCCCTTTCATTGGTTGATTTCTTATGCAGCTTTTGGGCTCTGGACACCAGCTTTGTAAAACAACGTAGGTTCAAGGCAAATGGTATATACACAGTGCTTCTAACTGTAAGCACAGTTACAGAAACTGCTCAACCAGCTTGGCAAACAATTGGCTGTATAATAGAAGCTTACCATTTTTTGTATACATTCTTGTGTTTGGCCCATGATATGTGAGTTCTAAAATAACTGTAAGGGCTAACATGATGAGAACAATTACTTAAAGTAATGGAGAATTTAGACATTGAACATAACATCATAAACATAAAATGTAGGTGTAAGATACCGTATGTAAAATAAGAGTATAGAGACCTGGAGCATAGCTGATACTATCTGGCCATTTGGATTATTGTTCACAGTTCTGGTCACCATCAAAAAGAATATAGTCAACCTGGAAAAGGGGCGGAAAGGGCAACCAAAATTATCAGGAGCCTAGAACATCTTCCTTATGAGATAAAGCTACAACATTTGGGGCATTTGAGATTAGAACCAAAGGGAATACTTGGCATGGTGTGGAGAGAGGGTTTTTCCCTCCTCACTCTTAAACAATGCTAGAAGCAGGAGGCATCCCATGAAACTGATGTCCAGGAAATTTAGGACCAACAAAAGGAAGTATGTTTTCCACAGAGCAGAAAATTAATCTATTGGATTATCTGCCATGGGGTGTGGTAATGGCCACCACCAGCCAACTTGGTTGGCTTTAAAATAGGCCTAGACACATTCATGGAGGACAAATCCATCAATGGTTACTAGTCTTGATGGCTATAGGTTGCCTCTAGCTCTGAACACCAAATGCAGGAGAGCAACAGCAGGAGAGGGAGCATTTCTTCAACTTGTGGTTGTGGGCTTCCCAGGAACACAGGAAGCTGCCTTGGTCAGACATTGGTCCATCTAGCTCAGAATTGTCTACAACAGGGTTGCTTAACTTTGGCCCTCCTGCAGATGTTGGCCTACAACTCCCATAATCCCTGGCTATTGGCCACTGTGGGTGGGGATTATGGGAGTTGGAGTCCAAAAACAGCTGGAGGGCCAAAGTTGAGCAGGCCTGGTCTACAGACTAACAGTGGCTTCTCCAAGGTTGCATGCAGGAGTGGAGATGCCAGGGAGGGAACATGGAGCCTCAGATACATCTGGTGGGCTACTGTGGGAAACAGGATGCTGTACTAGATCCAGTCAGGTTCTTCTTGTGTTAATTAGGCAGCCAAGTATTAATACCAGCAGGGGGTCGGGAATGCACTGCTGTCTTATTTTGCCTATCTATTTTATTATATTACTGTTCTTGGTTTTACTGTTCTCTTGTTTTCACTATTTATTGCTTTTATCACTGTATTGTGTTTTATTTGTCTTATTGTAAGCCACCCCAAGTAGCAGTGTGCTGGAGGGGCAAGATAGGAATATTATAAAGTCATTTTAAAAATACACTAGTATGGCCAAAGTTGTGCAGCCTTGGAGTGTACGTTGGCTGAGAGATGAGACTAAGATCTGAACTTTTCCTGAAAAGGACCTATAGCCCCATACCTGAGTCTCAGATTTTGTATATAATGTTTCCATTGGTGCTTAAAGTGGGAGCAGAAAGAATGCACAGTACTCTCATTTCAAATTAGGCCAGACTCATTTATGTCTGTTGGAAAGAAGAGAGGTGGTTTTAGGTACACTTGCAAAAGATCTGGCATCTCGCACCATTCCACCCCAATTCCTGCATTGACAGCCTGCTGAGAGAGCAGGCTGTGAGGCTTTCCTGTGTGGAGAAACAGGAGTTCTGGGAACTCAAGTGTGGCAGCAGTGATGGGAAGATCATCAGGGCAAGCCAATCAAGATGGCTGCTGGAGGGATTCATAGATGCAAGAAATATCTATGCACTCCTAGGCTCTGTGACAAAACTCTGGAGGTGGGGAAGCAGAGGTGTAACTAGGGAAAATGGTGCCCGGGGCAAGCACTGAAATTGCGCCCCCCCCCCCCGCCGCCCCCCAACATACATCTGACTGACACACGTTTCAGAAAACTTTTATTTAAATTTTTTTTTTAATTACCAAAATTACCAAGAATTTCAAAATGCACTACATACTTAGGTTTTTCCTCACAACAACCCTGTGAAGTTGGCTTGTATCTCAAACATCAGAATTATGATGCAATGATGATACATACTACATTATACTTAGGTTTTTCCTCACAACAACCCTGTGAAGTTGGCTTGTATCTCAAACATCGGAATTATGATGCAATGATGATTATTATGATTATGATGCCCCTCCCTCATGCCCTGGTTCTGTTCCTGACTTTCCCTTTTCTCCCCCTCCCTGAACCTTTTCAGTTAGAACGTGGTTAGATTATAGGGGAGGAAGGACTTGAATGAGCAAAAAGGAGAACTGGTTTGGGCATTCAGGAAGTTGTTCAGAAGAGGGAGTTGTTCAGGAAGTTTGCTCTGGTCCGTGTCCTCCTCTCGACGCATGCGCGACTGGTGGCGGGGCGGCGGGGTGCGCCGGGGAGTGAGAGTCAGAGACTTGGACTACGAAGACGCCGCGGCGCCCAGTGCTGGATGAGCAATGCCAATGGGGGGGCTCCGGGACCGGGGGAGGGGGACTGCTCTGAAAAAAAAAATCCCCCAAAAAATAAAAATAAAAATTTTCCGGCAAATCGGCAGGGGCACTTTTTGGCGCCCCCTGCCAAGTGGCACCCAGGGCACGTGCCCCCCCTACCCCCCCTATAGTTACGCCTATGTGGGGAAGGGAAGGTAGTAGGATATTCTGTACAATTTGTTGTGTTTAATATTGTTGCCCTATTTCCATTCCCTCATAGTTTTGTGATAATTCCATTTGCCTCATTGTTTTGAATATGTTTTTTCACACGCACAAAAACTTGAAAATTATGCTCTGTTCACCTTCTTACTCAATTGCATAGTTCATGGGTGGCAATTGGCATACCTATAAAACTAAAGAGAGATAAAGCCAAGTGGGCCTCCTTATTAATTCCACAGTTGTGGCACTACCAGAAAAAGCCTTACTTGGCGCTTATTTGCTAAAGATTGTGGCTCTAATCCAACTCTAGTCACATACTAGTGACCCCAAGTAGAGATGTTCATCCCCATCTGCATCCAGACACATCCTGCCTATCTAAAGGGGTGAATAACATTACAAAATGGAAGCTCGTCTATGTCTGCGTAGACTGTGTAAGCAGAGTCCTTTGGATCTTTCTAGCTGGATTGGTGGTATTAGGATGAGAACAATGAATTTATAGTGACTTACTGAACATCAGAAATAACTCATGGCATCACCTGCTCTCACAGGAAAGCAAGATACTATAATGGAAAAGCAAGTTGCCATTAGAAGTTAATTTCCTTATAAAGATGAGACCAATCTTTTCTTTTTAATAAAATAGGATCACAGCTGGAGAACACTGAAGAAACCTCTGAAATCCCTCATCAAGTGGCTGATACACATGAGACTAAATTGAATTCACTGCAGGCTGTAATAGAAGCTCAGAGGGAGAATATTTATCTATTTGGAAGAAGTGAAATGTGGGGAAGTCTGATTAAATTTAAAAATTATGAAGTGATACATTTGCCCATATGGAAAATAAATAATTTGGAAAGAATGTTGAAGCCTCATTCCAAAACACACACAAATCTCATGAAAGTCAATGGGACTTATTATGGGCCAAGATGTGGTCTGCTGTGCAACACAAAAAGTATTTTAATAACAGTAGTTGATTATATGAATTTTCCATTCTTACTTCATCCCATCCAGGGGACAGGTCAGGGGATGGTTAATTCTAATTGATTTGTGAATGTGTCACCACTGAGGTCTTCTAACCATCTCTAGGCCCCAAGGAACATGATTAGTGTCTCTTCTAATGTATCTTTATTTGTCAATTAACAAACACAAAAAAAAATGGCATTAGGCCAAGGCACAATACGTAAATAAAAGTTCAAAACACAAGCATTGACATGATGTCAAGGTACAAAACTTCATGAACTGGTTTCCAGTTTCAAAAATGGCAGTAGCAATAGCAAATAGCAAAAGACCCTAAAAAATAAGCTTCTGAATAAAAACCTCTCTCTCAGAGGAGGAGGACTTGCTAGAAAAAGCCTTGCAAGTTGACTTCTCTGTCCCAGATATCAAATGACTTTAGTATCCACTCAAGATTTTCTCCTTCTCTGTCCTTAGTTACATGATCTCTTCCCTCCTCCCAAATCAAAACAAAAGTCAGGTGCAGATGAGCTCATTGTTTTGGCTAGGAGGGAAGAAGTGAATACCATGTGCAGAGTGCAAAACAACAAGGGCTGCTGTCAGCAAAAATAGGAAGTCGTATAAGGATACACGTGGTTCCTGTTTGGATTACTCTTAACTTCTTTTAGACTTTTGAAAGCAAATAGCCACCCAATAAGCTTGGAATAGAGACATGTTACATGACACTACAGAGCAGCCCCACTTCTGCAAACTGTGCACTGACAAGACCGAGCCCTACTTCACTTCAGCAAGGTGGCTGCTTGCCCTCCGACCATGCCCTGTTCTGATGCTCTTTGGATCCCCCAGTACTACCAATGCTTCGGATACCCCAATACTACCAACATTTTGGATGCCCCAATGCTACCCACAGCCCACATCTCTCAGTCAGTCTTCATCCAACTCTCCATTTATTCTTCTTTTCTCTGTTCTTGGGTGGGGGGAGAGCTCACTGCAGCTGATGGCAGTTCTTCACATCAGAGAAAACAATGAGGCAACCTGCAATGCAAACATTGCCAAAGAGCTAATTGAAATCAAAGGCTTTTGCCCCTTGCCAGCTGAAGCGATTCTAGTCGCAGACACCCTCTGACCTCTTTTATGTCTCACATTCTATTGTGACAAGCTTGGAAATAACGTTTTCTTGTTATTTAAAAAAGGCCTGGAAGTTAACATTGAGTCCCCCAGAGGCAAACCGCTGATGCTGAGCGTTTGCTAAGAAACGCAGAGTGCAGGGTGGTACTGCACCCTGTTGGCCTGATGCATTATAGACAAGTCCTTTCATACTTTGCACAGCAATCCTGAATGTGACAAAATGGGCCTAAACAGTGTGATGAAAATTCTGTAATCTCGAAGACATGTTTGATATATTAATAAGGGCTAAATACTGGAAGTAAGGATTCTGAAGTAGTGTTGAAATAAAGGGAAATGAACATATCAAGCTGCCTTATACCAATAGACTGTCTAGTTCAGTGATAGACAGTAAGGTTGTGCGTACACATGATCTCTTACCTGGGCAGTGGGGAGAGTGAGTGGGGAAGCAGGCTCCTATCTGCCTCCCTCCAGATGATCAGCTGTGAAAGAAATCTTTGTCGATCGCACACCCTCACGCATGCTGGGGTGGCGACTGCCAAAGTGCTGGCTGGAGGAGGAACGTTCATGCTGGGTCCTCCATGGATCCAGTACCCTGCGCGCATGCAGCAGAGCAGCTTTTTTTAGTATTACGGCCACTCTAGTAGCAGCCGCTCTATTCCACACGGCCTCTCTTTCCCTCCAGCTCACTGCCAAAAATGGTGGCGGGTCAGTAAGGAACCCCGTAACCTGGGGGTGAGCGTGCATACGATCACCTACTGAGGTGAAACGAACCATAGGTAAAACCATAGTCTCGTTTTACCTCAATAAAACCCTGGGTAGAGAAAAAAAGGGCTAATTCATTCTGGAGCAGCCGAGAATGGAGGGCTCTCAGCACTCCAGATGACTTGTGTTGTGGGAATAGGCTTACTGACCAGCAGCAGCTCTTGAGGATTTTAGGCAGGCATCTGCCCAACCCTACCTGGAGATGCTAGGGATTGAACCTGAGACTTTCTTCATGCAAAGCAGGTGCTTTACCATGCCAGAGAGCTAGCACACTGAGCTACACCTTCTATATATAGGGAAAATATATTGGATATGGAGCAAATGACAGGAAATTGCAATTGTAAGGTCTACCTTTCACAAATATATTCTTGGCTTGTCTGGGGAGTAGTAGGGTGAAAGAGATGAGGCAGCTCCTACAGTCAAGGGAATGGCTGAATAAAGGTCTAGAAATCTGCATGGCTGGGACTTAATCAAGTTGTATTTGTGTCCAGCAGGGCAGCTGCAAGCACAAGCTTACAAAGGAAGCTACTGAACCAGCAAGGTGCTGGTGCGAAATGAAGGTTTATGTAGCCAACAAGAGCGCCTCCACTTCCTGGATTCTCAGGCTAGCTCTGCTCTAGAAGAGGCACTTGAGCCGGCCTCTCCCTGCTCCCAAGTAGTCCCATTGGGAGGGAAGGCCCAAGCAGCCAGCCATGCACTCCACCTGAGTTGGAGCACATCCCTGGTGCAATGCCATGTCTGCTCCTGGGGACTTTGGAGAGATGGAGTGGGTTCTAACTATGCAGCAGGATCCTCACTAGTATACATTGGGCCCTTAGTGCTCCAGGTCTCCTCCAAGGTGGAAACCTGCTCTGGGCTCTAAGGGATCTGGAGGGCTGCCATTCAGATTGAGAATCAAGACTGGGATTGTCTCCTCTTCCTCTTCCTCCGATAGGGTCTCCAAGTTGGTGTCCAGGCGAACCATGATACAAGTTTGAGTTTGAAGGTCTTCTGATTCACAATCTAATATGAATCTAATATGTGCTACAGACACTGGGAAACAGGAAAAGTTAATGTCTGTAACATCACTGGGAATGAGGAAGTCTACACAACAAAAAGATTAAATAATTGACACATTTGAAATGTTTACTTGAAACTACAGGAAAGCGAACCTATGAGAGCTGGAAAATGAATGGGTAACGACTCCAGCATCAAAGTGCCTGCAATATATAGGGTGGAGAGCGAGCATGAATTGCCCCCTTTGCTATGCAGGGTTTACCTTGGTTTACTGCATGTAAACTTGGGTGACTGCATGTGGGCACTGACTGCTGTAAGATAGTCCCCTCAGGGAATGGGTCCATAGCTCAGTGGTAGAGCATTTGCTTGCATGCAGAAGGTCCAGATACAATCCCTGGCATCGCCAGGAAGTTTTTCACACCTCGCTTTTAGTTCGCATCTCCTCCAGAATGGAGGTGTGCATTCACATATCGGCCAAATTTACCCCAAAGTCCCTGTGAGCTATCAGGGAGCACTTCACACATAATTAGAATTTTTCATTGCATTTTAGAGTGTAGCCTGATTTATAATTTAAAAATCCACTTTTTTGTATTGGTTTTTGGGGGGCAGCTTTGAATTTGCAGTAAACCCATGGTAAAACCTGTCATCTGGGAAAGCACTAGGTTAGGTTCAGGTTGACTCCTGCCTGAAACCTTGAGGAGCTGCTGCCACTCAATGCAGAGTTAGATGGACCAATTGACTGACACAATATATGACAGCTTTCCTATGTTCCTATGACTTCTAGGGGAAAAAAAATTCAGTATTGGTGGGGGAATCGATGCACTTAAAAGAGCAATAAAGGAAGGCAGTCCATGTAAGCCTAGTGAAGTCCATGAAGCTCAGCTAATCGGCTACGTGTGACCATTTGGCCCATTATCGTGGAGACAGTAATGGAAGTTTTTGGTAAAGGCAAGGAATAATGCATACATCCTGTCTATAGAAATCATTATAACAAGCTGATGCTACTGAAGTGATTCAGTTACTAATGGAGAGCCACCAGACCCGAAACAGACTATATGCATTAGGTTAGATTTAAGGCCTCTGTCTACTGCCTCTTCCTGGCAAATATCTATCCTCTCCAGGGCTTTCTCATCACTCCTTAGACTCTATAACAATATTATAATGGGGTTAAGGAGACATATTAAGGCTTAGCTGTGTTAGGAAAACAAGTTCCATATAAAGTTTATTTATCTCCTCTGTTTACCCTGACCACTTTCTATAATCTGTTGAGGTCACTTTTGTTTCAGGAATGTGCATTTCTTATCATTGTTGTTCAAGGGGCATCCCCTTTTCCTGCCTACATTTTCCTATTTCTTCATTTAACCTACTCCATTGCCGCATCATTTCCATAGTGCTGTACAGAACCTGCACAGATTGGCAGTTTTACTTCACCACCACTCCGACCTTTCTATCTGCATTGAGCAGTCCAAGGTTTTCTATCAAACACTGAGCTTGTCATCATGATCATTCTGTTACAACAAACTGTTGCCATCTTTCAAATATTCCATTGTAATTCAACTGAACTTGCATTACTCAACCACCGGCCTCTTACTGGTGGTTGATTCCTCCACCTTACACAACCTGGTGAGTGGCAGGATACTTGCGGTCATATGTTTTTCTTGTCACAGCCTGCAATCTTGCACTTGAGGAAGATACATGGTCATTGGGGCCCTTGATATGAACCCCAGTCTCTTTTAAAGCCAATATGATTTGCTTATCCGTACACTACATTTAGCTCAGCTCATTCTTGCATTGCATTTTTATTAGCCTACTTTCCAGTAGGCTTATGAGATCACCCGGCATTCTCTGTGTGTGTGTGTGTGTATCTGTCCATGTGTCCCCCACTATCAACTTCGCAACTCCTGGACCAATATTTATTATTATTATTATTATTAATAATAATAATAATGATGATGACAAACATCTGCCACACAATACACCAGATATAACTGTAATCGAGAAGAAAGAAAAACAAGTTAAAATAATCAACATAGCAATACCAGGGGATAGCAGAATAGAAGAAAAGGAAATAGAAAAAATCACAAAATACAAAGATCTACAAATTGAACTTGAAAGGCTGTGGCAGAAAAAGACCAAAATAATCCCAGTGGTAATTGGCGCCCTGGGTGCAGTTCCAAAACACCTTGAAGAGCACCTCAACACCATAGGGGCTACAGAAATCACCATCAGCCAATTACAAAAAGCAGCTTTACTGGGAACAGCCTATATTCTGTGACGATATCTATAACAACAGCAACAACATTGACAATAAAATCCAGCCATCCCAGGTCCTTGGGAAGGACTCGATGTCTGGATAAAATAAACCAGTCAATAACACCTGTCTGACTGTGTAAATAAACAACAACAACAACATTTATAAACCACCCCATCCAGAGGCTCTGGGTGGTGTACAACAAATTTGGTTCAAATATGAACCAAATCAGGTAGAGTTGTAGGGGCACAAAGGGACACCTCAACAGCATAGTTTGTGATGATGTCATCCACCTCAGTCCAAGATGGCAGATGCATAAACGCTTGAGGCGCATGTAGGCTAATTTGTGAACCGCCTAACTGATTTGAACCAAATTTGTTACAGCTGTAGAGACACACAGGGATTCTCAAATGGCATGGTGTGTGACAATGTTATCCACTCCAATTCAAGATGGCAGCCACATGAACATCTGAGGCGCAAGCAAGCTAATTTGTGGACTGTCTAACCAATTTAAACCAAATTAGGTACAGTTGCAATGAGTGACACACACGGACACCTCAATGGCATAGTTTGTGATGTCATCTACCCCAATCAAAGATGGTGGACATGTGAACGTTTGAGGCACAAGTGGGCTAATTTGTGTACTGTCTAACTGATTTGAACCAAATGAGTTACAGTTGTAGTGAGTGACACACAGGGACACCTCAGTGGTGTAGTTTGCGATGATGTCATCAACCCTGACTCAAGATGGCAGAAGCATAAACCTTTGAGGCACAAGACTGCTAATTTGTGAAATGCTCAACTGATTTGAACCAAGTTTGCTACAGCTATAGAGACACATAAGGATGCCCAAATGGTGTGGTGTGTGCTGATGTCATCCACTCCACTTCAAGATGGCGGCCACATGAAGTACTGAGGCGCAAGCGGGCTAATCTGTGGACTGACTTACCAATTTAAACCAAATTAGGTACAGTTGCAGTGAGTAACACATAGACACACCTCAATGGTCTAGTTTGTCATGATGTCACCCACCCCGATCCAAGATGGTGGAAGCATAAACTTTTGAAGCACAAGCACACTAACTTGAGGACTGTCGAACCCAGTGTTTCTCAACCACCAGTCCGTGGACCAGCGTTGGGTACCAGTCCATGAGGCATCACTAATAAAAATCACCCCCCAAAAAACAATTTTGGGCCAACGGGGGCCACTGGGAACTCTCCAGAGCTCATTTCCAGGCAGCCCATGCTGCTGGATAACATTAATTTCACTTCCTTGAAATGAACATTATCCAGCAGAGAGGGCTGCCTGGAAATGAGCTCTGGAGATCTGCCCAAAATTATTTATTGGGAGGTGCCTGAGGGTGGGGTTGGGAGTGAGGGGGGCAACCCCCTTACTAACTGCTGGTCCAGGAAACTGCACATGAATAATGTACCAATCCATGACTCCAAAAACGTTGAGAAACACTGGTCTAACCCATTTGAACCAAATTTGGAATAGCTGTAGTGAGTGACAAACAGGGACACCTCAATGGTGCAGTTTGTAATGATGACATCCACCCCAATCCAAGATGGCAGACACATAAACATTTGAGGCACAAGAGATCTAACTTGTGTACCTCGATTTGCAACAAATTTAGTCCAGATGAATAGACAGTGAAAGGAAAGTAGGCTGATTATTAGAACAACTTGTATAGAAGATGACTTGGGAAGTTTCCTCTAAGAGCCAGTGCTAATCACAATTGCCATTTTTACATTCCAAAGCTATATTTTGAAGGCTGAATGAAGAGTGTCAAACAAAACTCAAGCCTGATGTTTAGGTTGCTGCATTGTCAGCTCTGTGTTCTCCCACACTCTTCATCTTTTCATTTCCCCCTTAATATCATTTCAACAGAAACCTGTTGGCTTATCCAACATTCACAAAATCTGTGCCCACATATACAGTATACATAGCACCGCAGCTGCCATAGGATTTACGGGAAGCAAAGAAATAATCAGTTTTGTTTTGAATTTCTACTGTGGCTGTCTGCATAATTATATGAGATAATATTGCCAGATTTTTGCCATTGGGCAGGAAGGATCCAGACTATTAGTTATTACCAAGTCCCATTTAATTAAAAGGGACCTAAATGAATCATAACTAACTTATCTCATTTATTTTGGTAGTAGTTACTGGTTAGTCATGACTAACTTAGCTTGGATCCTACTCATTGACTGCTTTGGTTAAGTACGTTGATTACTTGTGATGGGTGGATGCAACGGTTGGTAACTGCTCTTTGCATATCATATACTTCATACAAAAGACTTCTCACTATACATGTCGATTAGAAGCTCACTGAATAAAAAGGGGCAAAGCACAAAACAGATATCTGTTTAAATCAGAGCTATCTGATTAAAATGCATGTCTGGAGAGCCCATAGGTGCAGCATTTACTATTTATTTATTTTTTGAAAATATTTATACCCCACCCCTCCAGTATACTACTGCTTGGGCTGGCTCACAACAATAGAATAGATACAAGAAACAATAACAATAATAAAATTAAACAAATTAAACAAACAAGTTAAAAGTCAGATTAAAAACCACAATCATTATTAGGTTCAAATTAAAAGTTATTTTAAAAGCTAAAAACTGAAAACTATAAAAAGCTAAAGAACCTACCAGATATAACCAACAAGGGAACATTAAAAAATCTCCTTAACAAGGTGTGTTTTAAAATGTTTTTTTAAAAACACTGAGGGGGGGAGCATGGTGAAGCTCTTCAGGGAGGGCGCTCCAAAGCCGAGAGGCCACAACCGAAAAGGTCCTGTCTCTAGTCCCCACCAACTGGATCTCTGTTAGTGGTGAGGCCATGAGCAGGGCCTGAAATGATGAATGGAGGGCCCTGGCATATTCATATAGGCGAATGTGGTCCAACATGTACCCCGGCCCCAAGCCATGTAGAGCTTTAAAGGTCAAGACCAGCACCTTGAATCTAGCCCAGAAGCATTCCAGTAACCAATGAAGCTGCCACAGGATGGGTGTGATACTCATGAAATAACTTGCACCCACAAGCATCCTTGCAGAAGCATTCTGGACCAGTGGAACCTTCCAAACAGTCTTCAAGGGCACCCCACATATAGCGATCCAATAGTCCAATCTGGATGTTACCAACACATGAGTGACTGAGGTGAGGTCCAACTTCTCCAAGTAGGGTCACAGCTGGCATACCAGCCATAGTTGGTAAAAGGCGCTTCTGCACACCACCGCCATCCATGTCTCCTAGGACAGCACTGGGCCCAGAAGCACCCCCAAGTTGCACACCTTGTCTTTCAGAGGAATGGTGACCCTGTCCAAGACCAGATTTACCTCATTACTCGGATGATCAGTTCTACCAGCCAAGAGCACTTCCATCTTATCTGGATTAAGTTTCAGCTTGTTTGTCCCCATCCATTCTAGAACAGCCTCCTGGCCCCTGCTCAGAGCATCCACTGCCTCCCTGGTGTCTGCTGACTTAAAAGATAGGTAGAGCTGGGTGTCATCAGCATATTGATGGCACTGCAGCCCACACCTAGGGATGACCTCTCCCAGGTGCTTCAAGTAAATGTTAAACAGCATGGGGGACAGAATAGATCCTTGTGGCACTCCATAGGCCAAAGGCCAAGGATTGGAGCAGGCATCCCTCAGCACCACCTTCTGAGTATGACCCTCCAGGTAGGAGCGGAGCCACCGTATAACTGTGCCCAGGGGCGGAGCCACCATTGGGCCAACGGGTTCAAAGAACCCAGGCCGGTGACCAATCAGGGGCCGCGAGAGCAGCCCCAACACGCCCCCGCATCTGATGTCAGACGTGGGGGCGGTAGTTTAGCTCCCGAGCAGGGGCCGTGTGGCCCCTTCGGGAGCTAAACTAAGGCTGGCGCTGCATTTGCAGCGCCAGCCAGGAGCAGCTCTTCCCTGCAAAGGCAGGGAAGAGTCACTCCTGGCTGCGTGCTGCGAATGCAGCGCCAGCCTAACTAGCTCCTGAAGGGGCTGCACGGTCCCTTCAGGAGCTAAGACTGGCGCTGCCTCCACAACGCAGCCCAGGAGTGACTCTTCCCTGCAGGGAAGAGCCGTTCCTGGCCTGCGCAGCGAAGGCAGCGCCAGCCTTCGTTTAACTTCCGAAGGGGCCACGCAGCCCCTTCAGCAGTTAAGCTTCAACTCCCAAACGGAGCTTCAAGGTTCCATTCGGGAGCCAGACCACGCCCCCCCCACATCTGACATCAGACACGGGGGCGGGGCTATCGGGGCACCCACCATGGCCGCACATGGGCCGCCGGCAGGCTGGCTACGCCCCTGACCATGCCTCCAAGTCCCAACCCAGAGAGACACCCAGAAAGATACCATGGTTGATGGTACCAAAAGCAGCCAAGAGGTCCAGGAGGAGCAAGAGAATCACACTCTCTCTGTCTATCTCCTGGCGTAAGTCACCCACCAGGCAACCAAGGCAGTTTCAGTCCCATATCCAGGTCGGAAGCCAGACTGGAAAGGATCTAAGTAATCAGATTCATCCAGGGCTGCATGGAACAGAGACACCACAACGCTCTCCAACACCTTGCCCAAGAAGGGGAGGTTAGAAACTGATCAAAAGTCATTTAAGTCATCTGGGTCCAATGAGGGCTTTTAAATGAGGGGCCTAATGACTGCCTTCTTCAGGCAAGAGGGGACCACCCCCTGCTCTAGAGAGGCATTCGCCACCCCCGCCACCCATGTCCCCAGTCCCTCCCTAGAAGCCTTCACCAACTATGAAGGGCAAGAGTCGAGGACACACGTGGTAGGCCTCAACCTTCCTGTCCACCTCCTCAGGCAACAGTCTGGAAACCATCCAATATAACAAGACCAGACAGTGCATTGGCAACATCCAGTTTCGGTGCCACAAAAAATCTTGCATCACCATCTCTCTAGGGAAAGGATCTATGATCAGTTGAAAAGTGGAATATGCATAAGATTACTTTCCAAAACATCTATTTATTTATTTGTTTGTTTGTTCGATTTCTAGACTGCTCTTACAGAATAGCTCAAGGCGGTTCACAAATATCATAAAACAGTTAAGATCAATCAATAATCAGGAACAAAAATTTTAAAATACAATAAAGCAGCTAAAAACAAACAAACAATTCAAAACCTTATAAAAACTTGATACATTAAAAACCCTTTAAAACAATTTAAAAACCCTGGAACAATTTAAAAACCCTGGAACAATTTAAAAACCCTGGAACAATTTAAAAACCCTGGAACAGGTAGGTCTTTAGGGCTCTCCTAAATGCCAATAAAGAATTCAAATTATGGATTTCTGCAGGGAGTGCATTCCACAGCACAGGAGCGGCTATGGAGAAGGCCTACCTCTGGGTCACCACCAAATGAACCGGTGGCAACTGGAGCCGTACCTCCTCAGATGATCTTAGCATGTGGTGGGGATCAGATTGAAGAAGGCGCTCTCTAAGGCAACCTGGACCTAAGCCATTTAGGGCTTTAAAGGTAATAACCAGCACTTTGTATTTGCCCGGAAACATATCAGCAGCCAGTGCAGCTGTTTCAAAACAGGCATAATATGATCTCTCCGAGTTGTCCTGGAGACCAGCCTGGCTGCCGCATTTTGAACTAACTGAAGTTTCCGAACTACATACAAAGGCAGCCCCACGTAGAGCAGATAACAGTAGTCAAGCCTGGAGGTTACCAGCTGGTGCACCACTGTTCTGAGGTCATCCTCCTCAAGGAATGGATGCAGCTGTCGAATCAGCCTAATCTGATAAAAGGCACTCCTGGCCACAGCTTCTACCTGAGATACCAGGGTGAGGCCTGGATCCAGGAGTACCCCCAAGCTGTGTACCTGCTCCTTCCGGAGGAGTTTAAACCCATCCAGCACAGGGAGATTTAACTCATCCCTCAGATTCTGAGCCCCTACAACGAGCACCTCTGTCTTGCTTGGATTCAGCTTCAATTTGTTCTCGCTCATCCAGCCCATTACTGCCTGTAGGCAGGCATTTAGGGAATGAATGCCATTTCCTGATGAAGCAGATGAAAAAGAGAAGTAGATTTGGGTGTCATCAGCATACTGATAACACCCAGCACCAAATCTCTTGATGACCTCACCCAGTGGTTTCATGTAGATATTGAAAAGCATTGGTGACAGAATGGAGCCCTGAGGGACTCCATATAACAGCTCCCATTTAGAAGAGCAACTGTCACCAAGCTCCACCGTCTGGAATCTGCTCGAGAGATAGGAGTGGAACCCCTGCAGAGCAGTGCCTCCTATCCCCAACTCCTCCAGGTGACCCAGAAGGATACCATGGTTGATGGTATTGAACGCCACTGAGAGATCCAATAGAACCAGCAGAGTCACACTCCCTCTGTCGATTCCCTGGTATAGGTCATCAGTCAGGCTGACCAAGGCTGTCTCAACCCCATAGCCCACTCTAAAGCCAGTTTGAAATGGGTCTAGATAATCAGTTTCCTCCAAAACTGCCTGGAGCTGGTCAGCCACCACCCTCTCGATCACCTTGCCCAACCAAGGGAGATTAGAGATCGGCCTATAACTATCCATTGCCGAGGGATCCAGGGAAGGCTTCTTAAGAAAAGGTCTAATTATTGCCTCCTTCAAGCAAGGAGGCACCTTTCCTCCCTCAGCGATGCATTTATGATATTCACCTGGCCTCCTTGAATAATCTCCCTGCTAGATCAAAGCAGCCAAGTCAGGCAAGAGTCCAGAGAACAAGTGGTAGACCGCACTACTCCAAGCAGCTTGTCCACATCCTCAGGAATCACAGATTGAAACTGATCCAACCTGACACTGCAAGAAGGATTGTTGGACACCTCCTCCATAGACCCTGCAGAAAAAGTGGAATCCAAGTCGGCCCAAATACAGATTTTATCCAAAAAGAACCCACTGATGGCATCACAGCAGAACACCTCCGAGAGCTGATTAGAAACAGAAGGAGTAGAAATTAGACTCCTCACTACCCAGGATAACTCTGCCGAACGTGAACCCGCGGAAGCAATGCGAACTGACCAGAACTTCTTTTTTACTGTACGCACTGCCTCCGCGTAAGCCCTCAAGTGAGTCACATGCTGCATCCTGTCAAATTTGAGCCGAGTTCTCCACCTGCACTCGCCTACCCAGCCGCTTCAACCCTCGCAGCTCCTCGGTATACCAAGGAGTCAATTTTGAAGTGGGTCTGGAGGGACACTTAGAAGCAATCATGTCTACTGCTCTGGCAAGTTCCTTATTCCAGGTTCCCACCAGGGCATCAACAGAATCACCTGCAGCACTAACTTCGAAACCCTCCAAGGCCTTTTGGAAGCCTACTGGGTCCAGCAGCCTTTTTGGGTGGACCATCCAAATTGGTCCATCACCCCTGCAGGAGTGGATTGTGACCATGATACCAACCTGAACCAGGTAGTGGTCCATCCATGACAATGGGAAACCACCAGATTCCCCACCCATGGAACACGCCCCGATCTGAACAGAAGACCAAATCGAACATGTGGTCGGCAATATGAGTTGATTCAGATACTACCTGGGATAGACCCATAGTTGTTATGGCCGCTATGAACTCCTGAGCCGCACCAGACAAGCCAGACCCAAAGTGGATATTAGTCCCCCAGGAACAAGAGCCTGGGACACTCCAACACCAACTCAGCGACCAGCCCGGACAGCTCAGTTAGTCTGTTGGGCAGCAGGGTGATTGGTACACCAACAGAATCCCCAATTTATCCCTAGTTGCCAGCTTCAAAAATACACACTCAGTATGTCAGCTGCCTCACCGGGGCCCTGGTAAGGGAAATAGTATTCTTATGGAACACAGACACTCCACGCCCCCCCCCTTTCCCTAACCTGTTCCACAACAGAATAACCTGGAGGGAGAAGCTGAGCCCACTGGACCACTCGCCTCCCCCAACCAGGTCTTAGTTATACATGCCAGGTCAGCTCCCTCGTCCATGATCAAGTCATGGACAATTTCGATCTTATTCTGAACTGACCTGCATTACAGAGGAGCAAGGCCAGGCTCTGTGGGAAATTGGAGCTGCTCCCCAAGGCCTGAAAGTTGACAGAGCAGCTGGAAGTGGAAACAGGTACTAAATTACTAGTTTCCCTTCCCCTGTAATGGCCAGCTGCTCTGCCTACACCAATTCTTCTATTCCCCACCACTACAGCAATAGCCGCCCCAGAACTACCGGACGCACCCCCTGCATTATCCCACTCAGGAGAGCCCATATCTGCAAATGGGCCTGGCTCAACTCAGTACAATAAAAACAACCCTCTAACCAAAAACCTCCACCCACAACAGAACCTCCTCTCAACACCCACCCGAAAGATCCAGCTCCAAAGGTGAGCCCCTTATATGAAAAGCAGGCCAAAAATTCTGGCCCTCGCCCTCGTTACTCCCCCCAAATGGTTCCCCTAAAGGGGCGACCCCCTTTAGTGTCACCCCTTTGGTGGCGGCCCCGCCACCACTGGCAGCTTCCTTCTTTATAAGTCCTGGGCAAAAAGCCTGGCTGATGGAACCACGGTGGGGGTGGGGGAACTGCCAAGTCACCTTGGGCTTGGCCTCGGTCCTGCAAGGCACCACAACACCTCAACCAGTCCAGGGGTGAGGGAGACAGATGGAATCAGGGGGCAAAAGGAGAAGGGGGCAACCAGGCAAGAACCCCAGACTCTAACCCTGAGGGGTGCCCAGCAAGATGGTAGTCCCTCCTCCACAGATGGAATCCCCCTCCTCTCTTCTCCAGTGAGCTTCTGGGCCACAATGTTCCAAGCCTAACAATTTTTGTCAGGGCTGTAGAATGGCAGGATTTTTAAAAAACAGCAATATTCTTCATTTGGAAAAGGCAGGTGAAGGGATATCCAGTCAAATCAGTTTAAAATTAGCAAACAATCAGGAAGGATGCTAGGCTAGCTCCAATCTTCCCAAACCCTCAAGTATTATGAGCTATTTTGGGAGCAAGGAACATTTTTTTTGAGAACTTGTTTGGTTGAAAAACAATTGAATATATTTTCAACAATCACAGCACCATCAAAGATCCAATCAATAAACACCCTGCCACCACCCACTCTTTGCTTTCCACAGAGAGGAAAACGACTCATTGCAAGTTGGAAGATCATTTTACATTGGTTATCAAGACTTAAGAGGGAAGAGCCCAATAATTTAAAATCATTTTTTAAAAGTTAAAAATAGCTTGGGCACAAATAATCTCTCTCTCTCTCTCTCTCCCCCTCCCCCTCTCCCTCTCCCTCTCCCTCTCTCTCTCTCACACACACACACACACACACACACACACAAAGACACACCATAAATGTGGGAAGTAGGGGGGAAATCACACACACAAAAACCACACAGATAAGAATTGTTTGACTTTCCTTTCCACTTGAACAGCTTGCTAGCTCCCAGTCCCAGCTCCATCCTAACTGCACTCAGTTGCCGAGTGGGGGAGGAGCTCAAGAAGCCTCTCTGCTGCTGCTGCAGCCACTGCCACTCTTCTCCACTCCGACTAACAAAAGGGAAATTGGGAGTCACAGACAACCTGCTTGGGGGGACTGCAGCTCACGCTCCTGGCTATGGGCTGGAGAGAGGGAAGGACTGGCCATGGGGGTCACTCAGAGACTGTGGGCCAGGAGACATTCATCTACCTTTGTCTCATTAACAGTACACCCATGCAGCTGTGATTTCTTTTGACAACTCTGCCCATTTATTAGCAATAGCAATAGCAATAGCAATAGCACTTACATTTATATACCGCTCTATAGCCAGAGCTCTCTAAGCGGTTTACAATGATTTAGCATATTGCCCCCAACATTCTGGGTACTCATTTTACCGACCTCGGAAGGATGGAAGGCTGAGTCAACCTTGAGCCCCTGGTCAGGATCGAACTTGTAACCTTCTGGTTACAGGGCGGCAGTTTTATCACTGTGCCACCAGGGGCTCATTGAGGAGAATGACCTGAGGTCATATTGAGGAGAATGACCTGAAAACAGTGGTACATCAGTTGGTTACCCTTCAAGTTGGACAACTGTAATGTGCTCTATGTAGGGTTACCTTTGTATATGGTTCAGAAACTTCAGTTAATCCCAAATGTGGCAGCCAGATTGGTCTCTGGGGGATCCTGGAGAGACCACATTATGCCTGTTTTTAAACAGTTGCACTGGCTGCCGATATGTTTCCAGGCAAAGTACAAAGTGCTGGTGTGACGAGCTATACCCTGCTCACCACTCTGAGCCACTCCTAATGAGTGGAGTCTGTTCCCCAAACTAGGGAGGTTAATACTTATATGACTTTGGGAACCAGTTCGATAGAGAATGGTGTTCTCTCTTCCTCCCTTTTAAGCTTTCACTGCCATCACTAAGCTTTTCTTGTTTAGGTTTGTGTCCTGACAACCTCTTGGTAGTATAACTGAGGGCTGCGTGGGGAGAAGTATAACTCACAGGACACTGAGTGAACTTTAAAATAAAACAAAGTTAAGTTTGTTTATGTACAGTAGCTTAGAGGTCTCTCTCTGCCAAAGCAGGGCTAAATAAGCATAATGGTTTCTATAACACTATATCAAATGTAGTCCTTTAACAGAAGCTATACTTATATGTTACTGAGATGCCTGTGTTGGATTCAACAAGCGTTCCCTGACTCTTAGCCCTTTTACTGGAAACAACCACCCTGGTCGAAGTTCCGCTTATATACCATACACACCTAGCAAGCATACAAAAGAGTCACACTCGCTAACCAGAGTGGTTCACTGGTGTGTACCACTTACTACCCACCTCCCAATATCCAATCCATTGACCTAGAGACCTTCACTAGAGATCCTATCCCAGCCATTCCTCTCACTGACTCTTCAAAGCCCTATCTACCACTCTCAGTTCCTGACCTAACAGTTAGGCAGTTTAACTCTCACCCTCTGCTCCATTCTAAAGCCCCTTCCTCAGGAATCCCGGTTCCTTGGACTTCAAAAGATGATTGATAAGTGCTGGAGCTGCTGCCAACCACCACAGCTGGTTATTACCTTTAAAGCCCTGAATAGCTTAGGTCTGGGTTACCTGAGAGAGCGCCTTTCTCTACAAGATCTCCACCACTCATTAAGTTAATCAGGAGTGGTCCATCTCTGGGTGCCACCAGTTCATTTGGTGGTGACCTAGATCTGGGCCTTCTCAGTTGTTGCCCCTAGGTTGTAGAACATGCTCCCTGTGGATTTATTTATTTATTTATTTATTTAAACATATTTTTATACCACCCAAAACTTACATCTCTGGGTGGTTTATGAGGATTATCTTCCTTGGAGAACTTCAGGAGAGCCTTAGAGACCTATCTTTTTAGCCTGGCTTTTAACGATACCGAGTTTTAATTTTAATGAGTTTTAATTTGGTTTTAAATAGTTTTTTATTTTAATTTATTATGTGTTTTTGATTTTAATGTAAACCACCCTGAGCCACTTTAGGAAGAGCAGTATATAAACTAAACAAATAAACGAGCAAACTTCTTGCCCCTACTGGAAGACATGTATCAATAATTCAATCCAGGGATTTCAATTTAGAGGGCATAAAATGTAAGCACATTAAGATGACGTGTTTTAAAATCCATTTTTCCACCACCCCAAGCACTGAATATTAACCTCCCCTTTCAATTGCTCTCTCAAACTTCTTTCCACCAAGAGGATGTGATTACTGCATGATGAACACAGCTTATCTTGCTTTGCTTTATTATTTCATAAGTATTTAAATGATCCCAGTGCAGGCAGGCAGTAAATGATCTTCGGTTATTAGCATGGAAATGTATGAGGCATTCTGTTATGAGTCGAGTGACTTTTTAGGAATTTAGTTTTTCCTTCAGTGCCTCACATTTTATATTGTAAAGCTCCTGCAAAATTCAGACAAGGGCTGAACACAGAGCTGCTGCACAGAGATGGCTTTATTTAGCAATACCTGCTTTATTCAAGGCCTGGGCTTGTGGTGATAGTTAAGGGAGAGGAATGTGCAAGTCCATTTTTCAGGTTCTGCTTCTTTACAGATTCAGATAGCAGGGGTATGGTGGATGACCTGCAGTTATGTGGACCAAAACCAGCCAGGAACTAAAAAATCAAGTAAGGAGATGTATTGTGCTTCCCCAGTAAGTAGTAGTACAAAGTGCTGGTTATTACCTTTAAAGCCCTGAACGGCTTAGGTCCAGGTTACCTTAGAGAGCGCCTTCTTCGGTCTGATCCCTACCGCACGCTAAGCTCATCTGAGGAGATCCGGCTCCAGTTGCCACCAGCTCGTCTGGTGGCGACCCAGAGGCAGGCCTTCTCTGTAGCCGCTCCTGGACTGTGGAGTGCGCTCCCTGCAGACATCTGTAATTTGTATTCTTTATTGGAATTTAGGAGAGCCCTAAAGACCTACCTGTTTGGCCTGGCCTTCCAGTGCTCTTAAATTGTTTTAAAGGGTCTTTGATGTTTGTAAGGGTGGTCTAAAAAATTGAATAAATAAATAAACAAACAAACAAACAAACCAAACATATTTATGAATAATAATTTACAAATCACTTAAAAAGAAGAAGCAATGCCAACCATGTCAAAATCACATCTCATTGGTTATCAGAGAGCAACTACTTGGTTCTTCCTTACCAACCTTCCTTTTTCCTCCTCTCCTTCTACTGTTGGGATATGGCAAGGGTCCCCAACTCCCCAACCTTTTTAAACAAATGCACCTCTTCTGTCATGAATCTTCAGCTCAGATGCTGATACAGTACTGGTAGAAGTGATAGATCCTTATAAAGTTGTTAAAAGGCATCAAATCTATATTAGGAGGAGGTGGGCACAAAATAAGTAGCAACTCTAATACAGGTTATTCAGCTTGATATTCTGTTGTTGTGGGATTTTAGCACAGGTCTCCCATTTTTGTAGCTAGCACCCTGGCCTTCTTCTAAAAAAGAAGACGAGGTGGCACTGGCCTCTGTGGGCAGCTATAACAGAGGATGTTTGTTGAGGACCAGTAGGTGGCAGTTATAATGCAGCTGTGATCATAGGGCCTTATCTTTGTTCATGCCATGCCATATCCCAGCAGTTCCCAACAGGGAAATCACAAAACAGTATCTAAGTTGCTGTGTGTTTTTATTACTGGCTAAATGATTGCTTGGAATTTATCCAAATGTCAGTATATCATAGACTCTCCCAGGCAAATCTATACATCAGAGAAATTCTATGGCAAGCACGTTTGAACTAAAAATTTACTTCTTGGATGCATTTTCTTGGCTGATAATAAATGAGAGGAGGCCAGTGAAATATTCCACGAGGGAAAAGTCAACACTAGGGGGACTGTGGGAATTCCTTTATCTCCATCTCAGTACAAGGTGAAAAAGAAAGCACATCAATGAGAATCTTGAGAAAACATCGATAGCTAAGCAAAAAATTCTGCCTGATCTTTCACAGCTACCAATCCCTGAGAAACATGCTGAAATGAAAACAAGTTTTCATTACATCTGTTTGCTAACCATGGGAGAGGTACCTCTAGGAATTGCAAGCCACTAACAAGGCCATTACTTGAAAGTTACATTTCCCTTTGTTCATTCTTTTTAGCTATACACGAAAAAGCACTGACAGAAACTGAATCCAATGCCTGGTGCTGACATGCACAGGAATTTCCCTTATTTAACATTCAGTGTTAAATATGGGAAATTCCTGTGATGGGATGCCAAGAGAGGGTTAGTAAAGAAAGAGAGTTGATTTAGGTAAGATTAGTAATTCCAGCCAATACAGAACGCTTAAAAAATCTTGTCTTATCAGTTTGAACCTGAAAAAGGTTATAATTGTTTTCTGGAACTCCAAGACAGTTTGGGCTTTCACATGCAATGGACTAAATAGAGATACAGGAGAAGTGATGGGACAATTATTAGTCCCCAATTCTTAAAGCAACATACCACAAAAGAGGAAAGAGCTCTCCCTTCAGACCAAGCACCACAGCTTAGAACATTAAGTCCACTGATGAAAAAAATACTACAACTGTAAGACTTCAGTAGTTAGCAGGGGGGAACATAAGGTTCCTTTTCTGGAGCTAATAACACACCCATCTGGAGACACAGTGAGGACATTCTTCCTGGGACCAGAACATTTAGCACTGTAAATGTCATAAGTGAAGTTTGCTCCCTGAAACAGTAGGTGGCAGCAGGGCAGCCTGCTCCACACCATCAATTCATAATGTATGTAATGCTGAACAAGGTCATCATGGGTGAAAAGGCACAGCTGAAGATGATGACAGATGAACTTTATATATATTGTGGAAAAATCACCCCTCTGATATTGTCATACTTGTTCTTAAAGGAAATGCATAGAGAGTTTATAAATGTCATTTCCATTTTTGGTGTTAAGTTGGAAACAGACTTGTGGGGTTTTCAATAATCATATCACATTGGTCAGAGACAAAGAAGCCCACTGGACACTTTTCTAAATCCACCCTATCTCCAAAAATCACTAAATCACCATCTTACTGAAAATAAACACAATAGCAAGGCCACCTTGTTTTGGACCAGCATGAGCCTGATTTCAGCACTGAAGTTTTTTTAAAAAAAAAATAGCAACTCCATTCCCCCAAAACCTTCAATGGTATCCAGTATTTTAAAAGGAAGACTTATCTTTAGAACAACTATACAATGAGGTCATTCACACAATCAAATACTGTGTTCTATCTAGGTTTGAGAGCTATGTGTGCTCCCAATTTTTGGTTGTGTGAAAGCAAGGTAGGAGGAAAACCTGGGTAGCTTTTCCTCCTACCTTGCTTCCACACAACCAAAAATTGGGAGCACACAAAACTCTCAAACCCAGGTAAAAGTTTTTGATTGTGTGAATGGCCTCAACATGTTGCTCATGTGTGGCTTGCTGTCACTTACCCACTTTTTTATTTACTACATTTATATCCAGCGCTTCGTCCAAGGAGCTCAGAGCAGTGTAGGCTGAGAGATAACTGATTGGCCCCAAGTCACCCAGTGAGTTTCATGGCTGAATGGGGATTTGAACTTTGGTCTCCCCAGTTCTAATCCAACACTCTAACCACTACACCATACCCTCACACTAGTTTGCTTTGGATACCACAGGTGTAGCTGGAAACCTGGAATTTGTTGGGCCATCCCTACACGATTTGCCACACTGTAAGTACTGCAGTCTCGGAGATATGACTCAACATCTCCTTTCGGAAAAGGATATCTATCTACCTCCTAATATGACCTTACCTGAATTACTAAACTAATTGAGCACTCAGGATTCCTAAACATCCAAGACTCCATCCAGAAATTTCCAGGCTTCTTTGACTACATATTCCCTTCCTCCCAACCCTGAAGACTTTTGCTCTGAGAACAATACAGGTCTCAGTAGCAAATCCTAGTAATGAGATCAGACACCACTATTGATTTTTTTCAACAAAACAAAACAAAACAAAACAAAAAACCCTGCCTTCTAAGAAACCAAGAAAAGAAACTTGGTACAGAGATGACAGAATCCTCCTGGGAGAGACAACTCAACTTGTCTACATCTTCCTTCAAAAATGGGTTATGGATTCCCTTGACATACATTGACATTTATGCAAAATAAATGCAGTACAGAGGAAGCTTCAACTAACCATAATAAAATGTTGTATCAGCAAATTCTTCCTAATTCAGAAGAAGGAAAAACCGTGATCTCTGCATCAATAATTTAATGTAGCTTCTTCATATTTGGCAACTAAAAGCATATAATGTCACCAGACAGGGCCCATTCTACCCATAGTTAGTATGAATATCTCAGAATGGTAACCCCAAATCCGTCTTTTCACCTTTTCTAGCTGCTAGTAAACACAACATAGGATACATTTAGGTCATCCCTGGTGGATGACCAACATAAGGAGATAGATGGGGGAGTGTTACCCTGTTGATTCTCCTAGATCTCTGGATGGTGGCTTTTGATACCATTGACCATGGTATCCTTTTGCCACCTCTCCAGACTGGGACTTGGTGGCATTGCGTTACGGTGGCTCCAGTCTTACCTTGAGGGTTGTACCCAGAAGGTGGAGGGGACGCCCACTCCACCCCTTGGCCATTGGCCTATGGGGTGCTACAGGGTTCTATTTTGACCTCCATGCTGTTTAACATCTACATGAAACTGGGAGAGGTCACCTGTAGGTTTGGGCTACGGTGTCATCAAAATGCTGATGATACCCAGCTCTACCTATCATTTAAGTCAGCTAACTCCAGGGAGACAGTGGATGTCCTGAACCAGTGTCTGCAGGCTGTTCTGGATTGCATGGGGGCAAACAAAAAAACTTAATTCAGATAATGAGTTGGCATTGAGTTGGTAAAACCGATTATCTGAGTGGTGAGGTAAATCTGGTCCTGGATGGGGTCAGATTTTCCCTGAAAGACCAAGTTAGGAGCTTGGTGGTGCTTCAGGACCCAACACTGTCCTTGAAGGCACAGGAGAAGTCAGACCTGACTTCAGTCACTCATGCACTGGTAGCATCCAGAATGGATTACTACAATGTGCTCTACATGGGGCTCCCTTAAAGACAGTTTGGAAGATTCAGCTGGTCCAGAATGTTGCTGCAAAGATGCTCGTGTTAGTCGCTACTTAAGGATCACACCTATACTGTGACAGCTTCACTGGTTGCCAGTTGCTACTAGTTGGCCCGGGCGCAGAGCATCTGCGCCCCTAGTTTGGGCCAGCCATTTTCTCTTGATTGGCCACCTGTCAGCGGCCTCTGGCCGGCCACCTCCTTCCCTTCCCTCCCCACCCAGGGTACTACCTTGTATTGTACTGCCCGGCACTTTTCTTCCCCGCCCGCAAGCCTGGCCAGTGCTTTCCCTCTCCGCCTGCTGGCCTGGCGGTGGTGCTGCTTCCCCTCGCTGTCTGCCCGGTGGCAGCCCAGCAGGCGCTTTCCCTTACTGCCAGCCGGCCCAGCAGTGGTGTGGCTTTCACTCTCCACTGGCCGGCCCGGTGGCAGCACTGCTTTCCCTCTCTCCTGGCTGGCCGGCCCAGCGGTAGCACCGCTTTCCCTCGCCTCCTGAAACTGCCTGCCTCCTCCGGCAAGGCCAAGTCCGCCAGCCGGCCAACCACCTCGTGCCAGGCGCGCAGTTCCACCGCCCACCAATCGCATGTGTCTGGAGTTCTCGTGAGATTTCCACCACGCATTAGAACCAGCATGTCTTGGAGAAATAAGTATATATGGGTTTTTTTGTATGCCGGCTTGAATAATTGTAGAATGGTGCGATATAAATTAGTAAATAATAATACTTCAGACATACAAAATACTTTATAATTCATATCTCCTAATATGCACATAACCAAACATCAAATAATCATCTGGACTTACAGTCCTCAGAGTCATAAAGAAGTTGGAAAGAAAAGGCTTTGCCACCTGCTCTTTACTTCTGGAATCTATGGTATGCTCCCAGAAAGTATACTATGCATGTTTACACCATACTTAGAAAATTCCATTCTTGCTCAACTTGCTGCCTACGAAGAATAATTACAGCTCTGAGCCAGCCACTAGTCACTGGAATGGTGTTGAAAAGTCACACCCCAAAACACTGACCAAGCAAATGCCCTGATACTATTTAACAAAATAATGCACAAATATCAGTCGAAGAATAATTACAGCTCTGAGGCAGCCACTAGTCACTGGAATGGTGTTGAAAAGTCACACCCCAAAACACTGACCAAGCAAATGCCCTGATACTATTTAACAAAATAATGCACAAATATCAGTCTGAAGACAGAAGCAGAGCCTCCTACAGCTCCTCAACAAGACGTAATCCTAAATGAAGTGAAGTTTTTTCTCAGTCTCACCCAATATCCCTCAGCAGTATAGCTCATGAGTGAGAAAAACTGATTTCATTGTCTGACACAATATCCTCCTCAATCACCCTGTGACTCTACTTTAACTGAGCAAATCAATTTCACTAGACACCACACTGAGAAATTTAAAAAGACAGAAGGGAGCAGGTGCAGTTTCATTTCTCACCAAGCTGTTGTTTTTTCCTTTCTCCCTATCTTGGAGATGCCAGGGAAGGAACTTGGAGCCTAGATGCTCTTCCCAGAGCGGCTCCATCCCCTAAGGGGAATATCTTACAGTGCTCACACTTCTAGTCTCCCTTTCATATGAAACCAGGGCGGATCCTGCTTAGCTTGAGGGGACAAGTCATGCTTGCTTCCACAAGATCAACTCTTTTCCCCAGCTTAGGTCTGGGTTACCTGAGAGATCACCTTTCTCTACAAGATCCCCACTGCTCATTAACATCATCAGGAGGGGTCCATCTTCAGGTGCCAGTTCATCTGCTTCACCAGTTCATCTTGTGGTGACCTGGGATTGGGCCTTCTTAGTTCCGTCTAGATTGTGGAATGTGCTCCCCGTGGATATGAGGATTATCTTTCTTAGAGGCCTTCAGGAGAGCCTTAAAGACCCATCTTTTTAGCCTGGTTTTTAATATCTAGTTTTAATTTTAATGAGTTTTAATTTGGTTTTAAATGGTGTTTTTATTTTAATTGTTTTATTAGGTTTTTACTTTAATGTAAACTGCCCTGTGCCACTTTATGAAGGGCGGTACATAAATTGAATGAATGAATGAATAAATTTTAGCAACCTTGCAACTATTAGAGGCCCTATCCCACACAAGAGGCCCCAAGAATGTATTTACACTCTTTACAAGAATGTAAATTCCCACTTCAAAAGTGATACTTTCTTCTCATTATAGCCAGAACTGCTCTCACCAACCTGGTATCAAATGGGAAAACAGTTTTTCTACATCTGAAAGCCAATGTCCAATTTGCAAATTGGGTCAACAGTGTTCCTGGAAAAATGGTTTAGAACAGGGCACAAGTTTTTTTTAGAACTGAGCCTGAACAGTGTAAATATTTAATAAATATCAGATATTTGTCATAGCACTTTTATTTTACATACTTTGGATCAAGCTAAGGTAATTAAATTACCTGTAAGATAACATGCTATAAGGAATGTTAATAATAGACTTCAAAGGAAATGACACACACAGAGGGAGAGAGAAAGAGAGTTGGAGTCTTGGATGCATTGTATTGTTTTCAAATACCATATTGAGAAACCTATGAGCTAAGTGAGGGATACCTAAATATACGTAATGGATTTATCATCAGAATGACCTCAGCCTCTTACATAATGTACCCATTAATCATTTTAATCTTATGGCAACCAGAGGGATTGTTTGGTAGAAATAAAAGAAATAATATATTTGTAACAGAATCCAATGGGATAAAGGAGTTATGAAAATCAGCGTCACCTTACAAGTGAGCTTTCCACAGAGCATTAGCAAATGTCTTAAATACTATAATTACTAAGCTACTTGGGCAAATGTGATATAACATTATCACAAATCTTGTTTTTCAGAACTGATTTAAAACTATGTTAAAGCAAGACGATTGGGGGCATATTAGAAACGAATCAGTTTATGGTGGCATAAGCTTTCATGAGCCACATGCTCAAGTGCAGCAGCTGCTTCTATCTGACCTTGGGGAAGACTGTGATATCTTGCTCCCCAGATGTGCTAGTATCACTGCTACAAATGCAGAATCAGAGCCATGGAGTTAACAGCCTGGGAAGAAGTTGTGTGACACCTGGCCATTTGTGGCCATCTTCTAGGCAGATCATCACTGACACTGACAGGGTCGCCACTGATGGGGAGTGGGGTCATCAAAAGGATATTGTTCCTTCAGGTGGTGCCTTCCTTCTCGTTTCTCCCTGATGAATCCTAGTGAAAGGAGGGCTTGATTGTCCAAGGACTGGGGAGATGGGGTGTGGTGTTTCTCTCTACCTTGCATGTGGCATAGTTAACTAGCTCTTACCACATCTCAGGTTGGGAGCAGGCTTGAGTGGCATGTGACAAAGGGGGTTCCTCACCTGCCTTGGAACTGTTTGACGTATTTCCTCAGTCATGTTTTGGAGTAACTATTTAGGGAAGAAAAGGAATCAGCTAGGGATGTGCACAGAACTGGTTTGGCTGGTTCAGTTTGAATCTGGATCAGATTCAAACCAACCTGGCCCAGTCCACTTTGAGGATTCCCCTTTACAAGTAAAGGGGGCACCCCTAATCCTTATGCTAAAGGCGTGGGAACAGGGTGGAGAGAGAAAGCAGCCTCCATACCTTTAGAGGCAGTGGCGTCGTCGGAGGCAGTGGGGGACAGCGGCAGGGACTCCTCCAAGCTGCCTGCCAGCCTCTCAAATGACAGTCTGGGCTGGCTGCAACCCAGTTCAGTCCTCTGCACATGTGCAGAGGCCATTTTTGTGACCTCCACACATGTGCAGAGGCCATTTGCATCACCACGTGATCTGCATGCAAAGAGGCCTGAACTGCGCTGCTGCCAGCCCAGGCTGTCGTTTGGGAGGCTTGCAGGGGGCTTGGAGGAGGCCGCTCCTGGCCACACCACAAATGCAGCGGCCATTTAACTCTTGAACCGTGGCCCATGGCCGCTTGGGAGCTAAACCAGCATCCCCGTGTCTGACGTCAGATGCAGGGTGTGTGTTGGGGCCACGAGGCACAGGCCCTGATTGGGTACGGCTTGGGTTCTTTGAACACGTTGGCCCAATGGTGGCTCCGCCCCTGCTGCCCTCCACTGCTCTATTCAGTTTCCTGTTCTGGCAGCACACATCCCAATAACCCCCCGTGTGGCGTCAGTACACACGGTGTCCATGCGGGCGCGGACGCCATTTGCATGGTCAGTGCCTGCGCATGCACGGACACCGTGTGAGTGCTAACACCATGCAGGGTTTTTTTGGGATGTGTTCCGCCACAGCAGCAGGAAGCTGAAATGAGTGGCAGACAGCAGGTAAGGACCTGCTCTCTTTTTTCTTAAAATTCCCTTTCAAATTTCTCTAAAAGTGTCCGAACTGTGCTTTGAACTGTGCTTTGTATACACCCCTACCTTGTAAAGTTTAGCAAGGGGAAGGGGTCCAGATGGGTGGCTTTGAACAGCAGTTTGGGCACATCCTAATTGCAAGGAGGACTGGACAACATAGGCGAGTGATCGACACAGGCTATCCTTAGGGCAAGAGAAGCAGGACAACTGCCTGGGCCCCACTCTTGTTACTGCCATTAAAATTAACTGGAAAGGGGCTGATTTGCCCCAGGCCCTGCAACCCCTGCCCAGAGCTCTTTAAGGACACCCCTTGCTGGACAGCCTCCTGTCTGGGCCCTTCTCCCATTGCATAGTTTTGCAAAGAGGACGGGCTAGAATGGGCAACTGATAGATTGGATCAGGAGGTATTGATCAGGCCTTGCCCAGCCTTTAGAACTAGGGGTGTGTAGAACCACTTCGAATGGAGCCAGGTTCAATTCGAGCCGGCCTAGTTCGATCAGTTTGAGCTCGAACCGAGTTTGAACCAAACTTTGGATCAAACCAGTTCAGCCCAGTTCAACCCAACCCAAGGGGCTAAGCTTGTAAAGGGGAAAACTCACCGGATTCCCCTTTACAAGCAATGGGGATTCCTACCTCTAAAAGGGTTCAAAGGGCAGATGCGGGGGAGAGGACACCTTATCAGCGTTGGCGACTCCTCAGCCCCTCTAGGCCTGCCGGTGCTCCCCCACTAGCCCAGTTCCAGCCTCCACACATGTGCAGAGGCTATCTGTATGACTTTCGCGCATGCGCAGAGACCAGAACCAGGCCACCACTGGCCTGCGCTGCTGCAGATGAGTGCCACTGGGGCCGCCGAGTGGCACCACCACTGGTAAGGTGCTCTCTCACCCGCCCTTTGAAACCCTTTAGAGGTAGGAATCCCCTCTGCTTGTAAAGGGGAATACTCAACATATTCCCCTTTACAAGCATAGCCTCTCAGACCAGGCTGAACCAATTCAACCCGGTTTGACCTCACAAATTGAACCACTGGCTGGTTCTAACACACTGGCTCACAGAGGGGCAGTGCGGGTCAAATTGAAACCAAAAACGCCAAGAACATTTCCATGCACACCCCTATTTAGAACATGGAGTGAGGATTAAAGGCTGCCAACAGCAAATTCTCTCTTCTCCCTACACTCCTTGCAAAAGCTGGATCAAACCCTGGCAAGCCTTTCCAGAAGCGTGGGTAGAGGGAGGTTTCCAGCAGCCCCTGATCTTCTTCAGCTGCACCTGCAAAGGCTTTCAGGGACCCTTCCAAGCCTTTGCAAGGAGGGTGGATATATGGGGTGGAAGGGCAAGGTTGCTGCCACCAACAGCCCCTCACCCTTGTTTGTGTGTGCCAAAGGCTTGGATCAGGCCTTGCAAGAGCATGGGGAGAGGAAGGAGATTGTCAGCAGCCCGTCATCCTTCCTTGCCACTCGCTCTTGCCAAAAGCTTAGGTTGGAACCAGAGGCACTCTTACCCCTGGACTTCAAGGCTTAGGTTCAGGGCCTCCACACTCACTGGGGGCCCCCAGTGACTCTTCAGTCTGTCCTGAGCGGTGTGGTCACCATGCTGTGCTGCCGGCCTGCTCTGCACTGGGGGGCTGAGTGCGATTGTGACCTCTGCCGTGTGCTTTAGAGACGGGGGGGGGGGGGAGCAAGGAAAGAAATATGTGGGATGAGCATATGTTATGTTGCATGTTGAAATTATTATTATTATTTTAATTTTATATCCCGCTCTTCCTCCAAGGAGCCCAGAGCGGTGTACTACATACTTAAGTTTCTCCTCACAACAACCCTGTGAAGTAGGTTAGGCTGAGAGAGAAGTGACTGGCCCAGTCACCCAACAAGTATCATGGCTGAATGGGGATTTGAACTCAGGTCTCCCTGGTCCTAGTCCAGCACTCTTGCATAATTATACCTGTTCTATATCCTTACATTCTTGTGAGTTTAGTTGCTCTTTGTGCCCTCAAGCACCCACGTGTTAAAAATACTGTGTGTGTCATGATGCTTAACCTGCAGCAGGAGGCGGGGGGCGCTCCAAAGGCATTTAGGTCCAGGCTCCAAAATCATCTAGGAGATGCACCTCTGGTTGGGACCTCCCAATTGACCACCGGCACATCTAACTTTTGGAAGGTGGCCTAAGGAGGACGAGGCTGGAAGCAACTTCCTCCCTCCTTTCCCCTCACCACACCCTGCAAGGGTAGACTCCGACCCTTGAAAAGAACACGGGGAGAGAGAGTAGGAAGATTGCCAGGAGCCCCTTGCCCTTAGCACACGCTCACAAAGGCTTTTCAGACTTAAAGGGCGGGGGGGGGCAAAAAGATGCCAGCCAGCACCATTTCTCCTCGGTCCCTGCCCCCTTTAATCCCTTCTGTGGGGTGGGGTGGGGAGCAGGGATGATCTAGGCGTGGGCGCCAGGCGAGGTGGCATTTTGCAGCTCGCCTCAGGGTCCAGATACCTCCAGCCACCGCTGAAGACGCTGTTATAATTAGCAAACAACCTTCACCTCCTTTTCCGCCCAACTAGAACAATCAACTTTTAGCAGGTCACACGAGGACAAGGATGGGACGAGACGTGAGACTCCGATGTACCAAAATGGCCCCCGAAAGGCTGCCGCCTGTAACTCCCGGCGTGCAACGCAGGCTGGAAGCATTTCTCCTGCCTGTAAGGGCGCGGGCGGGGGATAGCCGAGCTGCCAGAGGCACCTCCCTTGCACACGACAACGGGACTCTGCGGAAAAGGAGCAAAAACTACAAGTTCTAGAAGACGACGCCTTTCATGTCACTACGACACCGGCTCCCATTGGCTGTTCTGTAGCCACGCCCCTGACGTCAGTTCGCTCGCCTCTGCCTCAGCCGGGCTCCGAATAAAAGTCACGTCAGCGGCACCCCTACGCCTTTAGTTCCTGGCGTCTGAGAGGAGAAACATGTATCGATTCCGTTCACAGGCATCCACGGGGTTTTCTGCCGCTGCTGCTACAGCTTTGTCTATCACCTGCCTTCCTCAGTCACATCCGCTGCCTCGGTCCGGAAAGCCGGCCTCACACAGACGTTTCTATAGTAAAAAGCGCTCCTGCTCTTCCATCGGTTGATTGTCACTGCCGCCCGGGCTTGGGGGGGACCAAAAACCAAGCCGCAGACCGACCCCGGTGAGGGAGCGCCAGAAGAAGCCGCGCGGAGCTATTGCTGGAACAGGCCGCCGTCATGCCCAAGTCGAAGCGGCGAGCAGGGGGGAACTCGCGCGGAACATCAGGTGAGAGAATTGGCACGCATGCGTTTATGCCGTGAGGTATTCTGGGGGCTGTAGTTCGACACCCCCCCCGGCTTTCTTGCGGAGGGGTTGCCGAACGGAACTACGAGACCCGTCATGTTGTCCGGGGAGAGTAGGGTGGGGGGAAGAGACTGATTCTGTGACCTGGGTGACGCAGACGCCATCTCGTGGTTTCCTACGTAAGACCCGCGCTCTGTGGTGGTCTCCTGTGCCAGTCAGACACCTACAGAGCATGGCCTGTGGCCCGGTGGTCTGGCTGGGCTCTACCTAGCTCTTTCCTGTGTTGCCCCTTAAGCCTGAACTCCTGTCCATTATGGCTCATAAAGCCATGGCATTAAAGCAGGTCTCAACTCGGCTGACTTAAAAATAGCATCCCGGGGGCGTTTTATGGGATCACGAGCATGGTTTTATTCGTGTGACAGTGCTGAATGAGAGTTGGCAGTCAAGTGATGAGGCAGTAAACTCGGGACGTGTGTTCGTGCTGACGTAATGTCCCAGTATGGGGGATGCGTCTGGATGCCTGCTATGAGTTCCAACCATTGCCTTGGGAGGGAACGGCGGCCGGGGAGGCAGGCGGGAGAGAGGAGACCGGGCCAGGAGGGGGCGGGGGAATGTATTATTAGCTAGTTGAATAGTAATCGGTGTGCCCAGTATTTCAAACTCTTAGAAGAAACAGGTATAAGCTCTCCGGCGTTAGATTGATCATCACCTTTAAGGAATGTACTTATCTATAGGGCAACACTTGAGAATGCCAAGATCCAGTAGTAAACCTATCGGCCATATGACTAGCTTTGAGGATGCAGAGTTTGAGTACTGGTTAAAATATTGTGCAAAAAGCTTGACATGAAATATTGAAGCACTGCATATGGTAAGTGTAGGAAAGAACTTAGTTTGTACTAGTTGTGGAATTCAGAGATACAGTTCAACCTTAAGTATTTGATTTCTGAAGATATCGGTTTCACTTTAGATAAGGTATAAACTAAATGTTTTTGCTTCCTTCATTTTTGGTTCCCTGATTTTCCTGTACCTCGCTTGTTGAGGGTCACAAAGTGTACTCTATCTTCCTTGCTTGACAATAGAAAATCCAAGGTCTGTTAGCAAACTAATATTAATTAGGTCAGACTTCTCTCCTTCAATAACTAAATTAAAAAGTTAACATGGTCAATGTTATATTTTAGATTCTGAGCTCCTTGACAGAGGGTCCAGCCTCCTGGTACAGACCGGAGCATTAAGTTTCTGTGGTGAAGTAGTTGAATTATGTGGTTAAGTTACTTGGGTATGTTTCTCTGCCTCAAAACTTCACCATAAGTTCTTAAGAGAAAGGGCCCTTTTTGTATCTTTGGGGAAAGATCTGCCTGATGGATCAGAATCTCACTGTAGCTCTGCTTGGTTCTACTGGTTTGAAAGTCAGCGTTTGGCTGTGATTGTATTATTAACAGTTAGAGAAGCTAACAAGGTGTTGCTTATTGCTAAGGAAAATATGAGAACTGGAACTGTGAAAAGCTGTGCAGTCAAATCCACAATCGGTTACTCTGATACTCTTGGGAGATATTGGGTATTAAGAAGGAATCACAGAGGCACAAATATCTGGTGGTTGCAAAGCAATTGATAGTACAAAGCTAACCTGCTACAAGGACGATGCAGTGAACATGGAGCTGCCTAATCCAGTGGTATTTGTTGCTTTGTATTGCTTGATAGGACTGAAAAAGAAGCCCCCAGACAGCTTTGTTGTCCAAGCAGTTCAGTTTTGATTTGTTCTGTTTTTATACACTTAGTAATTTTCTAGCCCTGCCACCCAATAATACTTGTGTTAAATTCTCCAAAGATTAAGCTAAACCATTAAGGTCTGCAAATACGGCATGTTATGTTACTTGGTGTTTTGTGAGATGCAAAACGATAAGATAAATTTCTCCTTTGAGAAACAACCTGCTCTCGCCTCTCCATTTCCCTTTGAATGTTGTTTGTAGCAAAATTCACTGGGCGACTGAGAGACTTTGCTGGGCGGAGCCACCCGCTAACTCGCTCCACTCCACCCCCTCCCAGCTTTATATGCTTCTCCAGCCTCGCCCCGGTTGTAAATAGCATCGCGCGTGGCTGGTTGAATCTCACCCGCGCTTGACATCCGGGTTCTGAGCGATCCCTTTCTTCCCCGCTCCCGCCCTTTGCGTCACACCAGCGCGGGAAGAAGACACTGGAGTTGTTGGTGCTGCTGTGCTGAGTGGCTTAGGGGAGGAGCAAGCGATAGCCGGCGGCGCCTGGTGGTCTGAAAGACCGGATGAGTGTGCTACCACGCGGGATATCGACAGTAGCTCACATAGGAAGGAGCTCGCAATCTAAAGCAAAGTATTTCTCTTCCTTGTGATGTTGCATTTGGTCCCTCTGTGTTGCATCTGCTGTACTAGATATACGAGGTATGAATATTGGGAAGTTAAAGGGATTTCAGTCCTTATGTACAGATGGTACTAATACGGTATGCTTTGAAAGATGGGGCAATACCAAATCAAGCAAACAGAACACCTTTGTGGTTTGCTGAATCACTTGACATAGGTGGCAGGTTAAGTCAATTTGTCTGTCTTCTCAGTGCTAATTGTACCTGCAATTGCTTCCTGGTTATTTGGCATAGAAAGTTGTTGTTGTTTACATTTAAAATCCTGCTCTTCCTCCAAGGAGCCCAGAGCGGTATACTACATAAGATTCTCCTCACAACAACCCTGTGAAGTAGATTAGGCTGAGAGAGAAGTGACTGGCCCAGAGTCACCCAGCAAGTATCATGGCTGAATGGGGATTTGAACTCGGGTCTCCCTGGTCCTAGTCCAGCTCTCTAACCACTACACCATGCTGACTTCCCACCTACTACTTGTTAGTACTAGTACTGTTACTACTACTTGTATTGATATCCTGCCTTTGCTCCATGGAGCTCAGGTTAGCATACCTGGGTTACCTCTTTCTATCCTCAAACAACCCTATGGAGTAGGTTAGGCAGAGAGAGAGAGAGTGCACTGCGCACAGCCCAAGTGAACTCCATGACTGAGTAGGGGTGTGAATCTAGCCTCCCCAATCTATTGCACTACATTGGCTGCCTCATTGGGGGCAGACAGTTGAAAGTATATCCCAGTATTAACATTGACTACTAAAAATGTTTCTTTTCTAGGTGCCCAGCACAGAAACATGCAGCCTTTCAGTGATGAAGATACATCAATTGAAACTATGAGCCATTGCAGTGGCTTCAGTGATCCTGCTAGCGTCACTGAGGATGGTATGTAAATTTTAGGTTCCTGTTACTAAATAGTGTTGATCCTAAATACTTCCTACTTAGCAAAAAGCTTGAGGTGGGCAGAATGCAGTGTACTTTATTATTCCAAAGTAATAAATGTCTTTATTTAAAAGCATCTAATGCTGGTTGCATATAGCTGTGAGCCCCAGAAAGTAATTGCTTTCCTGAACTTACAGTACTCTGAGATACTGCCAAATATTACAACCCTTTACCACATCTTTGTGGAAACATTGGAAGCCCTGCTTGAACCTATTAAAAATGAATATTAACATGGGGAAAATGCCTTCATCATGACAACTGTATTGTTGCTCTTCTCCCTGGGCTCAGAAGTATATGGTGGAGTTGGCACCAGTTGTTTCCAGCTTTTTGCAGTCAGTTTGCCTTTATGCACATGCACCAGTGACTCCCTTCACTGGTATCAATGGCTGAAGAGTGAAAGCATGTACACTTTTCACTGAACTCACTGAGGACTAGAGAGAAGTGAGTGAGATCAGAGGTGGAGCAAAACAGAATGGAAAAAGAAAATGAGAGTGGACTGAGAGATGGGGGCACAGAGAATATAGAGTATGAAGATATGTGAGAAAGCGGGAGGTAACATTGGAGATGCAGAGACCCATGGAGTGGGGAAAGAGGGAGTAAGCTATTTGTGCAAAGAGAAGTTACAGGAAGAAAAGGAATACTTGAGAAGTGAGGTGTAAAGGGAAGAGGAGGCAGGGTTTAACTGAAAGATAAGGGTGAAGAACTGTGGTTGTGCTGCTTTCTTCAGATTGAAAAGTAGTGGAATCTGACAGAATACACTTTTTCAGAATACCTGAATAGAAATGTGAAGGATGATCACATGGCCTAAATGACACTGCATCATAAAATCTATATTCTTCCTGTGGTGATAGAGTGAAGAGTGTGTGCTGTGGAATACAGGGATGAGTTTTTAAAAACAAGTTAAAAAAAATTAAGCACTTTTCCCCAGAACAAAACAATGTGACCCTCTTGAATTGCTAAAAGTAGTCCTCGGAGTGATCTGAATTACTTGCCTCTAATGTTAATGCCTGCACTATAAACTCATGTAGAAATCTTAAGAGTTTTGAGAGCCTTTGATTGCTAACATAGTCCTCAGTACTCTGGTATCCAGTTACACATTCTGAAAGTGGGTTTTTTATACACACACAACTGCTAGTTAAAACAGTTAACATGAGTAAACCATTGCATGTCTTGCTGAGGTAGTGATATGCTCAACATGTCCTTCTGATATCTAGGGGATTTAATAAATTGAGTAAATAGGTGTGAAGTGGAAATGGTTGTAAGGAGTTGTGCAGAAATCCTGTGCTCTTGTTTTTCAAAGAACCACCCTATGGTTATGGAGATAAAAACCAGATACATATGGTGTGTGTAAAAAAAATTAGAATGCTAATTTTGATTCTTTTGATTGTGGTGAGATAGCTGTGCAGCTAGGAACATAGGAAGCTGCCTTATACTGTCAGAGCATTGGCCCATCTTGCTCAGTATTGCCTATACAGTCTGGCAGCAGCTTTTCAAAGTTTCACAGCACTCTTTCGCAGCCATACTTGGAGATACCAGAAATCAAACCTACAACCTTCTGCATGCAAAGCGGATGCTCGGTCACTTAGCTATGTCCTCATCCCCTAAGGGATGTAGACAGCACTTGCATGTAATAACCCATCCAAATCCAAACCCAGATGAACTCTGCTTAGTAAAGGGAACAATTCATGTTTACTGCTGTAAAACCAGCTTAATCTCATGCTTAGACCCTATAGATTAAAACTTCTAATAGTGAGCATCTTAACACTCAAGTTCTTTCACTTCTGTGTAGCACCTGAAGTGGACGAAGAAGCAGCACAAGAAGATTTTGAATACAAACTGAAGGGACTAATTGATCTTACAATGGACAAGAGGTATGGGGATGAGGGTTGCCTGACAAGTTGGCTTACATTATTTTTAGCATACTGTCTGAAAGCAAGGAAGGCTTATGAGACCACCACATCTGTGCAGTTTTTCAGGTGTGTTTCCCCCTCTGTGCCTTTTTGTGTTTGCAGTTTAATAAAAGCCATTCACAGCACATAGGAGGAAGTCCTGATAGGGTTTGGGTTTTTGTGAGGAGGTGTTTTGGTCGATTAGTTACCTCCTCCTTAAGGTGGCAGCCATTCAAAGTATAGGTAGTACCCTTGTGTAACTCTTATGCTGATAGTCCAATACAAACCAGATTTGCAACACATGGGATGCAGTCTCAGGTGAGTAACCATGTTTAAAGAAGTGCTAAATAGACTCCATTAGTTCTGCTTGGAACTTGTTCAGATTGTGTGTTTTTTAGACAGCCCATGGATCACGGGGAACTTACAATAGTGCATTCTACTAGCAGAGGATGCTACCTGAACAAGATGGTGAATTCTATGAATTGATGGGGGAGGTGCTGCTTTATATTGTACAAATAAACAGAGAACTTGCGTTTTGGGTGGTATAGAAATGCATTAAATAAACTTTATTTTTTGATTTGATTTCTATACTGCCCTTCCAAAAATAAGTAAATAAATAATCCTTTACTGTCTCAGTCTGGACTAGATGAGGGTATTCATAGCAGATACAATATTTTCGTTCTGGCTGCCTTTTTCACGAGGAATGAATCCTGTGCCACAATAGTTTTTTGGTGTTTTCAGTTCATGATTATTTAGCCCACCACTGCTTCAAGAAACAATTGGTTCAAGAAGCAATTCAATGTGCAGTAGATGTTGCCACCAGTAACATTTTCTAATGAAACTCTGCACATGCCAGGAAATGTCTGAGAGTTAATTTTCTTGCTGCATCTACTTCATTCTTTTTATTCACAATTTTATATTCTTTTTTTCTGAAGCTGTGGAGTCTCTCCATCTGCCAGAAAAGGGGAAAGAGGAGCTGTATATGCATTTTAGTTTGTATCTTAGGGTGCCATTAAGAGGTTAAGGAATAGTGTGAAAAAGTGGCATTTGTGGGAGGAAGTCTTGGTCCTAAGCTGAGTTGAGTGTCAAGCTTCTTTATCAAAGCTTGACTTAAAATACTTTTTTCAAAATGCTCAATATATTATGTCTCTGACTTGCCATAAGGTTTTTCAATAAGAGGGGAGAAGTGTTTAATCTAAACCATCTGCAGAAAAATTAGTTTGAAATTTGTAGCTTATACATCTGGAAATGACCCATTGTTGTCATGAAAAATGGGGTTACTGTGCCTCGCAGGGACCTTCCGGATAGATTAATTAGGTCCTCTCTGGTGCCCCTTCCTGCTATGCACATGCTTGACGCCTTCCTTTTCCTGGCAGTCAGGGGGCCATTTTGATTCAGTTTGTTTTTGACCACTGATGCATCAAGACCTTTGGGTTATTGCTCCTCAGTATTGGGGTGGGGGGGAGAGTTATTGGATTTGAAATTACAGATTTTGACTACAGACTGTGAGTTGACTATTCTTTGCTTTCTGGACATCAGATTTGTTTGTTGGGATTCTACAGCTTGGCCGATAGAATGGACGGGGCAGAGAGAAAGAAAACTACTTTCAGTCATTGCTCTCAATGTAGAGTGAAATTGCCTACCACTGATGAACATGAACTGTGCCTGTTGTGTTTGGGTGAACAGCATGTTTCTGCCACCTGTAGGATCTGTAAATCCTTTTCAAAACTTTGAAAAATCTATCCTTGCGCCTCAGAGCGGTCTTTTGACGACGCCTTGCGTCCTCCGATGCCGAGACCGGAGTGGACATCAGTGGCTATTGGCTCGGCACCGAACTCGACATCGATGGCTTCAATGTTGAAGCTGGGGTCTGTGCACGTACAGTCTAAAATCCCGGCAACTGACACGGAAGAGATCCTTTAAGAAACCAAGAATGTCCGATGCTAGCCGTAAAAAAACACAAGTGGCACCGAATCTCTTCTGATACCCACTCTCCACCTCCAAAGAAGCATAAATTGAAGACTCTGCGTCCGTTGGATCAAGAACTCCTTCACCCACAACGGTTCAATATCGAGATTCGTGGACATAGATGAAGGCTTCGTTGTGTATTCCCTTGACATTGAGAGTAGCCCTGCAACCTACTGGTCCTCCATTGGGCCTGTCAACATCGTCCTCAATATCGATACTGATGTCAACATTAATATCGGTGCATACCTTGATGCCGACACCTTCGGCATCAATAACTGAGGTAGACTATGGATTGGCTCACCGGAATGTTCTGAGTTCACCACTGGCAGCGGTTCCTCCGCACTCCTACAAGCGTCTGTTATTATCACCGGCACAGACACTTGTGTGTTCTCCGCTGCGTTTATTTGACAATGAGGATGATACCTCTTCAATCAGAGCACTGCTAAATCATTGATGAGTATGTTGGACTATTTCACTAGTACCCCTTCTGGATCTGCATTCCAGGGATTTTTAAGTGGTGGCTTAGATGTCGATTCACGAGCTAATGGGGATTCAACTCTGAAAACCCCTTTGATGTCCCCTTTTATGGTGACAACAGCTGCATCAGGTCTCTCCACTTTTCAGCCTGTGTGACCGGCTGTTCCCACGGCCCCTTTGCCACCCACCACTACTACATCTTTGTGGAGACCATCCGCTACTTTCTTTCCTCCACAATCTATGATGCCACAAAAGGATCTTCTCAATGGGTGTGGTTTTAGACACACATTGTCTCCAGCAACCCAGTTGGACTTTGCAGAATTCTAATTGTGGAGAGCACAGCAGATGCTACAGGGCCACATTGTGCGTCAGCAAACTGTTCCTGCACGGCACCACATTCTGCCTCCTCGACATGCTGTTCCATCTCATCTTCCCCCTGTGGTGCTCGTGGAAGCAGCCCAAGGGGTTCAAGCAACCCCTCTTCCTGTAAATGTACCTGCTGAACCTGTGGTGCCATCTGTGCCTCCGTGTCCGATTGCTCCACATCCGGCTGGAGAGGGACATCATCCACCTCCACCTTCTCACCCACTAGGGGCTCCAGAAACCGTTCCGGAGGAGGTCCCTGTACCATCTGACGATTCATCTTGATTCGTCCTAACCTGACACTGATGATGGAGAAATACCTCAGATCTATTTGAACATCCCTCAGATGTTCAGATCTACCCTCGGATGTTCCCCCGAAATTATCTCCCTCACCTAACAAAGAGATGTCCTACACAAAAATGATACAACAAATGGCACAGTTTCTATGTTTGGAAATAAACAACCAACACCAGACCTTGAGGACCCTGTTTACAAAATGATGGCCACGCTGCAATCAACACAGCCTGTTGCCTTACCCATTCTGCCAGCTATTTCAGAAGCAGCCCAATACAGCTTAGGAGGTTTTACAGACTTCTACCAAGTGCCTGGAAGGCCTGTGCCATATTCAAGAGGAGGAGTATGGTTGTCTTTTGAAGCACCCAACTCCAAACTCTTTAGTAATAGAATGTGCAGCCTCATCTAAATCGGGCCACCATCATATCATACCTTCAGATAAGGAGGGGGGGAAACTGGATGTGTTCGGATGCTGCATTTACTCAACTGCGAGCTTCTCCATTCGCCTTGCGAACTATGCAGCCTGCATGGCTTGTTACAATCACAGTTTATGGGACTCTTTACTAAAGGAATTCTCTTCATTAAAACCGGAGGAATTCAAGACTACTAAATATGAAGAAATACTTAGCAAGTCGGGTGACCTTATCAGGCAGCAGGTAAGTACTTTTAAACACATGGCGGAGACTGAATCATGGTCAATGACTACCGCAGTCTCCCTCAGGTGTCATGCCTGGTTATGTTCTTCAACGTTGCAAAATGATATGAGAGACCGCATTGAAAATCTACCATTCGATGGCAAAGGTCTCTTTAGCAACTCAACTGACTCAACTATGGAAACTTTAAAGAAATCACGATTTACGGTGAAAACTTTTTTTTCTTCAGTGATGACAGTGCAAAGCTCTTCCCGCTACCAGAACTTCAGTCGACAACGTTCTGGCTATTGTTACCAGGACCGTGAAGAACAAAAGAAACAGTACAAGCCATACCATAAGGGCTTTGGTCAAAGGAACAGGAATCAGGGGTTTCGTCCTGGATGCCTCCAAACCGTCCCTTTGATTCCCCATTGCTTCATCACCTGCCGGGGTATTCAACACCAACATGCTGGCTGCCAGTGGCAGGCCTATAACACCTCTTGGCTTAACACTTGTGTCATCATATTAGCCAGTCATACTCCAGCATGGCACCAGATAACATCAGACCGTGGGTCTTAAGAATTATCAACTTGGATTACGCAAGTGAATTTGAAACTTTGCCATGCTTTGAGGGTATGAAAAATCACTCCCCCAACTCCCGCCTTATGGGAAGAGAAACAAGCTCTGTTGGACAAGGGAGCGATAGTACCAGTATGGTGGACAGACCAGCTGCAGGGATTCTACTCGCATTATTTCCTCATTCCAAAGCGGAATGGTGGGGTCAGGGCAATCATGGATCTCCGCGGCCTCAATCAGTTCATCGATACATGCAAGTTCCGCATGATAACGCTGCAGGGAATCCTTCCACTCCTTGCCAGGGAGGGATGGCTTGCTATGTTAGATCTCAAGGACATGCATTTTCACATCGAGATTCAACGCAACCACTGGAAGTACTTACGGTTCGCCATAGGAAGCACAGTGTTCGGGTACAGGGTCTGATCTGTCTTTCTTACCTATGGTGGTAATGGAATTCCACTTAAATCAAAACATCACCCTCCCATCATTTTTTCCAACAACCACAGATTTGCCTGGAGCAGACCTTACATACCTTGGATGTTAGGCACTGCCTTCTCTATTACCTAAATAGTACAAAGGAATTTCGATGTATGAAATTGCTCTTTGTACTCTTCAAAGGCAAGACTAAGGTCATGCCAGTATCGAGACAGAGACTATCTCATTAGTTAGTTCAATTGATTTTTTTCAGCATATAAATTACAAAGCCAACCACCACCGAAGGTAGTTAAGGCACTCTCTACAAGAGCATACTCTACCTCAATGGCTCACCTATCTGGTCTCTGATTTAAGAACCTGTGTACTGCTGCCACCTGGACTACACACATGCCTTTTATAAAGCATTATGCCATAGACTTATGCATGGCTGCTGAAGCCAAGTTTGGAAGAGAAGTACTGAAGAGAGTCCTGGAGTAGTGGGTGGAATGGCTGCATCTTCTGCCATGGTGGGGGAAGCTGTTTAGTCACCCATTCCGCATGATGACAACAGATCACTTCCAGACAGTCAGGTTGCTTACCTGTAACTTATGATCTGGAGGTGATCCATTGTCAGTCATGAAGACCCACCTGTGCTCCCCACTACAGTTTTAAGAAGTTGACAGATGACTTACCTGTATGAAAAGTTGATTGGGCACTTTGGAAAATGTCTGAGCATCAGGCACTCTGCAAGAAACTGAATCAAAATGGCAAGAAACTGAATCAAAATGGCAGCCAACTGCCAGGAAAAGGAAGGCACCGAGCACATGCACGGCAGGGAGGGGCACCAGAGAGGAGCTAATTAATCCATCTGGAAGGTCCCTGCGTAGGCGCAGTAGCCCCATTTCTCATGAATGACAATGGTTCATCTCCAGACAATAAGTTACAGGTAAGCAACCTGTCTTTTTCAACTAATATTTACATGATCCTTTTTTTTCCTCCCCATAGTGCAAAGACACGGCAATCAGCTCTTGAAGGTCTTAAAAATGCCTTGACTTCTAAAATACTGTACGAGTTCATCTTGGAAAGGAGAATGACATTAACAGATTGCATTGAACGCTGTATAAAGAAAGGTAATATATACCTATTTATTCCTGTGAACTAATATCCAATTGTTGTGCTTTGAGACCGTTGTGACATATCATTATTGGTTCTGTATGTGTAGGCAAGAATGATGAACAGTGTGCAGCAGCAGGATTGGCTTGTCTGCTTTGTGTGCAGTTGGGGTCAGGAATTGAAAGTGAGGAGATCATTAAGACCCTTGCACCAATTCTGAAGAAGATACTTGGTGATGGGGCAGCTAGTATTCAAGCCAGGCAAGCTGTAAGTATAAATAAATACTTGGCATTTAAAAGTTGTACAATATAACACATCTTCATACATATTGAATTAATACATACATTTAAGCTTGAGATGCTAGAATATTTCCCTGGTTAAATATTTGTTTCTGTTCCTTTTGTAGTTCCATTTGTCTTATTTTGCGCATCTTAAATGGTTATGAAGGAGTGTTTGCTCCTTATTTGCCTTCACTTGATGTTAGGCATGTGCACGGACCGGTTCGGAGGCCATTCTAAAGGCCTCCAGACCTGTCCGGACGCGCGTGGTTTTGGTTCGGGTGGGAGGTTCTAACAAAGTACGGGGGGGCTTTACTTACCCCCCAAAGAACGTGACCGAATTCTTTTGAGTAAGCGGGCAGCATACCTCCCTGCCGCCCGCTTCATTCCCCCTCTGGCGCGGCTCTTCTCCTTTAAATTCATCGGGCGGCAGGGTATCTTCCAGTCCCTGCCGCCCGGCTCTTCATCAATGCCCCCGCTCGGCTGCCCCCTGTGCACTCCCAAGACCCCTGCCGCCCCTTCCCTTCCCATTTCAAGGGGTCGGCAGGAGAACTCCCCTGCCGACCCCGTCCCCTTCCCCGGCTGCGCTGCAAATGGCTTCTAGGAAGCCTTTTGTGCGCCTGCGCAAAAGGCTTCCTAGAAGCCATTTGCAGTGCAGCCGGGGAAGCGAGCGGACGGCAGGGAGTTCTCCCGCCGCCCGCTCGCTAAAGTACTAAAGTAAACTTTAGCGAGCGGGTGGCGGGAGAACTCCCTGCCGTCCGCTCGCTTCCCCGGCTGCACTGCAAATGTCTTCTAGGAAGCCTTTTGCGCAGGCGCACAAAAGGCTTCCTAGAAGCCATTTGCAGCGCAGCCGGGGAAGGGGACGGGGTCGGCAGGGGAGTTCTCCTGCCGACCCCTTGAAATGGGAAGGGAAGGGGCGGCAGGGGTCTTGGGGGTGCACAGGGGGCAGCCGAGCGGGGGCATTGATGAAGAGCCGGGCGGCAGGGACTGGAAGATACCCTGCCGCCCGATGAATTTAAAGGAGAAGAGCCGCGCCAGAGGGGGAATGAAGCGGGCGGCAGGGAGGTATGCTGCCCGCTTACTCAAAAGAATTCGGTCACGTTCTTTGGGGGGGTAAGTAAAGCCCCCCCGGTACTTTGTTAGAACCTCCCACCCCAGTGCCAGACCGCAGCTCCGCGGTTCCGTGCACACCTCTACTTGATGTTGCAGAATAATTGACTGTAAAATTAGGGTCAGTGACTCAAAATGCTTCCTGCATTATTTTCATGCAGGTAAACAAATAATAGTTGGAAACATTAAAGCTTCAGCCAGTCAGCAAACAGTGAGCATTTGGCTAGGAGTGGCAGTATCACTCATCCAGATCTGGCCAAGACAGGAATAAAGTATTGGTGTAACCTAGTAGTACTCTTAAATGTCCACAATATATCCTTTGTTTCTTGTAAAGTAATTTATTTGCAAAAATATTGACTGATATCCAGTTTAATGCTGTGTGTCCTACAGATTTTGCCAATCTCCCCTTCCCTCTGTATCCTAATGTAATTCCCATAATGCTGCATGCACTACAGAAGAACAATTTTTGTCCATCTCCTCCTCCCTTTGTGGCCAACTGTGCCTCCCAAAAATATGGCCTTGAGGGTTGTGTGACCTTCTGTGACATGTTTTCAGGAGGCACAGTGGACTTCAGCAGGAAAGGGAGATCAACAAAAATTGCCTGTGCCCTGTAGCATATGTGCAGTGTTAGTCTGAGTGCCATGTACAAGCGATACTTGACTGAAAAAGTAAATGACTGGCCATGTTGCTGCTCTTTGACAAGTTTATATTCCTAGGTGAATGTTAATTGACTTAGGCAAATTTAAAATAGAATTGAATCATCTAAAGGAGACCATTAGACGTTGGTGGTTGTAGTGTATGTAAGTAATAGTAAAAATACTATCTTTCTTTTGTCCAGTGTGCCACCTGCTTAGGAGTCTGTTGCTTTATTGCCACTGATGATATCACAGTAAGTATAATTATTTATAATTTTATTGTAATAATCTTAAGTTTTGTTACATGAATTTTGATCCCACTTAGCCACTTTCTTGGGCTATTTTTTTTTTTTAAACCAGGAATTATATTCAACTATGGAATGCCTGGAAAATATCTTCACAAAATCCTATCAAAAGGAGAGGAATTTGAATGGAATTTCCAGCACTCAGAGCACATCTCTTCACATCAGTGCTCTCTTGGCCTGGACCCTTCTGTTGACCATCTGCCCAATGAGTGAAGTGAAGAAAAAGCTTGAAATGTGTGTATTCTGTTTCTTAAGAAACTATTTGGGAATGGTACTTTTAAGTCTAATCTTTGTGCTAAATAATTCTGTACAGATTGATAAGATGTTCGTCACTTTTCTAGGCATTTGCATAAATTTCCCATTCTGCTGTCCAGTGACAACGTAAACATGAGGATTGCTGCTGGTGAAACATTGGCTCTTCTGTTTGAGATGGCACGAGAAACAGATGGTGTAAGTTCAAGGAACCATAGAGAGGTATAGGGGTGGTATCTTTGCAGTGTGTTTGATATGTATTGTAGTATTTGGGTTCTGCTGAAAAACAGGACTATATGTAGAAATCACCACTTAACTGTTTATGGAAAACAATCCTCTAAATGGAAGCGTGATAGATTAAGTCTCCATAGGCCTTCCTAGAACATTTGGGTCAGAACTTCATATTTTCCTTGAATATCTTGTTTGGTCTAGGACCGTAAATAAAACTTGACTTGACTTGACTTGAATATCAGTACAGTATATCAGTGATCTACAGAAATCAGAATTGCAATGGAGCAAGATCAAGTCATTGTTTATCTTGACATGACAACTATGTCCTCTTGTATATATCAAATGTAGTAACATGACTTCAAGCATCAATTAATTTCATATGTGCAAATTGTACCCCCGTTGTCATAAACCTGTATGATAAACTAAGCTCTCATGAATCTGTTTAATTGTTTGAAACTTTAGTAACTTGCTTTATTATATTTTAATGTACTTTTATTGACATCTTTACTGTTTTCTTTGAGAACATTGAGGAAAATCGTTTCAGCTTACCTATGTGTGTGTCTTGGGAAAGTAGCCAGAAAAAACTCCCTATCAGGATAGGAAAAAAGAGAAAGAATAACTGTAAAAGAGGCATAACACCCAGTGCATTACACAGTATAAGTACTCTTCTGATTTGATCAATTTTAACTCGAGCTGCAATTTTAATCTGAGCTGTGGAACATTAATTTTGAAGGGAATGACAGAATGGTAAAATCCCTAATTAGTTATGATGATGTCTGACTTTAGTTAATGACATCTGTTTGATCTGATTACCATCAACTTTTTCACATTTGTCTCCTACATGTCATCTACATTTCCTTGCTCCAACAGCCTACTTGTTCTTTCAAGCCTACATACAGTAAGCTATCACTAGTAAATCTGCCATTTGAATCATCGGAACAGCTGACATTGCATGTGCTCATGTAACTTGGGCAGAGTTGAAAGACACCAAGTTGAGGTCAGATGTTGAAAGCGGAAGGAAATGTGAGACACTCAGGACTGCCCCTGGAAACATTGATACAAACAGTGTAGGAGATGACGGGTGAAACAAATTACTGCCTTACTTTCAACGGTCATAAATGAAAGGAGAACCTGTTTAACCAGAATGCTTTAAAACCTGGACTCACTTCAATAGATATTGACTTATAGCTACTTGAATTAAACCAGGTTAGGACTTCATCCCCACACAAAGCATCATTGACTGTGCCAGTAGATATAACATTAACTATATTATGTTAGACTAAACTTTATGTTCTCCTTTGGACTTCTGAAAGAGTGTCCCAATTTGAGGAGGGCTTTGAGATTACTTAAAATATCTAGTTTTCATTGTCCTGATAAGCTGAGTGTAGTGTTTAGTGAAGGCTAATACATTGTACTGTTGGATGTCTGAACTAAATGAAACCTGAAATAAATTTGACATTTCAGTACCTTTGGAGATTCCTCAATCTTAAGCCCTCCTACAATATCATACGCCAGCCAACTGTGTTCCCTTTTCCTCTGGCTAGGATTTCTTTTATGAAGATATGGAGCCTTTAACACAGAAATTGAGAGCTCTGGCTACAGATGGAAACAAGCACCGTGCAAAGGTAGACAAGAGAAAGCAACGATCCGTCTTCAGAGATGTCTTGCGAGCTGTAGAGGTAAACAGCAATGATGTGTAAGATGTTAAAGGCTAAAATGGACTTGGTTTTTCAAAGCGATGAAAAGCTGGTTATTAGCCACCTAATGGTGCAGTGGGGAAATGACTTGACTAGCAAGCCAGAGGCTGCTGGTTCGAATCCCCACTGGTATGTTTCCCAGACTATGGGAAACACTTATATTGGGTAGCAGCGATATAGGGAGATACTGAAAGGCATCATCTCATACTGCGCAGTAGATGGCAGAGGTGAGCCAGCGTGGTGTAGTGGTTAGAGTGCTGGACTAGGACCAGCGAGACCCGAGTTCAAATCCCCATTCAGCCATGATACTAGCAGGGTGACTCTGGGCCAGTCACTTCTCTCTCTCTCAACCTAACCTACTTCACAGGGTTGTTGTGAGGAGAAACTTAAGTATGTAGTACACCGCTCTGGGCTCCTTGGAGGAAGAGCGGGATATAAATGTACAAACAAACAAACCCCTCCTGTATTCTACCAAAGACAACCACAGGGCTCTGTGGTTGCCAGGAGTCGACACCCACTCGACGGCAGTGTAATTTCCAGTTTTACTGGCAATATTGTTTTTTTTAACTAAGGCCAAGCCATGTTTAATAAAACTCATTCTTGAAGATAACTCTTTTTTAAAAAAATACAGCTCATTCACCAGAGTTCAGTGATTTGCAAAGAGCAAATTGCTGTCGTGGGTGGGGGAGTAGCAATAATAGTAGAGTATTAATACTAGAAGAGCTCTGAAATTGGTAAATCAAGTCATTTGGCTAGGTTGGTTTTTCTGTCATAAAATGGGTGGTGGGAGGAGTTGTAGAGGGTTGCAGGAGATTATGGGGGGAAACTGCTCTGTATGTTTTTTCTCTGGTTATAGAAAAAAAACATTCAAACAATTAAAAATATTTACAGTTTAGTCTTATAGGCATAATTTTCAAAGGAGAGGATTAGAATTTTTAATAAGGTTTCAAGACTACAGCAGTATCTGGGAAGTCTGTTTTCAGCCTAATTCTGCTGTTTCATTTGGGGCGGGGGTGGGTATAAGGGAGGTACTAGATATATGCATGTTGTCTCCTTCATGGCTAATCTATTACTTATTTCTTTATTCCGTTTCTATACCGCCCTTCCAAAAATGGCTCAGGGCGGTTTACACAAGAGAAATAAAAAATAAATAAGATGGCTCCCTGTCCCCAAATGGCTCACAACCTAAAAAGAAACATAAGATAGACACCAGCAACAGTCACTGGAAGTACTGTGCTGGAGGTGGATAGGGCCAGTTATTCTCCCCCTGCTAATTAAAGAGAATCGCCACATTAAAAGGTTGCCAAGTTAGCAGGGTGCTGATGCTGAAAGGGGGGGTTGGATTGGGGCTATTGGCAGTGACCGCAATCCATCCTGGTGCACCACAACCTTAATCTAAATCCCTCCTTGATGATTGATTTGGCTAAAAAAAATCACCGGGAGATGTGTTCATGCAGTTCCAACATCATATGTAATTTGGCCTTTAGTGTTGATTTTATTAGCATAGAGCTTAGTACTTGAGTCCTGTTGAATGTTTCCTGAAAAATCAGCCACTGTATTGTCTTAAATTGCAAGATAGCTAGTGTGTGCTTAGCAGGCAGTACTTTAAGCAATGACTCTTGTGTAACTTCTCTCTAAAACCACATTGCTTTTTTGGCATTGCGCCTTTCTTTTTTGACAGGAGCATGATTTCCCTACAGAGACTGTAAAATTTGGACCTGAGCGCATGTACATTGACTGCTGGGTTAAAAAACAAACTTACGATACTTTCAAGGAAATTCTAGGAACTGGGATGCAATATCACTTGCAGGTAAAGGTTTACTTAAAACACTTCTTGCCTTGAGTCTAGTTTGTAATTAGTGCATTGCTAGAAGCAAACAGTGGTTCACCTGTTACTTCTGAAAGCTGGGCTGCACTAGAATAAGGAAACAAGAAATCATTTCCTTATACCCCAGTTTAGTAGGAAAAGCCTAGAAATTTTCCTGTAGACACACAGTAGGGCTACAGTTATAGTTGGGACCCTTGGCATTAGACTTGTTAGGCAGCATTCCCTGAACACTGATGGCACAGCGGTTGTACAACTCTGACTCTGTTTTATGCAGTCCAATGAGCTTCTTCGGAATGTCTTTGAACTTGGACCACCACTGATGCTTGATGAGGCAGCTCTCAAAACCATGAAGATACCGCGTTTTGAAAGGGTATGTTACTCATTCTGTGATAAGTGAAACTATCTGGTTTCTCTGTTGCTGCCTTGTAATTTGCCATTTGCCTGAGCGTCACAGCAGTCATCTTCGGGCAAAAGTACTTGAGTGGTAAACTGAACCTGTCCCTTGCATGGTGCTCTCCCTGTACCTCTTGTAGCTTCCAAGAATGAGCAGTAGTACAAGCAAAACTACTTGTGTGCTCAGCACTGCCCTATATAAGGCTTGGCTTTCCCCTGTATTTGAGGGGGGGAGGAAGGAGCAGCAGCAATGCAAGCAAAGAGTAGAGATAGGGTAAAGGATTGATTTGATTACTTCCTAAACTTCTGAGTCTGCAGTAGGCTTTGATCCCTTAGGGCTTTGTGTGGATAACAGAAAACTTCAGATAACTTCATCTTGATCATCTCAGGTCTCTGTTTTCAGAAGATGCTGTAACTTCTGGTGTACAAGGAAAATGAGTAGTGCCTCTATGAATTCCTTTCACCATGCTCTTGTGTAACTTTGATATAATCTGAGAAACAGAATATTTGTGATCAAGGTGGTGGGGTAGAGAGAAGGTGGTGGTAGATTTAGCACCTAGACCCTTGTGGACATCCTGTCCTTCAACACAGATCACAGATAAAGCCTACCTTTGTAAAATACACTTTGTTGAAATGTCTTTAACAAACAGTTCTGTCCTAGTTAACTAATGACTAAAAGAAGCATTAGTAAAGCTACATGTGGTTCTAATTTTAATGTGTATATAATACAGGGCTGCTCATCTCTGGTCCTGCAGTTTGTTTTTTGGACTACAACCCCCATAATTCCCAGGCCCAGTGGCCCATAGCTAGGGATTGTGGGAATTGTAGGCCAACATATGCAGGGCTGAACTTGAGCAGCCCTGATATAATAGGAGGTGTGTGCGCACTATGATTCCAAAACTCACCCCTGTGCAAGCACAAAACATAATATCAGGTGCAGAATTCAGCATCCTTGAGAACCACTTTTTAAAGGAAAGCAAGTATTAGTCCTTAGGGCCACAAAGATACACATTAGAAGTGCACAGGCCTTGGCTTATATACAGACTAGCATTGCACTAACGTACTGTAAGAAGATTCCACCTTCTAGGTGGCTTTGTGCTGCCCCACAGTGCTGCTCAACTGATAGTGGAAGACCTCTGGGACATAGAAGATCGTACAAAGAATTTTCTGCTAGTGAAAGAACTAATCTGGAACAGAGGTGATACCATAGTATTAATAATAATTAATAATAAACTTTATTTGTTAGTCTCTCCATAACAATTTTTTCTCTGGGCAGCTCACAACAGAGGATTAAAATATACAAAAAGAAACACATAAAATCATAGATTAAAAAGGTAAAAAGAAAATACAAAACACAGTATAAAGCAGCTTAAAAACTCATTTTAAAATGTGTTGAAAATCAGAATTTAAAAGGCCTGGACGAACAAAAAGGTCTTTACCTGCTGTCAGAGAGTGGCACAAAGGCAGCTGCTGACAACCATTATGATGTGTAAACTTAAGAAATGGTCTCTTCCCAGACTGTTGAAATCCAAAACATAGGTTCAGTGGTTGGCAGGGTTGGGTAACATCGCAGATCATTTTCCAGATAGGAAGAAAGTTTGTAACAGGAAAGCTCTTCATTCTGTCATAACAATTGCTTCAATGGAAGTATCTGTTTGCAATTGTCCACCTTAATTTGATGAGCCTATTAATACACCCACCCACCCCTTAACGCCTAATGGCGCAGCAGGAAATGATTAGACTAGCAAGCCAGAGGTTGCTGGTTCTAATCCCCACTGGTATGTTTCCATATTGGGCGGCAGCAATATAGGAAGATACTGAAAGGCATCATCTCATACAGTGCAGGAGATGGCAATGGCAAACCCCTCCTGTATTCTACCAAAGACAACCACAGGGCTCTGTGGTCGCCAGGAATCTATACCAACTCAATGGAACACTAATACCCTTTAGTACTTGTCATATACAACGGTGCAGAAGGTGTTTAAGTGAAGCTCACTGAGTAAAAGACTTTACATCTTTCTAACTTCTACCATTTACCAGTGCTAAATATGCTCTGGGCAGTCTTCAGGTGTAAGCAAATGTAACTTGATGAATGTTGGCACTGGCTTAGCTTTTGTATAACCACTATTTCTCATATTTTATAGCATCTGTACAACTCTGCAGCATTCAAAGCTCGGACAAAGGCTAGAAGCAAATGCCGGGATAAAAGAGTTGATGTGGGTGAAGTGTTCTAGAGCAACTCTTCAGACCTTCAGCTTGATACTAAATTTAATTCCTGTTCAGTATAATTGCAGCATTTAACATGAAATGAGGCTTTTTGACTGTTGGAACCTCTTTGGTATTGTCTTGCACATATGTAGAGTAACTGATGTGATGTATATTACTGTGTAGCTGGATATTATGTACTGTAGATAGAACATAAGGGGACCTAATTTTTGGTGGGTAAGATTGGCTCATGAATTTAGCATAATTCTTACAACACTTAGTCACATGGTGCTGAGACTGTTTTCAGTTGTTTTTAGAAATCTAATGAAATGCGTGGAAAAAATTCTAATGGAAAGGATACTCCAAGGGTAAACATGCCTTGGAACCAGCTGCTATTTATAGTTAACTAAACATTTTAAAACTGATATCTAGGCTGTGACAATGACCTTGATGTACCATGCAGGAGCCTTCCAGCTCGCTCACAGTAAGGTAGCGTACAGAGATGTTGCTCATAATATGCTGAAACTTGGATAATAAAGATGTATCTCTCTGAAAGTTGTGGTTTTGTTTGAACTGTGCATCTGAAATGATTTGATGTCATTACCCTTTTCTATTCTATACAGATTAAATGGTTGTAACCCTTTCATAGCTATTAAAGTCTAATAGAATCTGTAAGACTAAGCTTTTGTAAGACAGCTTTTCTAGATCATTGCCACTGTTGCACAGTGTTCCTTTTGAGGGAGGAAGGCAGTGTTCTCAGTGTGACTCTGCTAAAGGCAATGACACTATTGCACTGCTGTTTGCACAGCTTGTCCTTTCCCAGAAAAGGATTCAACTAGTGCATTAACTAAACCTGCTAAAGAGTAACCCTGGCCTCTGCTTCTGGATGGCACTAGAAGCAAAACCAGATACACTAGGAGTCCCAGACTCTGAAGGAGACCTATAAGGGGGAGTGCAATCCAATCTAGAATGGGCTCAATTCCACAGATTGCTGAGCCACTCACCAATGCACTTGTCATTGATCAGAGTTTAATCTTCATTTAGTCAATTAACTGACTAGGCACTCGTTCAGAATCTTAACTGCTAACACAGGTAAGAAACAGTCCCGTGTCCTGCTGATACCTTGCCCAAGTTTTCAGTCAACCTCCCCCAGTGGCTATAGAAGTGTTAAATAGCAGGGGAGAGGCTTGCTTTTAGCCCTGAAACCTCCCACTAGCAAGACATCAGCAATATCTCTATTCTGCTCTATGCACAGTACATGCAACCCCTTCAAAACAGGAGAGAATCCACCCCATAGGGAAGTGGGTACTGCAAACTATGGGTTTTGTCAGCAGATGGTAAACAAGCCCAATGGTTTTTAGGGCTTCTGTATTGGAATTAAAGGCAATGAGCTGGCTGACAGGCTAGCAGGATTGCAACCCAATTTGGCAAGCAGGGATACTGCTTCATGAGTTTATCCTCATCTTCCAAGTCAGAGCTGAGTGTACAGTTGCATGGGCCAGAACAAGATGTTCTTCAGGCTCTCTAAAAACACTGGTGAAACACATCCAAGAGTTAGAGGTACATGGTAGTCCTGGCTTGCTAAAAATTGGAGCTTGGATAACATCCACATCAATACCTGTTGAAAAGGGATCTCTTTAGTATATGTGTGCTTTGCAACTTTCCTCCTGCTTTTAAACATACAGAGCTTGAGAGTCAATGAGGCTATTCTCACGACCAGCAAAAACAGGGCTTGAGGTTTGAAGGTGGGGTTAGCATTCCTGTGTGAAAGTGAAACCTTCCAAGCTCTCTAATGGCTTTGCCAAAAGAGGGTCACCCAGTTCCCAGCCCCTCCTCGAAAACCAGATTTAGCAAGCAAAGGAGGTTGCCTACCTCCTCCCAGTACTCGTGTGAAGCCATGGAATGCTGCTGAAGGCTGCCTTTCTACCATAGAGCCTGCATACCAGAGTGGCCTTCAAAGCAGGCAGACCACTTGGGAAAAGCCTGCCCAACAACAGCACTGAGCACTCACTCAAACTTCCTTAAAGTGGCAGGCACCTTGCAAATGAGTCCAAGGGAAAATATGAGCATCAAAAGCTGCCTTCCACTGAGTCGGACCATTGGTCCATCCAGCTTAGTACTGTGCACAGACTGGCAGTGGCTTCCCGAGGCTCTCAGGCAGGATTCCCGCTCAGCCAACCTGGAAATGCCAGGCAGGGAGCTCAGACCCTTCTGCATGCAAACATGCAGGTGACCTTCCTAGAGCAGCCCCATTCCCTAAGAGGAATAGTTGCACAGATACATATTTCATATGATTTATTTATTTTACATTTTATATCCTGCTCTTCCTCCAAGGAGCCCAGAGCAGTGTACTACATAAGTTCTTCCTCACAACAACCCTGTGAAGTAGGTCAGGCTGAGAGAGAAGTGACTGGCCCAGAGTCACCCTGCAAGTATCATGGCTGAATGGGGTTTTGAACTTGGGTCTCCCCAGTCCTAGTCCACCACTCTAACCACTGCACCACGCTGACTCTCCAGCATGACATATGTAGTCACCAAATGCAAACCAGGATGGACCCTGCTTCGCAAAGGGGAAAATCCATGTCTGCCAACCAGGGGCGTATCTATGGTGTGGCAGGCAGGGCACGTGCCCTGGGTGCCACTTCAAGGGGGTGCCATTTTTAAAAATTTTTTTTTAAAAAAATAAGTCACTGTACACATATTTAGCTTGGCACTATGTACAGAGAATCAGGGCTTGTGAATACTGAGCTGAAGCTTATGAGCTAGGATTGTATTCATTTGCTCTTACTTTGCTTCTTGTAATAAGTGAGTTAAATGTGGTGTCTTAACAATATGGCTATTAATGGTGAGTTTGTCTTTGAATCAGTGTGAAATCCTTAGTATTAAGGCCCACTGGGAGTTTCTGGCTCTCTTTCTCTCATTTTAACTGTCTTTCTTGAATACTAGAATATATTCCAAGCAGTGACACAGTTTACTCTGCAAATCCTTTAATTATTTTCAGAGTGTCTGGGGAAAATCTAATTCTCCATTTATTTTTAAAACTTATGTAATAGTGATGCTATACATGCATAGTAGAGAATTAGACAGGCATTTCTGTTTAGTTTTCCAAGTACACTTCCATATAGTATTTGGGTATTTCATGAGCCCCAGCATACTGAAATCTGTAGTTTTTCAGCTTTTTTGGTCTGGCTATGTCTACTGCTAAATAGTTTTTGGAATATTAAAAGATTAACGAGCTTGACTTGTATTTTTCAGTTGATATTATGGTAAAGTTATTTGAAAGATGGGTGTCAGATGTTTGGACAGGGGGCCAATTTCAGGGCTGCCCAAGGCGCTATTCTCCCTAGATATGCCTCTGTTGCCAACACGACCACCTCTTTCCCCCATGGATTAGGGCCACTGGCCCTCTAAAAAGCAGGGGGCCCAAGCCCCATCCAATTGCTTGGCAAACCCGGCAGTTGCAGAAGCAGCCGCTGCCAATTTGACATGCACACTTTCCTGACTGTCTGAAGTACATATCTCTGGGTGTGCCACAACAACCTATTTATCCATCCATTTATTCATTTATACAGTAACTGCATTTAGTCCTGCAGTCATTGAACACAGTTTTATGCCACCCTACACACAAGCCCCTGGGCAGTCTAGAAACAGTTGCTGGTAATAGATGCAGGAACACACACCCAGTGGGCATGCATGCCCTCCCCCACTTGCAGAGACAGCCATAAGGATGGCACAGGGAGGGGGGCTGTCCTGTGCCCAGGGTGAGTGGGGAAACAGGCCCCTGCCCTCCCGTGCTCCTTCCTGTCCCCTGCAAGTCACTGGACAAGAGCAGGAGTGTCCCTGCCCTTGCCTGCAGCTACCCACCGGTTTCTCCTTCCATCTGCTGCCTCAGAGGTGACGCTTCCTGACCCACCCACCATCAAGGCAACTGCACCCTTGTCCTTTCCAGGTGGAACTGCACAGGTGGGGGGGCGGTTCTCCATTTAACCTTCTACACACACTATACAGGTGCCACGGAGGCTGTGGGGAGGGTGAGGGGGCGGGGGCAGGTCCCCCCTTCTGCCTTCCCAAACCATGCTGCTGTACGGTGGGATGGGGCGATGGGGCGGCGACAGCAAGAGTGAAGGGGGTGGTGGCGGCACACGTGGCAGGGAGGGCAGGTGCATACTTCCCATTGCCTGCTTGTCTTCCTCTCCACAGTGACCACGGGGGCAACTGGACTAAGCTGTGGTTGGGGACACATGTCATCGCCCTTGCCACCAGCTTAGTGGCCTGGGTGGCCATTTGCCCAGCGTTAATGGGTGGCCCAGCCCTGCATACCTACTGAGCGAGCAGACGGGGAGGTGAGGGGAGTGTGCCTGGGCTAGTTGTGGGGGCATCTGGCAACTGCTCTCACTGGCATCTGGCAACTGCCTCAGGGGGCATTTGCTGTGTCCCTCCTGGATCTGGGGTGTGTGTTGGGGTTTGTGTATGTTCATGTTGGCTCTTCCTTTGTAGGGATGGGTCCAGACCGGGGGTGGGGGTAGCTTTAAGAGCGGCAGGAGGGTTTACTTCCCCCTCCCGCTGCTTTCCGCTGTGACGCCGTAAAAGCTCCCAGTAATGCTTTGTGCGCACGCACATCAGTGACGTGAAGCACGCGCACAATGCATTACTGGGAGCTTTGCAGAGCCACAGTGGGGGAGGGGCGGCAGGGAGGTATCCTGACGCCCCAATTACTCTACTAATTATGGCGCCACAGCAGAAAGCGGCGGGAGGGGTAAGTAAACCCTCCCACCGCTCTTAAAGCGACCCCCCACCCCAGTGCCGGACCGCAGTGTGGCGGTTCCGTGCACACCCCTATTCCTTTGGGCTGGCTGGCAACTGCAGCTGCTCTCTCCTCTCTCCTTCCATCTCTGCCTTGTTGTGAGCAGGGAGTTTTGGGCATGGGGCATTCAGTGCCTTTGACAGTGCTGCAGTTGCCAGGAAAGGGTTAACTGAGGCTACCAATCAGGGAGCAGCAGTGGGACTGCAGTTCTGAGTGGTCTCCTTGGGTCACATGATCACCCTGCCCACACCGGGGGTGTGTGTGTGTGTGTGCTGTTGCTGCCAGGGGGCAGGGCTGGAGGACCAACAATGCTAGCTGTGGCTGGGGATTGGGAACCCTGACATGTTAATCGTATGTTCCTCACACGCTCCCTGCTGAGTCTGCACCATATGCTCATGCGTTTGCTATGAGGTAAAAATAGGTTTCCAGTTGTATGTAGGAGGTCACCCTGTTTTCTGCTCCTGTGAATAGTTCCAATGGCTTTTAATCACTTGCTAAATGGTTCTGTAGCCTCAGGCACTTCTAACAGCAATATGTGAGCCTTGCATTGCTTCTGGAAGACACTGGTGTCTATCCTTCCTATTAAAAAAATGACTGGTTGCCTGTTATGTTTTTAGTACTTGAGGGCTTTTTCTTTTAACCTGAGAATTGAACAGCTGCTTTCAACATGATCTAGTGCATGGTGTGATATGACCTAGATGTTACTGCATCATAAAAGCTTTCTACCTATCTTCCTAATGCCATCTGGCATCTGAAGTAGGCTGTGACTTACAAAAACTTAGACTGTGTTAATTAGGCAATGGTGTTATATATGAATTGAACTTTAGGAACTCTAAGCCAAGACTAAAAAGCTGTCTCGGAATGTGAAAGCAGTTGTTTCAGATGGTAGTGTGCTTCCTGATAGCTACTGACAAACCATATAAACCACAGTTTCTCAACCACCGGTCCCTGGACAGCTGCCGGTCCCCGAAGGGTTGAGTGCCGGTGCCTGACTGGGAGTCAACCCCCGCCCACAACAACTGCAGTCAAGGCACTCACTTCCTCAATTTTGCACATGGCACAGAAGAGGAAGAGTATCACGGAGGCATGGGACCCTTCTTGTGCCTTGCCTCCATGTGCTGCTGAGATCTTCCTACAGCTATCTTTCCCCCTATCATTACAGCTTCAAACTGTATGCATCGTGGGAGCATCAAGGAAAAGGTATGCCCGTGGGTGCCACTTGAAGGGCTGCTGGTTCTTGCATGCTCATTGTTTGCAGCCAAAGGTTGGTTGATTGAAACCCAGCTGCCTGTTGCGGCCGAGGCGCCTTGAGAGGGAACGCTATTTACCTCTTGCATCGGTGGGGCGTTGTGGTCCCTCGGTCCTCTGTAACCCCCTGGTCTGCACTGTTGGTGGAAGACGGCAGCCCCCTTTGTGACCTTGTCAGGGGGTGGAACTTCTGACCGGGATCATGCTGCAGTGAGGGCTAAGTGGCGGAGGGAGGGAGGAGGGCCAACTTGGCTCGGGCTTTGCAGAAAGGGAGTGCAGGTGGACCTTCCTTGGGGGAGGGGGAGCGAGCACGCGTACCAAGGAGGGCTAAGTGGAGGAGGGAGGCAGCGTGGTATGGGGAAGAGGCAAGATACCATTTTGTGTGTTCATGCAAAAGGGTCATTGGATGAATGGCACTGGAATGAAGTGATCCTGGGGATTTGATGCCCAGCATGGTTCGTGTCCGATCCAAACTGATTTAAAACCAGCTGCCTGTTGCGGCCAAGGCAACTTGAGAGGAAACGCCGTTTCCCTCTTGCATTGGTGCGGTGTTGTGGTCCCTCGGCCCCCTATACCCCCCTGGTCTGCACTGCCGGTGGAAGACGGCGGTCCCCTTTATGACCTCGCCGGGTGCAGGGGACAACCTCTGGCCGGGATCATGCCGCAGTGAAGGCTAAGCAGAGGAGCGAGGGAGGAGGGCTGCCTTGGCTCACCTCGCAGGTACGCGCGGGCAGCATGTGGGACCACGTGAGCTGCATGGCCCCAAAGGCAGGCTGGTGTGATTGGCGCACGCAGGGGAGTTGGGAGGGGGACACAGAAACGTGCATTGTGAGAGAGGATGGGGGATCACCTGCTACACTCTGGTGCACAAGGACAGTGGCGGCAGCTCTTGGACCCAGGCGACCTTCCGAGCGCGGTCCAGTGCACCATTGCCTCACCCACCCTGAACAGTGCCTCATCTCCCCAGCGAGGAAGATGAGGCATCCACCACTACAATGCCTCACGCCCTCCGCCATCTCAGAATCACCCCCTTCCCTTTAATGCCAGGTCCCCACCTCTCTTCTTCACATTTTCTTTCACCGTTTAAAAAAACCCCATTCCAAGCACCTGCCATGTAACCATTTTTAAGGAGTTTTGGAGGAGCTGTGCGGGTTTCATTGTGTCTGCCTCACAAAGTGCACATCTAAGAGCAGGATCCAGATCAAGCCAGGTGATCATGACCAAACAGCACTGGCACAAATGAGAGATGACTAAATTAATTTCAGTGGGTGGTCCTAACGTCATCTGGATCCGGCCCTGCAACTACACAACTCCTGCTAAAACTCCACCTCCATCATGAGAGGGTTAAACTGTAGACTCCGGCTCTACTGAACTTGCCCAGCTCTCCTCTCCTCACCTCCTTTTTGCTTTACTTGACATCCAGCCTGATGAAGCGTTTGGGGGAATTCAAAAGCTTGCTTGTGTGTTGTTTTCACTGGCCCCATGTAGCTTTTGAATTTTTCTAATGGCCCAGCATCCCCTCTCCACTGAGTAATCACAAGCACCCCCACCCCCACCCCGCACATACTGAAGACATACTGGAGACAAATTTGTTCACCCAGGCTTTTAGATTCAGGGGTTCTCAACCTTAGGTTCCCAGATGTTGGTGGACTTCAACTCCCATAATCCCCAGCCATAATGGCCAAATGCCATTGTGGTTGAGGATTATGGGAGTTTAACTGAGGGACCCAAGGTTGAGAACCCCTAATATTCCATGTTTGCAAAAGATTCCAAATTTAATGATTTTAATGCTTATATTATTTTAATTGTAAACTGCCCAGAGATGCAAGTTTTGGGCAGTATAGAAGTCTGATAGATAGATAGATAGATAGACAGATAGACAGATAGACAGATAGATAGGATCCTGATTACTCTGTTGGGCTAAGTAGAGTATTGCCAAATTTGCAGACTTAAAATCTATATATATAATTCTCTAAGGCATACCCATGGCTAATCCTGTGTGTGGCAGCTCTTGTGAGAGTTCAGGAGCAGAAGCACCTGATTGGGCAGTGGGGATTCCATATGCAGATAGGGAGGACGAGCCTGTGAGAGCAGAAGCACCATAGTGATTGGGCAGTGGGGATTCCATATGCAGATGGGGGGAGGAGTCTGTGGCACTGTGGTGATTGGGCAGTGGAGATTCCATATGCAGATAGGGAAGAGAAGCCTGTGATGGTTAAGGTCAGTCGGAATGCAACTGTTACTGGTCGGAAGACGTTCTTGATTGTAGAGGAGTATCCTCTATAATAAAATGGTTAGGTGTGCGCCCATGTCTCAGCGCCCGTGTCTTTCTCGGGTGTTCTGGGCATGCGCGGAGCGCATGCTCAGAGCGCCTGAGAAAGATACAGCCGCAGGGACACGGGCGGCCATGTTGTCTTCGAGGGAGAGCAAGCAACCGGGAGAACTCTTGGCGGTGCTGGTGGCGGGACTTTCCGCCTGGCTGCCCACAGCGACGAGCAAGCGGCAAAGCGGGAACCGGGAACAACTCTGGGCGGCAGCAGCAGCAGAACTCTCGGCCCGGCCGCCCACTGCGACAGCAGCACTCTCGGCCCGGCGACCGAGCCGCCCACAGCGCCGGCGGCACTCTCGGGCCCGGCCGCCCAACCGCGGCGAAGAGCAAGCGGGGAACAAGTGGGAACCGGGGAGAACTCTTGGCGGAGGTGGAGGCGGAACTCTCCGCCCGGCCACCCACTTGACTGGGGAGGGCAGAGGAGCAGCCAGCCCCAAAGAGCGAGCCCAATAAAGAAAGCAAAGAGGAAAAGAGAAAGAAAACAGAAACAAGGGAGTGAGAAGAGGTGGAAGAAAGGAAGGAAAGGAGAGAGAGAAACAGGAAGAGAGAGAAAAGAAAGGAAAGGAAAGAGAGGAAGAGGGAGAGAAAAGGAAGGAATGAAAGAGAGAGAGAGAGAGAAACAAAAAAAAGGAGGGCGAGAGAGAGGGAGAAGGAATAAAGAAAACAAACAAACAAAAAGGTACTAGCGCCCGTTATTTTAACGGGCTTAAAAATACTAGTATGTATATAAAAGGATAGTGGGCAGGGGTCTGTGAAGAAAGGGGTCATGAGGGAGTAAAGAGCCCCTTCAGAAGGAGGCTTCTGTTGTGTGAATTAGATGAGGAAACAAGATGAACAAGATCTGTTAACTCAGGAAGGGGAAGAGAGAGAGAGAGAACAAAAAAAGAAGTGGGGGGGACAGACAGGGGAAAAGTGAGTGGAGGAGAGAGAAAGAGACAAAAAGAAAGAAAGAGAAGAGAGAAAGAAGGAAGGGCAAGGGACAGGCCCTAGCCGGTTAGCGGCCAAAAGGGATCGAGCAGTCATGACGGCGGCAGCAAGAAGGAAGGGCCCAGTCAACCACTGCTGTTGACTGTACTAGCATGCAGATGCTCTGCGTGGTTTAAGCTAGTATCCCTTAATAACTATGTGTTGTCAAAAAGAAAAAGATCTGTGCTACTAAAGTGGGGGTGGTAATCTGCGAGTCTGAAGATCAATTCAGTGCCCAGCCCAGTTATTGAGGCCTATAATGCTATTAATCTGGAAAGGAATGGGTGGTAATTGCTGTCAAACAAGGCTTAAGATATTATAGTACCCTCCAAAGAATACTGATCAAAACCAGCAGTTTTTCAATGGAAAGGAAAATTTATCCTCCAATTGTAGAGGGAGCTTCTGTGGTGGAGAAAACTCCTACCAAATAACCTTTCCTTATGTCACAGTTCTGCTAATATAATTCAGATAGGAAAGTTTTCAGCATTCTAACCTTATTAGCCCTGAATATTCTGTTGGTGATAAAATCTAAATTGTTTGCCCAATCTGCCTGAAAGTTTGCAGGCATCAACTAGGGAACACCGCCCTTCAGACCTGGTGCAGAAAGTGGCTAAGATGCAGTTAAAAATTTGATCCTTAAACTCTGGAAAACAAGTGTTTGCTGCTACTAGGGTTGTTCATGGGACACTGCAATCCCAATGGATCTGTAGCATCCTCCTGGTGCTGCTTCCAACATGGTCATCTCTGGTGCCTCTTCTGCAGGAAGCAGAGCCCATGGGGTTGAGAACTACACAGGGACATTGGGATTGGGAAAGCACATGGGGACATATTGGAAATGTATTTACGACCAGCACTATTTCCATGGCTGCGGCGGAGTAGTGCATGAACTTGCAAGGGAATGCAAGGAGGTGGTAACGAATTGTGGAAGAGAACTCAAGCTTCGGTGAATGCTTATGAGGAAGCATAAGCTGGTGGCAAGGCAACAGGGGCACATACAAGCTATGTGAGGCAGTGGGGTCAAGATGGTGAATAGACTTGTAAAGGCACGTATGGCAGCAGTGAGGTGCAATTAGGGATGTGCATGGAACCAGTTTTCCCGGTTTGGTTTGAATTTGAGCTGAATTCAAACTGAATTGGGAGGCTCAGGCTTGATCAAGCTGCTACCAGTCTGTTCTGGTCTGACCATCGAGCCCCCTGAGCCAGATCGTGAGCTGGCTCAAGAGGCATACTTGTAAAGAGGAATCCAGAGAGGGTTTGGCCAGTAGTAATTGCGGAGGGGGGTGGCGATGAAAAATACTCTTATTTGCCTTTTAAAAACTGCAAACCGATGATGGTGCTGGCACCTGTCTGGCACAGCAAATTTTCCCTTTTTAAAATGCCACCCAAATGGCTTCACTGTAATGGCAGTTGTGCCTGCGTCTGTTATTTGGGAGGCCAGCTGCAGGGCTGGAGGAGCCACTGCCGCCACGATTCCTTGCCAACCCTGCTGCAATTGCTGCCATCCCGGCAAGCCAGGCATGATCGCTGCCATCTCCGCCGGGCTGCCACCACAATTGGCTTGCCGTTTTAAATGGTAAACTAGCCTACCCGCACAGAGCATATGTGCGCTATTTGGGGCTGGCTGTTCCTCCTCCCTTCTGCCCCACTCTCCCTCCCCCTCCCTCCCTCCTGCCCCACTCTCTTGCCCTCCCCACTCCCTCCTGCCCCACTCATGCCCCCTCCCCCTCCATCCTGCCCCACTCTTTATTGCCCCCTCTCCTCCCCCTCCCTCCTGCCCCCTCCTTCCTCCCCCACTCTCTCTTTCCCCCTCCCCTCCCTCCTGCCCCACTCTCTCTTTCCCTCTCACCCTCCCTCCTGCCCCACTCTCACCCCCTTTCCAGTCTCTCTGCTGCTTCCCCATCACTTTCTCGCCTCACCAGCCTGGCCCTCCGCCTCCCGCCCCCTGCGGCCAGGCCGGGCTTTGCCACTTCCACCACCGCCTCCCCCTTACCCAGGATGGCCTGGCCTGCCCCTGGCGGCCAGGCTGGGCTTTACCGCTGCCTCCCCCTTACCCAGGATGGCCTGGCCTGCCGTCCCGCTGCCGCCTGCTGCTCCCAGCGGCCAGGCTGGGCTTTACCGCCACCTCCCCCTTACCCGGGATGGCCTGGCCTGCCATCCCACCACTGTCTCCTGCCCCCGGCGGCCAGGCCAGGCTTTGCTGCCGCTGCCACCTCCCCCTTACCTGGGACGGCCACCTTTTCTTTTTTTGCCCTGAACGCTTGCCCAATGCTATGAGCTCTCACGACAGTGCCGCCACCAAATCTTGCTGGCCCACGGCCCATCTAATCCAGTATTCTGCTTCACACAGTAGCCCACAAGATGCCCCTGGGAAGCCCATAGGTAAGAGCTGAGGACATGCCTTCTCTCCTACTGCTAATCACCGGGAACTGGTATTTAGAGGTCTCTTGCCTCTGATGCTGGAGGCGGCCTATTACTACTGGCCAAACCCTCTACTTATGAAAGGAATGCTTGCTGGATTCCCTTTTATAAGTATGCCCCTTGAGCTGGCTCACGAGTTGGGGCTTTGAACTGGGGGTTGCTCACCCTTATCTCAGACCATTCCCATTTTTCAGGGGCTGGTTTGGCTTGAGGGTGAGCCTTCAAACCTGCCCGGTTCAAGCTAGATCAAGCTCAACCTTGAGCCTGTTCGCACATCCCTAGTGGCAATTGTACTTACTTGGGGTATGCACAATACCGGTTTGCCCGGTTCAGATTGAATCTGGACTGGACTCGAACCAGACCGGGCATGTTTGGTTTTGTGTACCTCCAACCACCACTACCACCACCCCCGGCTTCGGCTTGAGTTCGAGTCGGTCTGGGTTCAAAAAGTAAAAATAAAATAAAACCTTAAAACAAAACAAAAAACAAACAAACAAACAAACAAACAAAAAACACCAGACCCAGGGTAACTTCACAGGGTGCTTCTGTGGCCATGGGGTGTCTCTGAAGCTTGCCCTTCCCCCATCAGCCTCCCCCAGTCATTACAGGGCCAGTTCAGCCCATTTTCGGGCCTTTCTGGCCCTCTCCCAGCTCACAGTGACCATTTTGAAGGCTGCTGAGCATCCATATGAGCTATTTGTGTGCCCAGGTCATGACAAATAGCCCATTTGGGCATGCAAATAGCCCATGTGCATGTGTGGTGGCCTTCAAAATGGCCACTGAGAGCTGTGAGAGGACCAGAAAGGCCCATAAATGGGCCAAAGTGGCCCCGTAAAGACTGGGGGGAAGCCAATGGAGGGGAGGGGGAAGTGGCCACAAAAGCACCCGCCCACCCCTCAGAGGCAGCAAAGTTACCCCAGGCCTGGCGGTGAGTTAATTTTTTAAAAAATTGTTTTTACTTTTCGAAACCCAGACCAGCTCCAAGCTGACCTGGGAGGTTCGGCTTGAGGTTGAGCTGAACCGGGCACGGTCTGGCTTGAAGGCAAATCCTCAAGCCAACACACATACCCCATCTGGTAAGTACACATCCCTAGTACTTACCAGGGAATGCAAGGTGGAGGAGAGGTGACTGGGGCTTTGAGGTGGTATATAAGGTGGTGGCATACTGCCTTTGAACACCAAGGTTTTACATCAGAGGTATACTGCCTAAAACGGGAATACTCCACTTAACCAGCATGTGTAAGCTCTTACTCATAGTGCCTAATCAGATGTTCCTTTTTAAAATGCCTGGAAATTCAGTAATCCAAAAACCTTTCATTTAAGATGAAAGTTAAGATGCTTTACATTTTTACTCATGCTCTAAAAAGATTTTATACAGTCTGGTATATGATGATGGCTTTAGAAATGAGGCTCCATGTATCCTCACTTAGCCTTAGTCTTTCAGTTGGACACTGGGCTGTGGAGGGATATATCCAGGTAGACATTTAATTGGTACAGCTTCCCTGATCACTGCCTAGAGATGCCCCTGATTAATTTCTGCCTGATGCATCTCTGATCACAGCAGAGTGTGGGAGCATGGAACCTCATTTCTAAAGCCATAATCATATAACAAACTGTACAAAGTCCTTACAGCTTATATGACACGGAAGTTAAGATGGGCACATTAACTTGCAATTTCTATTCTTTTTAGATCATGAGTGAAAATGTAAAGCACCTTACCTCTCAAACCGAAGGTTTTTGGATTACTGAATTCAACAAAAAGCCTTGGCAAATAAAAGTCTTAATATGGTACCTAAACAGTAATGCAGCAGTCATTCTGAATGTGTCTGTGGAGGCTATTCCAAAGACTTGGTCATATAAAGAGAATCCTGCTGAATTAGACAAACGGTTCATCTAAACTGGCATCCTGTGTCTCACTGTTTTTGGCATGATGTTCTGCCCAAAAGCAGAATATGAAGACAGTAACCATCTCCTACTGTTGTTCCCCAGCAATATGAGGCTGTCTGGCTATATTGGCTTTGACCCCAAGCTACTAAATTCTCTGCAACAGCTAATGAAAGCATTTATGCAACTAGGAACTTTTATACTGGAGAAGAGCACTGCAGAAATATAGCAATCTTCAGCATATTTTATTGAAATGGTGGATTCCCAACTATTTAAGACTATTAAAAAGCATATACAGCTCTCTACACAACATAAAACATATACACTATCTGGTCAAATATTTGAAACCCGACAACTTAGTTGAAATGAATACTAAATATAGACGAAAGGACACTCCGTTAACTTTCAGAGCTGAGCTTGCAGGCTCAGGAGAGACACTCTAATGGATTTCCAGAAGACAAGGGGAACAGCATACAAAATGTTTCCTGCTGGAACATGATTCTGGAATTCTTCTGAACAGAAGCTTAGCAGGGTATGGTTAAGATATAAGCAACATTCCATTTTTACAGCTTTAAATCTGTTAAGAATTTATTTGTTCTTTGGTGAACTAAAGCTTATTAAGTTCCATTTTCATCCTCTGTATTTGGGAAAAGTTGTAAAAAGGAGTCATGAGTAAGTGATCAAATAAATATTGATGACTCACTCAAACGGCAGAAAGATTATATTAGCTGTGTAAGAACCGAGTACTTAGTTCTTAATAATGACTTAATTGTCTGCTCTGGTTTCTTTCCAGGCACACACATGGGGGAAATAAAATACAAATTGGATACAACTTCTTGTTTTTAATTTTAATACGTCCTAAGTGCATAATGGAATAGTTGGCTGTAAGTATTTCAAACTACAATGAAAACCAGCCAGTCAAAGCTAATTATATTTACTAGCGCCGAGTTCATTAGAGCCCAGTCTTGCTTGATTCCTCTGTAATAGAAAAAGTTTAAATATTAAAAATATCATGAAGACTTCTGCATCTTGGTAATTAATATTTAGAATGTGCATGGTTTGCACAGAAATGCTGGGTCCTGTCCTATGAATATCTTCATAGGAGGAAACAAAAAATAACATCAGTGACATGGCTTTCAGACATGGCTTCCTTCCACACTGTGATATTTCCCTAAGGGTATGATAATCCATCTGTCCTGAACTCAGTGTTGCATATATGAAATATTTCCTATTATATATAACTGGTCAGTTGCTACAGTAGCCTAATCCTTCATCTTCAAGAGTTGGTTGGAATGAAAAGTTAACAGATTTATCGTTCAGCAGTGACCATTTCCCTCTGTCTCTGTATGAATTGACCCCCTACCCTAATATTTGAATATTGTGAAGCTCAATTGCTCTATAGACCAATGCAGCCAATTGTCCGCAAATGAGTGTGCCAACTGGAGAGGGGTGTATGTGCTGCAAGCTGATGCAGCAGTTGGTAAGTGCTCTCGTGTTTGTGCAGCAGGGCTGGTTGTGGCTACATAGCAGAAATGTAGCCACATTATTTAAAAAAAACTGTAGGTAGCCTCCTTTAAATAGCACTTACATTTATATACCGCTTTAAAGCATTCTAGTGACCACATTGCTTATGTAGGCTAGTTCAAATGTACTCACTGAGGGTCAAGTGATACTTTACATTATGTACATCATTTCCTCTTCGATTTTGATTCTTCCTTTTGTAAAGACCAGCCATGGAGGAGCTGAACAGTATCAGGACCACAGTGTAGAGTGAGGGGAGCTATCACTTTCCCCCTGCACCACAGCCCCAATGAAAATCCCCCCCAACTGAATCCCCTCTGGGACCTATATCGGGCAGCAGCGATATAGGAAGATGCTGAAAGGCATCATTTCATACTGGCAATGGTAAACCCCTTCTGTATTCTACCAAAGACAACCACAGGGCTCTGTGGTCACCAGGAGTTGATACCAACTCGATGGCACACTTTACCTTTATTTACCCCAGGAGGGCAGCTGCTATTACAAAGCCATAGAGAATTGTCTAATAAATAATATTAGAATACCTAATATTATTTATTTATTATTTATTCTATTCAATTTTTATACCGCCCTTCCAAAATGGCTCAGGGTGGTTTACAATTAAAAACCACCCTGAGCCACTATTATATCAGTAGTGCAACAGATGTTCTCTGGATCTTGCCTCATCCAGGATGTAGGGCTGGTAATCAGTGAATTGGCTTCCTGAAGCCAGTACCCACAGCTTTTTGGCAGAATTCAAAGATAGATGTTCTGCATTTTAAAATACTGCCGTCTCTTACACATATCTGAAAGTGCTCTTGTGAATTCTACACACAAAGTTGAAACAGCCCAAACCAGACGATGAAATGCAGATGTGTACAGGAACACTGAGGTGCTGATAGGCAATGTCTAGAAAGGATAGGAGCAGGGATACTGCTGAGGGTCATGGTGGGGGACAGAACAGAGCCACTGGGCTGCCAGATGCTGGCTACAAAGGCTTAGGGCTGACATTCAATGGCCACTGGCAGGATTCTGTAAAAATATGCAATATTCTGCAACAGAAATCTGCAATAGACCCCTGCGAACTTAGCAAAGAGGCACCTTCCAACGTGGTGATTCTCTTTATTTAGCAGGGAGAGTAACTGGCCCTATCCACCCCCAGCACAGCATCCCTCCAGTGGCTGTTGTCTGTCTTATGTTTCTTTTTAGATTGTGAGCCCTTTGGGCACAGGGATCCATCTTATTTATTTGTTATTTCTCTGTGTAAACTGCCCTGAGCCATTTTGGAAGAGCGGTATAGAAATTGAATAAATTTTAAAAAAATTAAATTCTCCAAATTCTGTGTTACACTTGGCAAACAAGTCTAGAAACATGTTTGCTAGTTTTCTTCTCAAAAAACCAGACCCAGAATAAATAAAACAAGAATCACAGCTGTGCTTTTCCTAAACCAAGTTTTCATAAACAGCAGATAAGGTGGTAACGCATCTGGGGTGTACTCCTTCAACCTTCCGTTAAGAGTTCATGTGACCAAATGGTCTTTCAGGAGGGGAATCGTCACACAGAAAATGAGATGTCAAAGAGCAGACTAAACTAAAACCTTACTTTTTTCTAGTTGTAGAGGGTTGTTTTTGGTTGGGAACATACAATTACTGGGGACCTTAACTGCAGAGGAGATAGCAAGCCAAAGTCCAGACATTGGTTTGCCATCTCATCTGTAGTATATGAAAACTAAGACTGAGGAAAATTGATGGCTATTAGTCAGAGTTATATGTAAAGATGACTTGTACTGCAGTGGCAGTTCACTATAGAAGTGAATAGCACTTGTACCTTGTTGAGGTACAGTCTAGCTTGTCATTTCTGGATAAAAGCACAAAGGACCTGCTTCTGTGAATGCTGAGAAGAGAGGAAAGGATGACTCAGGAAACTTGTGTTTAGTAACACAGAAACCCATGCAGGGGAAAGACAGTTGGCAAGCTCTGAACCACGTGTGTCCCTTAGCACTATTCAGAATGTCCTTGGTGAGAAGCCAAAAGGGCAAAAGGGTGAAACAGAACAAACCTTTATGAGCAGCAACAAAATAAGGTTTTAAAAAAAAATTCGACCTTTTTCCTCCCTCCCTCAGTATTTTCTTTCATTCTGGTTGTTTTCATTCTCTTGTGCATCCTTCACAGTCTTTTAAGCATGGGGCTTAATGACCAACAGGATTAAAACTTTTAAGGGCAATTGACTCCTATTTGAAGGTAAAAAGCAAAGTCTTAGTTCTTATTTGAGGACCAGCATGTCCAATTTCTTGGTCCAATTTCTTGGTCCAATTGATATGATCTTCTTGTAGCTTGGATTTAGGATGCTTCCAGTTAGGTGGTGCTTGCAAGTTTGATACTCTGGTCCACATAAGGATTCTATCAACCATTGTTCTAGCAGGATCAGCACAGCAGCTATAGCACATGGCCCTCAAAGGTAGCATGAAAAGCCCCTATGTCAGATGACACCTTTTTCTGAGATACTTACTGTCTCCTGTTTTGGTGTGCCACCATCACATTACCTGGAAGTGCCTATATTTTGATTAAAGACACGTCAGAGTTAGGTTTCTTAACTATTTTTCTTGTTTTTTAGGCATGATGGAGAATTCTTCTTTTGGAAATGACTCCCATGATGAACGAAAACTTTACGCTGTTGATTCCTTAAACAACTTAAATGAACAAAGACTTTGTGTGGCTCGATCTCATTACCAAAGTATGTATGCCAACTGGTTTTCAAGATATCAAAACAACACTACTCATTTTGCAACATATTTAACTACTATATTTACCTGAACCCAAGTCTAGTTTCTCCCCAAGTTTGTTGCTGTTAGAAATTGCAGCGGGGAGCGGGGGTGGGGGTGGGGTTGAAATCTTAAATTCAGAGTCCCTTTCTGGTAAACACAGATATAACCTCTATTTTTAAGAAGGTAACCTTAAATTTAGAATTGTCTTTTATTTGGGTAAATATGGTAGATACATGTGTTTTCTGAATGATTTAAACAGAAGGTCTGGGGTGGGGGAGAACAATACCTGTAACTACTATAGTCCCTCCTTTACACAACAGGATCTGTGTCTCCTGTTTTATCTGGTTCCTCTCTTGGGCAGCATTCATTCATACAATATCATTGATCTGAGAATAAACTGAACTGGTAGTAACTGCATTTATGCCTCTTCAAAAATGAATTAATTGCTTCTCTGATCATTGCTTTTCAAGCTATGAACAGTGTCAGTGTACTTTCCCATTAGCTGCTTTTGATCTGTATCTTTTCCCTTCTGTAGGAGATTTTAGCTGCTGTATTTTTTTCCTGTGAACGAAATGGATTGTTTAGAATAATTGGCATGTTAGAATATAAGATTCTAATTCCCTCTGATCTTTCTATTCTGATCTTAACAATTTGGCAGTGAGCTTTTATTTCAAAGAGGAGGAGTAAATACCACCCATTTTGGGGATTGCATTTCTTTGGTGGTGGATTTAATTGAACATGATATGCTCCTGAGAAACCAAACAGTTATCTCATTCCATGTAGCTTTGTCAAATAACTCTTTAAAATTGCTCTGTACTCATTTTAATTCTCATGTATCTTTGTCTCTAATGTACACATGGCAACAAGATTATTTTTAGCTGCTCATGCCCAACTCCCTTGCTGTGTGTTCAAAGCTCTTTCAAAGTTATAGTTTCTTGGCAATGTGCCACATTTTGATTCTTGAACAAATATAGAACCCTATGGCTTCTCCTTGGCTTATAATAGACAGGCAGGATCCCACTAAGCTAGTCGTGATTAAGCTGCATTGAAATTTAAAGTAAAGTGTGCCTTTGAGTTGCTGTCAACTCCTGGCGACCACAGAGCCCTGTGGTTTTCTTTGGTAGAATACAGGAGGAGTTTAGCATTGCCATCTCCCACACACTGTGAGATTATGCCTTTCATCATCTCCCTATATTGCTGCTTCCTATATTGCTGCTGCCCTATATAAATGTTTCCCATAGCCTGGGAAACTTACCAGTGAGGATTCCAATCAGCAAGCCCTGGCTTGCTAGTCAAGTCATTTCCCGCTGCACCATTAGGTGGCTACCCCATTGAAATTACTGGAAGGTAGGCTAGTCATGTCTCATTTATTTCAGTGAGGCTTAGTCATGATTAACTTAGCCTGGATTCTGCACAATGTGTCTATTTGGCTGATGGATACCAGTAAAATACAAATTATGGTCTAATTGATTTCTGATCAAATGGATAAACATATAATTATGACTGCTGTTTACATATTATATTATAGCAAGCAAGAAATAAAAAGAGAATATCATTCAAGAGATGCAACTGATAGCAGCAGAAGTCCATGTCAAAAGTGTTTTCCATACTAGATGCTACTCTCTTCATCACAGATATGAACTTTGCACCAGAGGACCAGCCTAGACTATACGCAGATGGTTACTGAAGCTGCATGTTTGTTTTTAAAATGTAAATAGCAGCTGCAGGGGTTGGTTTGGGTCAGGACTACAGCTGGGAGTTGGCTCCAACTCTTTCCCTTTGCCATGGTCCCAATCTGGATTAGCAACCCCCATCATAACTGCAGTTTACATTTGAAACAAGTTTTTCTAGTAAGAACTAATCTGTCTACTTTCCTTTAACTATCCCTACAACTGTACCAAATTTGGTCCAAATTGGTTCCCACTTACACCTCAAACATTCATGCATCCGCCATCTTGAACTGGAGTGGATAACATAATTACAAACTATGCCCTTGAGCCATCCCTATGTGTTTCTTCATCTATAGCAAATTTGGTTCAAACCAATTAGGCGGTTCACAAGTTAGCCCAATTGTGCCTCAAACATTCACACACCTGCCATCTTGGATTGGAGTGGATGACATCATTGCAAACTATGCCATTGAGGTGTCCCCATATATCACTCACTACAACTGACCAAATTTGGTTCAAATTGGTTAGACAGTCCACAAGTTAGTTCACTTGTGCCTCAAATGTTCATGTGTCTGCCATCTTGAACTGGGGTGGCTGACATCATCACAAACGACATCATTGAGGTTTCCCTATGTGTCCCTACAACAGTACCTGATTTGGTTCATATTGGTCCAAGCATTGGAAAGTTGATAGGGATACACACACACAGCTGGGTGATCTCATAAGCCTACTATAACGTAGGCTAAAAAGAAACATACAGGTCTCTCACACAATCTGCATATTGTCTAGCTTGGCCCCACTATCCCTGCATTCAAAAAAAAAAGTACAAGATTTATTCTACTCTGATGGATAATTTAATCTTGTACTAATGTTTTGAATTTCTTCCCTAGAAAGTACCACATTCAAGGATGTGAAAGTTTTGTGTGTCAAGGCTCCATGTTGCTTGACTAAGAACCCACAGCTTTTCTTCTGCCAGCAATTTTGCAAACTTTTGCACAAAAACCTGCCTTGGGCCTGAAGCCAATTAAATGTTGTAATGAGGTCATACGAGGGCCACATTGGGAAATCTTTGCAAAAGAGCCAGTACAGGTAGCCTAACAGATTTAAGGTTACATAATTATACTTCTTCTTAGTGTGCAATTGGATACAATGCTACTTGCATCTTTTCTTTAGTATATGGGCTAGAAACTTTCTCTTTTCAAAATCATCACCATCATCATCAGAGTTTTATTGCATAGGACTAAAAGCCTTTACAAAACAGGTTTTAAAACAGAGGAAGAACAATTTCTCAGAATAAAATTTTAAAAAAAGTAATATTCAGTTTAACGAGTCACCTTTACAATTTAAAGCAATATTCTCCAAGAATGCAGCATGAATGGATTTGGCAGTTTGATGGGGGCACTCCAACCCCACCATTAGTGACACTCTAGCTGCTTGTTCGTGCCACCTCATCTACACTGCCACTGTCTCTTGGCTTCTCCCATACCTTCTCCCCCAGCACTGCCCTGGCCCCTCACCTACATGAGGCACTCATCTCTCATTTAGTATCCATCTCTCATGCAGTGTCCTCTCTAATTTTTTTCATCTGTATGCGGAATGAGTTTTGTTCTGGGCGGCAGTATCAAGGCATTCAGAATGGGGCTTTCCTGATTCAGCTGAGCGGGATCTAAAACTAACTGAGTGGACATCCAAAAACTTGTGAGCGCGCACACACGCACACATCTTAGAGGGAACACTGCTTTCCTGGCGCTGGGAAGTTCGGCAAGCTGGATGCCTGATCTGGGCCCATGTGTGCCGCTCATTTAGGATCCAGTTTGTGTGGCACTGGGAAGTTGGGTTGCTGCTCTCATCACTAGAACAAAGGAGGCAACTGAACTCCTTAGTGCTGTGCATGGTGGATATAGAGTGGGAAGGGAGGATGAGGAGCGGCAGCTGACAGGGAATGCATGGGTGTTTGAGGCTGGCCGTGAGGCCTGGGTGAGCATGGGGCTGGGGACAATTGCGCTGGTCACCCTGCCCAAAGGATAGGTCGATCCCTAGGGTGGCCAGATCCTAAGCCGGAGCATTTCCAGATGAAGCTTATAGCTCATTCCTCCTCCAGAATGGAGCATTTGCATTCACATATTAGCCAGATTTACTCCAAAGTCCCAGCAAGCTACCAGGGAGCACCTCACACACAATTTGGGTTTTTCATTGCACATTAGAGCATAGTCCGATTTATGTCCGGGGTTTAAAAATCCACTTTTTGTATCGCTTTGGTGGGGGGGGGGATTCAAACTTGCAGTAAAGCCACGAAGTTAACTGCAGTAAGGCCTGCTGTCTGGAAGTGCTCCTGGAAGCTTTTCACACGGGGCTTTTGAAGCCCTTTGACTCGTAACTCCTCTGGAATAGAGGGGCTGCGTTCAAATATCAGCTAGATTTACCCCAAAGTCCCTCTGAGTTATCGGGGAGCCGCTCACACACAATTTGGGTTTTTCACTATGCATTATTGTGTAACCCGATTTATATCTGGGGTTAAAAAAATCCACTATTTGTGTCGGTCTTTGGGGACAAATTCGAGTTTGCCACAAAGCCTCCCTGTATACATGTGGTAAAACCTGCTGTGCGTAAAAGTCTCTGGAAAGGATGACCCTCTGCCGATGCCAGGTTTTCTATTGTGTGAGGGAAGAGAGGCACTCTCTCTTTTCCTCTGCAGCTGCCTATACCTCCTAAACGATCTCCTTGATGGTCCCCCAAAAGCTCAGGGACACCGTTTTGAGAGGCACAGGTGGCTGCAGAAGGAAAGAGAGATTGCAAAACATTGTGTCCTTCCCAGCACAATGGAAAACCCTGCCATGTCAGTGGAGGGTGGTTTTGGATGTTGGCTGGTAACTGTTACTTGAATAGCTTTTCGGCACTAAGTGGGCTCTGTCAGATGCAACATGGAACCACGTTTGAATTTAACAAACAAGCAGAGATACACTCTGTGGTCTACCGAGAGAGAGAGAGAGAGAGAGAGAGAGAGAGAGAGTGGTTTGTTTTGCCCCTCCCTTTGGCTAGTCCTCCCAGACACAATCCCAGAGTTCCAAGTCTGCCTGAGCCCTGGCAATGCTTTGCCCTGTCACTCTCTCCCTCACCACTGCCAGCTTGGCATAGGGAGAGAAATGTTGCATGAGGCACAGTGGCTCTTTCTGCCCATCCTCGGCTGCTTTCAACTGGTCAGAGCCTGGCTGTGGCATGGCTATACAAAGATGAGCAGCCCACAGCCTTCTTGTCAGCACAGAGCTTTCTTGTAATACTTAGGTTAGAGAGAAATGAGGACACTACCCCATGGCTCCCCAAGCAGAAATCAGCTTGTGGCTTGCTTTTGGCTCCTGTAGCCACCCTGTCCTTCCTCCCACCCCCTGAAACTCCTGGTCAATGTCTGCATCCAGCACACAACAGTATAGGAGAGTTGGTGTTGCAGCCTGCTTATGGTAGCGGAGACGTCAGTAGTTGCTGGGGAGGTTTTGCCCATGGTTTGTCTGGAGGAGAAACCATGGAGAGGCATTACTCAGTTGCTTCTTGGCTGCTCTGCACTGGCCTCTTTGTGGGCAGAGGCAGAACTTTTGCAACAAGCTGAAAATAAACTGCTAGGGTCAGTTTAGATGCAACGCAAATTGAAGCAGTTAAAACAACCAAGCCAACTACAAACTTTGGTTACAAAGTTTGGTTTGTTGGGCCAGACTGAACCTCAGTTGAAGTTGGAGGCATGTTCAGACGAAAAAACCTGGGAACACCAAAATTCAACCAAGCTTCTGCATTGTTTCTGAATGCTCCCGGTGTCTAAACTGCTGTGCTGAACTTTCTGCCCCATTGCTTTACTAGACCCTGAATCCACCTTCCTTCCATTGCTGTAGCAAGCAGGAGCTTACTTGTATCCCATAGCAAATGGAGGAAGAGGGTGGGCAAAGGGGTTGGTGGAGCAGTGGGATGTAAGGGAGAGTCCATCAGACCCAGTCAAGATACTAGCCTAGATGGGGGGGAAATCAGGGGAAGAATAAAAGCAAAAAGTGATTGGAATCATTTCTTATTACAATACTCAAAGAAGGTCCATTCTGCTGCCTCTGTCTTACAGCATGGTAGTTTCTATGCTTATATATTTGGTGCCACTCAGTGCAGTTAATTCGTGCAGGCTATTCTTGGCTTTCTGTATTTCAAATTCATTATAGCAATTGTTTGCATATCAATGTTTGCTTGGAGTTTTGAAAGAGCTGCAGTTCAGAGCCATTTGTTTTCAACTCTTTTGACTTCAATGGGCCGTTGTCCAGTTTGTGATTTCAGAATGCAGCCAAAGAGAAGTATGTTGTTTTGATGCCTTCCAACATTCCAGCACATAATGACGCTATTTTCACGACACGAGCTGCCTGGGGTCACCCACGAGTGGAGTGACGGGAGCCCTTTGCTCCCAGCTGTGCTAGCAGAGGGTAGCCCTGTTCTTCTACCCCATGTTTTACCGAGGTAAAATGCCCCTAATAGCATAATAGGGGCAGCTATTCCATTGGTGGTGGGGAATCATCAAAGATATGGTGCTAGTAGGCCAATGGGCCAGTGCCAGCAACCCAAAGAACCTCACCTTATTAGGGAAGTATCATGACATAAATTGAATCAGAGACGCACATTATTAATAGTGGTCCAGCTTTAGTACTAGCTTCCTATTGCCTTCTAGTTTCATTCATAGTATTGATTGTGATTACTAACACTCAGAGGTGCACCTGGGTAATTTTGGAGCCTGGACCTAGTGGGTTGCTGGGGGGGCCCTTGCAAAATAAGCATCCTATCTGCCCCCACCCATAGCCTGATGGTTTCACACAGCTTCCCACTGGTATACGGCGGGGGTGTGGGGGTGTGTGCGTGCGGGCTTCAGTTCCAGAAGATTTTGTAATTTTCTGCCATGAAGCAAGCCACTTATAGGACTTTTTGTTTTTTAAAAAATTAAAAATTTATTAACAGATGGACCAATCCACTTCAAATTAGAGATACAGAGCCCTCCCACCCTGCCCTATATCCGTGCCAGATATGAAAACCCTGTGCCAAGCCATTCCATAAATATACCTAGGGTGGGGGTTGGTAACCACAAAAAGGAAATCACATACTTTCCATTACTAGGTCAGAGGAGGAGGTAGGCACTGCTCAGTACACACAGCAGCAGGGCAGGGTGTGCACAGTGTTCGCCACTCTGCCTGCAGACTGGCTGCCTGCCATGCCTCGCTGTTTGTCCTCTCCGGTGTTGCGTGGCTCGGGCAGGCTGCTTGAAAACACCTGTGGCTCCCCACCATGTGTGTATGCAGCTCCAAGAGCTTCTTGCCTGGCCTAACCCAGCTCTGCCAGGCCTAGGGGAGATCAGGCAGGCTGCCCTTTTCCGTGCGGTGCGAACAAAAAAAGATAAGCAAACCACTTGCACAAAGAAGCATAACTTTTTGCCATTCCTGCTACATCTGCTGGCGTGCCTGGGAAGGAAGACAGGGCAGAAGCAGCTACCAAGGCAGGCAGGCACAGCCCACACTGAATCGGCCATGGCCTCCCACCGCATGGGAGAGAGATCAGGGTGGGTTGGTGGGGACCCCAGCTGCAGGTCTTGCACACTCGGCTGCTCAGTGTGGGCGGTGCAACACATGGCAGTGTGGCCACAACAACGCTACCCACACTAGGGCCCCCTGGCAAAGGACCAGTCCTCGGACTGGAGGTCCGGTCCAAAGGATGCCACTGCTAACACCCACCCTAACAAAATATATAATTGATTATAGTTCCAGCTCGCCTTTTAACCCAAACATACCCTCATGGTGGCTGACAAATACACTAGTTAAAACATTGCCTAAACTCAACACATCTGAGACATCGTTTCAGGTGTTTCAACGTAGCCTTTTAAAACTGTCTGAGAGGGCTTTGTGAGGTTTACCATCTACATGCTAATTCATAATAAAAAAGAACAACTACATAACAATCTGTTGATTAAGCAGGTGGAATTTTAAGAGTCCTTTCTTGCAGAATTGCTAGTGAAATATAAGTTAGCATGGTTATTTTTGGTTTATGGTTGAGATATTATGAATATTTTCTGCTATTTTCTTCTCAGAGTCACAGCTGATTTGCCACATTAATTCTCCATGGGCCATAAGAGGTGTCATCTTAGAATCTTTTTGTTTTTGTTTTACAGCAGTCTGGGAAGAGAACTCAGACAGTGATGGCTGTTTGGCGATGCAAAGCAGCATGAAATGCCCAAGCTGGTTCTTTGTAACTTTGATCATTACTTTAATTGTCAGCTTGGCACTTGTTTCTTTTGTAATAATCTTAATAGGTAAGTAAGTACACCTTAGTTCTACTGATATAGCTTGCACAGGCTAGAATTTAATGGGCCTGTATTCTATGAAATGTTTTATAACGTTCTCTCAACTTTGATATATGATACTATGAATAAATAAGTGAACGAAAGAACAATGCACACCTGTGGTAAGAAAATCCTATAGTAGGAAGCTCTATGAGTGGCTATGAAGCTGATCTTCACTCCAGTGACAGAGGCTGCTTTTGGGGGCCAGGGTGGGGCAGAAGGGAGGGAGTCGGGGGTAACCATAGGTGGGGCTAATAGTAGGCATGTCCAACCCTAAGTTTAAAAGTAGTGAATCATTAGCCCATGGTTTTCTCCATCTGTACAGTTGTTTGCTTGTCCCAATCAACATCTCTGTAATTGACACCAGCACTTGGCAGCTGGCTATTTAGAGCTAAATTCACTCCTTGGTTTCCCCCTCATTCTCTAGATCTCTGAACTTTGCCAAGATTTGTTAGTGGCATTTTTTAAAAGAAAAGAAAAAGAAAAGAGCTCCTAGCAAATGCTGGAGAAATCTGATGCCTCCTGTGCTGAGTGAGGAGTATAGAGCTGGCTTTCCTCTGGAGAAAGATAGACAGGGCTCCTATCTGTTCTGAACTCCATTTGCTTGTGAGCTGAGTGCTCCCATTTTGCATACAGATCTCCAGAGAGTCTACTCTGGCTGCCTAGAAGGACTCTGGGAAATCAAATAGTTGGGTTGGCCTTGTTTGCTGGCTATTGGTCAGAATAGGTGCCTGTAAGCTATTCTGACTTCTGATTGGTTAGGGGCTGGGCTAGCTCCTGCCCACCCTTGTGGGGGAAAGAAAAAAATACAAATATTTATATACTGCCTTGCAACAAATGTTCCCAAAAGGCGCATCCTGATTGGTGCTGAGGCACTAAATATACAATTTGGGTAGTGACAAAGTATGGTAATTACTTCATTTGGGGGCAATGGATCCCACTGAACACCCTAAGAGGGAGAAAATGAATTTGCAAAGGGATTTTTAAAAAAAAGACCAAGAGCCAATGCCATCTACTGGCAAGCACTGAAATAGCAAAAGCAACATTCAAGCAAGGCACTTTCCAGATTGGACACTACAACAGTGTCACTATGTGTCCATTAAGTGTGCTTCCAGACTACCTGTGTTTTGACACTGCAGTCCCTGAGCTGACAGCTGGTTGCTATTCGCATTTCCGAAGCCTTCTTTTGGCTTCGGAAATGCGTCACAGCCTTATAATGTTGCATGTGCGTCGAAAAAAAATAGCTGTATTTTCCCATTGTAGAGTTTTGCGCAAGATAAAAAAGGCTGCTCCCCCTGCTGGTGGCTTTGCACAACAAACAGCTTCAATCCTTTCTTTACGTTTTCAATGTGATCTGCCCAAGCTGAAGCATTTTACCACTGTGTAGTGGGTAATCTGGGAAGCATCCAAGAGAGACAGACACACAGAGGGAAAGACAGAGAGGAAGAGATGGTATGTTTGGTGAGAGAATGTGGGATTGGCAAGCGGGGGGCAATGCCCCCTTTGCCCAAATGTGCAGCCTCCTCTGCTTCACTCGCTGCTGGTGAAAAAAATCCCACCATCAATTCAATGTTGGCTTATTTTGCAGTTGCTAGTGAGGGAACAGGTGATATGTATGAAAAGAGACAGATAGAACCTGAATAATGAAAGCTGATTACTTTTCATATAATGTTTTGGAGATAATTGCATTGTTTGGCTTGTATATGCCTCCCTGTCCTTTTGTTTTGTTTCTCTCTCTTTCTCCTCTTTGATGCCTAAGAGAGTGACTATAAGTATATGTACAGGTGCATGAATGTGTGCATTTTCATGAGACTTGGGGTAGAAATTTGGTTATGGTGGGGTTTATTTTATTTTATTTATTTATTATTAAAACTTTTACACCGCCCTTCCAAAAGGCTCAGGGCAGTTTACATTAAAACAACATTAAAATCAAACTCTAAAGTTTAAACTCTAAGCATGAAAGGATTCAAGGATAATTATTATTGGCCTACATGCTGTGAAGCACCCCACCAATTCAAGAGTGGGGTGCCTGAACTTGTTCTGATTCTAAAGGACATCCATGCTGCTACTGAACCTGCAGAGCCTCTGTGGCAGCTAAGAATTGTGTCAGCACTGAAACAACACCACTGCCATTAGGAATACCCCCATTTTGGGGGTATAGAATAGAAACAAATGCAGTTGCTTTGTAGGCTGGGAAAAAGAGGGATCCCCTTTTAAACCAAATTGGGAGAGCAGCATTTAGCATCTGGTTTAACTTCCCCAACTGCTTTTTTTAGCCAAACCAAGCAACAAGATATCAGCATAATTGGAAGGATGAATCATCTGCATAAAACCTTGAAGGGACAGAAGAGATCAAATATGCTGTGTTTGGGTTACTGAAAATATTGCCTTATAGTCGTGTTGCCTAGGTGTTTTATTACTGCTGATCAGATTTTTTTTATTCCTTTAAAAAATGCTTTATCCCTGCTGAGATGCAAGTTTTCCTTCCAGAAAAAAAAGAGACCAGATGTGATTCTGAGGAAGACAAGAGAGCCACATAGGATTGTCCCTGGGATATGAAGATGAGATGCAATGCCAAGAATGGCCTGGCTTCCCTAAACAAAGCAAACCATGAAACCCTGGGGATATAGAAAAATGGAGTTTAGGATCCTCAGAATGGGGATTGAGGGGTCATTATGGGATGGCCCATTGCTCAGAGTCTCAATTCTCTTCCTCCTCCATGACCTCTTCCAGTTCAACAGTGGCGACACTTGCACAGAGCTTGGGGGAGAGAGAATGCCTAGCCTTACCTAGCTCTCTGCTGCTTCTGCCTTCATGGTTGAATTATAATAATAGAAACTTTATTGTAATATTAGAGATTTTAAAAAACATACCTAATTATTCTTGGGGGAGAAGTATCATTGAGTTTAATTATCTAAAGGGGGCCGAGCCCCAGATTTTCTCAGTGCCTTGCAAAGCCTCTGGTGTGGATAGTCAGCTAGGGCATGTTGACCCATTATTATTGGCCATTTACTTACTAGAACAATATGTAAAGCTGCAGAGTGTGTTCACTTGTACTAGGTGAAAATTCCCATTTCACAAACAGAATTGAAACTCAGAAGGCTCTTGGTCCTCATGATGCAAATTCTGTCTACTGCATAATGGAACTCATGGCCTCTTCATGATCTGCCAATGTTGTCCCCTTGATGCAAGTCCCATGCGCTTCATGCTGAAGCCTCTGCCTCATGATCTGCCAGTGCTGATTTGGCATTTACCACACAGAGTTGCTGCAAAGTAAAGTGTGATGTGTTTACTGAAAAGCCTGGAGACTGGGCTTTTCTCCAACTATTGTGGTGTGAAGCATTACAAATGTCTATGCTTGTAAGAAAAAAACACATCAGCTGCTATCTCTAGGACAACATTCCATGATCATAGTTGTCTTACTGTTAACTCAACTTGATAAGATATAAAACAGGGGGAGGAGATGCTGGCCAGTGGCTTGGATGGCACAGGATCCCTCATATTTATATTCCAGGGCCAACCCTATGTGGCTCCTTTGTATTTCTCAGAATCACACCAGGGTGGGTTACTCTTTCATTTTTCTATTTTCTTTCTAGAAAGAAGACTGGCATCTTTGACAGTCTAATGGAGGATGGAGTTGCCATCCTCACCAAGTACATAACAGATCAGAGGATGAACTCCTTCACAGCCACTAAGCTTGTCCAGGATTTACTCTGTGTGTGTGTGTGTGTGTGTGTGTGTGTGTGTGTGTGTGCACATGTATGAGCATGTCTGCCCCGGTGGTGTGGTATACCAAGTGGCTTGGTGGATTGATTTAGAACATACCACAGCATCTCCAACCTGAGCATCACTGACCATGCTGATTCAGATTTGCTGGAAGTGAACAAAGGCAAATTGGTGAACCAACAACTGCACTTTTCAGTTAAAATGTAAAGCAGTGCTTCAGTTGGACATATTGTTATATGTTATATGTTGTTATGTATTATCTGTGCTGTGTTGTTAATCTGACAATGTGATAAACTGCTTGAAACATTACCTCTTCTTCTATAGTTCATACTGGAGACAAGATGGATGAAGTGTCCAAAAAAATTGTTCAAGAAAGGAAGAGCATTGAAGACCTTCAAAAATTAAATGACATGATTTTACAATACCTAAACCAGACAGACTGGATGGAGAATATAGGAAACCTCAGCACAGTCTGAAGAGGACAATCAACTCTGGATCTTCCAGACTATTGACTACAGTCAGACTATTGACTGAATATCAGGGCAATGGGTTACTCTGCATAATAAAATCTATTCTCAGTCTGGCTACTTTGTGTAATAAAATCTATTCTCATTTAATTTCAGACATATTCTGTGCATCAGAGCTTTTATTAATCATTTTGTAGACCCCAGAACTCAGAGCAAACTTAGAAAAGAAGCTGCTGAGAGTTAGTTTTTACCACTAAGGATTGTAGTTTTATTCCACTTGCAGGTTCTCTGTCATTCCTTGGATATTGTCGGATATTGTCATATTTGTCATATTCGTATATTGATCAATGGATGGTTGAGCTTAGTGTAGGCATTTGATTTTGAAGTGCTGCATCTAAATCAACAGTTACAAACTGTTATATGCAGATGGCGTAACATACTGTATTGTGGTTTACATTTCTAGCTCAGTACAAATGTAGAATATAAATTAATAATAGTGTCTATTTTCTATGAGGCAGCATGTGTTAGTAGTTGTGCATAATAATGCATCTAGTGCATTCTGTACTGTAGGATATGCAAGTGCAGGAGTATGGATTTTACTGCTTTGCAAAGCATACTTCAGAATTTATAGAAGTGATGAATTCATTGTTGAGTCACACAGATTTCCAGATAGGCATGATCAATGCAGGTTCAGCATTTTGTGGAAACTTTTGTCTGTTTGGCTTAAGATGTAAATATCCTTTTTACTGAGAAAGTTGTAAGCTTTATTCAAATGTTGTATTGTACAAGTGTACACATGTCTGTAACCCACACTAAACCTAGATTTGAATAATTATGTGAACCAGGCCACAGTGTGAACAGGGCTATAGATACACACGAACACACACACATTTTTTATTGCTTTTGTCGACAGGCAAGTTATTGTGTTGATTCATTGCCAATGGTGCTCTGATTCATTGACCCACTGTCTCTTTTATTTTGACAGTTGCTATTATGAGCAAATTGTGATCTTTTGTAATTAAAGTATTAGATTGTCAACCTTTCTGCTTTTCAGATCTGTCATAGGATCAGGGGATTCACAGGCAATAATGATTCATTTTGGGAGGGGCCTCAGCATATAACAGGAAAAAGTGGAAAAGGTATTTTACCAGATCTTATTACAGTATCAACAGAACAAAAATGGGATGGGTGGTGGTGTTCTCTCCTCTATGGTTAGTAAGGCCTGATTTATACATGAACATGTGCCAAAGTTAGATACCTTACCCATGTATGCATCCCACTTGTGCCTGGTCGTGTAGAAGTCTACTTATTATGTGTGACAATCCATTATACAGTAACTTTAGAATACTACCAGTTGATGGGCTTGGTGGCTGTGCCACTGGGAGAGGAATAGCCAGCATGTTACAAGCTGTAGTCTGCATAAGTTAACAAGCGTCTCTATGTTTGAGTTACACACACACACACACACACACACACACAAGCTATCTGCTTTTACATATAGGAATGATTCATATACAAAGGCATTTGATTATAAGACCAGCTCCAGGTCTTCAGTTCATGAAAGGATTTATAGAACCTCCATATTTCCTAACGCTTCGTTGGCTTTTAAGCTACTTTTACACTATTTGACATTCACTTCACAACCCACCAGGTTAAAGTCCGGAATAGCAATGAGCTTGTTCCAGAAGAAGCAGCCTCACATCTGTGCTGCTAATTTATAATTCTGAAGAATGTACAGTTATGCAGATGGATGGAAGGGCAATTTCAGCATCTATCAGTAACACCTTGTTTTGTTTTCCACTTGTACTCTCACCTTATCAGCTATTTGCTTCACTTTACTCACTTTGAGGAATGTAGCTTACTTGAAGTGACAAGTCACCATTTGTTTTTTTTAGGTTAGTGAAGCAGAGGAAACTATTTATTCCCTTCAGTATTTAAAGGCAATTACTGAATCAGCCACAGTTTGAGGTTTATGTTGAAAAGATGACAATAACCACAGTTGAACTACTACTATTACTAATATTTATATACTATTTTTATTTATTTATTTATTACATTTATATACCATCCCATCCAAATGGCTCTGGGTGGTGCACAGCAGCAAAAACATAATCCACATAGGTCATTTAAAAAATATATAATACAAAACAATTTAAAAAATAGTTTAAAACCATTAACAGTTAAAACATTAAAAACAGTTTAATGTAGCAGGAGTAATAACTATAGTCTATATCACAATCCATCTAATCACATCCCACCTAATGGCATAATGGGGAAGTAACCTGCCTAGAGAGCAGGAGGCTGATGGTTCAAATCCCCGTTGGTGTGTTTCCCAGAATATGAGAGACTCCTATATCAGGCAGCAGCTATATAAGAAGGTGCTGAAAAAGTTATCATCTCAAACTGCATGGGAGATGGCAACGGTAAACCCCTCTTGTATTCTACCAAGAAAACCACATGGCTCTGTGGTTGCCAGGCGTCGACACTGACTTGACGGCACAACCAGCCAACCAACTCATATCACAACCCAGCTCCCTTGAGAAGTCGATTATGCTGGTAAAAGTTGAAGGAAAGAGAAGAAATTGACGACCAGCAGCAAGGTGGATGGACTCAATTACTGTTGGAAGTTAAGGACTTTGCGCTGTCTCTTGTCTCAGACAGTGGAGGACAGACTAGTGAGTCAGAGGGCTAGAGGGTCAAGACACTTGTCATCTCTTTTCTACTGTTCTGACACTATCCCCTTGGAATGTAGATTGCTAATCTCAGGGTAACTTGCTCCTTCTCTTCCCTACCTGTCCTTCTACCTTGCAACATGGCAAGCTCCTCTCCCTGCACCATGTGTGCAGAGAAGATGCAGAATCCATCTGCATACAGCTAGATAGATAGATTAGAGATCCTAACTCCTCACTTTCCTATCTAGAATGGAGTTCCTTAATAAATGCCTTATATATTGATTTGAAACTATGAATTGGCTCCAAGTTACTTTACTCTCAGCATACACGCATACCTAAGTAAATTCCGCTGTGTTGTGCCTCTGTGCACTCTGCTATAATGCAAAAGGGATTCTCTTACCACAGAGAATTCCCAACAATTACGACAGCAATGAATGCACCACTGAGAGACCTTAAAGGCCAAGCTGAAGACAGATCATCCTGAAGAGAATTGATCTATGTGGTCGCTAAGAGTTGACACTGACTTGATGACACTTAATCTATCACAACCACATCAAAATATCAAAATATCAGAATATCAAATGTCAAAATATCACAACCACATCATTCCAGAGCTAAAAGGAAGCCGAAGGTTATTTCATCCAGTTCCTTTCATATTGTTAGATGCTCCCTTCCTCCAAGTGGTAAAATGTTCTGAGGGCAGTGTGATGGTATTTTGTTTCCCTTGGGTGACAGAAAACTGGAGACGAACTGGCCACATTCACATGTAACATGAATGTCTGTGCCCCGCCACTGTCTGAATTTGGACATACTGGAAGGAAAGCAGTCTCTCTGCAGACAGCAACACTGCAGAAAGGCAGAGGAGCTGGCTGTGCAGGCTTCCTTCTTTACTGAAGGACAGTCCACACAGCCAATCACGCTGGAGTTGAGGGAAGAGCTTCCTCTCCCAACTCTGGTTCCAGGGGCAACAGCCTTCAGCAGTTCCAAATTCAGACGTACCACAAGCTGCCTGGAACCTTGGGTTGTGACAACAAAACTCACTACAACCCGAGGGATCAGATTGGAGTTCTAAATCTGAACTCTTGCTTTCGTCACTGTGCGTAACCTGGGTTGCCCGCATTTGGATGTAATGTCCATGGAACCACAGGCCCCTTCAACTACCGCTTTACGTGTGAATGCATTTATAGTATCTTTGTAATATCTGCTTCATAGAAGCAGGACATATTGATATTCTCTCAGCAGACCACTGACACCTGCTTCCTTCCCTCTACTGGCACCTTCCCTCTACTAGCATGGTGTAGTGGTTAGAGTGCTGGACTAGGACCGTGGAGACCTGAGTTCAAATCCCCATTCAGCCATGATACTTGCTGGGTGACTCTGGGCCAGTCACTTCTCTCTCAGCCTAGCCTACTTCACAGGGTTGTTGTGAAAGAGAAACTTAAGTATGTAGTACACCGCTCTGGGCTCCTTGGAGGAAGAGCGGGATATAAATGTAATAAATAATAATAATAATAATTAATAATAATAGTCCCCAGTGAGGCACTACCTTGGCGTGGTTGTGGGGCTTGCGTGCTCTGAGGAAGGTGAGAGCTATGCCAGAGGTCCAACCATACTGGACAGGTCTCACCAGAGGAGCCAGACAAAGAGTGCCCTTCCCATCAACAATATGGTGAGACGTAACTTTAATAAATCTATACCGGATCGGTCGTCGCCCGGGTCAACAAGGACCGCGCCAGGTGCTGGAGTCCCTGGACATCTGGTGGCAAGTGGGCAACAGGACTCAGGATCTTCAGTTGAGCAACCAGGGCTGAAGACAGCAAAGTTACTGGAAGAAACGTTGCTTAACCGAAAAAAATATACGAAAAATGCCAACAAGGAAATAATGATCTGCTATTACAAGTCTAGTCCAACTAGAAGAGGTTATTTAAAAAGAATGTACCAAATTTGGAAAGAGAAGCATCCAGATACAGAAATAACAGAACAAAGGCTAACAGACCAGAGAAGATTCATAATAAGAAATAAAGTATTCACAGGAGTTGAGCTGGAAGAACTGCAAAGAGCAACACATGCTCAAGACATGGAAGAAGAATTACCACCAACTGAAGCAGTTGCTCAGGCGCAGGTGGAGGAGGTGTTGGAAATCGAGGATGCCACTGTTACTGAACTGTTTCAAAATCAAAACCAGGCAACCACCCCTTTCCCTTTACTTCAAAAACCCAAATGCCGTTTAACAGAAAAGCAATAAGAACTAAAGAAAAAAATAACTGAGCACATGAACCAAACAACCACCAGGGTTCGACTTCCAGCTCTAAAAACAGTTGCCAAAAAACAACTTGCTCAGGCATTTAAAGATGTCAATGCTGCACTTGCAGAAATAACAACCAATAATTTGCAAGAAACAAACCAACTAATGTACAGTGCAGCAACAATAACAACACAAGAGCTCGGATATAAGATCAGTGGACCTGTCAAAAAAGAAAGCAGTACATCATCTAAATGGAAGATTAGATTAGAAAATAAAATCACCAAGCTTAGATCAGATGCTAGTAAATTCAAAGATATGAAAGACAAGAAGCTGAAGAATGAAAACACCAAACAGTATCTGATCCAAAAATGCCACCTAGATTCAAGGAGAATTAGGGAAGTCCTGGAAATAATAAAGCAGCAAATAAGAGCAGTGTCAAAGAAGATTAGCAGATATGAAGCCAGAATTACACAACACAGGCAGAATCTCCAATTCCAGTCGAATCAGAGATGTTTCTACCAAAGAATAGAAGGAGAAACTGTAAGAAACCTAGAAACACCAAATAAAGAAGAAACAGTGCAATTCTCGGGGGAATTATGGGACAATCCAACAGATTATAATAAAAAAGCAGGCTGGATGAAAGAGGTCAAAAAATGTAACCAACAAATGCACGATCTAATAATAACACCAGAATTAATAAGTGAAAGAGCAAAGAAAATTAAAAATTGGACTGCTCCAGGCGACGATGAACTGCATGGCTTTTGGCTTAAACACATAAACAACTATCAAAACAGTTCAATCACATTTTGCAAGGAGGTGATATTGAACAATGGCTAACAACTGGGAAAACTCATCTCATCATGAAAGACCCAGGAAAAGGTGCAGTTCCAAGTAATTATAGACCGATATCCTGTCTGCCAACCATGTTCAAATTATTAACTGGAATAACAGCAGATGAAGTGATGCAACACTTATTAAATAACAAACAGCTGCCAGTTGAACAGAAAGGAAATTGCCCGAACACCAGAGGCACAAAAGACCAGCTGCTGATTGACAAAATGATTTTAGAAAATTGCAAGAGAAGAAAAACAAATCTAAGTGTTGCATGGATTGACTACAAGAAAGCCTTCGATTCATTGCCTCACACATGGATACTAAAATGTTTAGAAACAACTGGTGTCAGCAAAAACATTCAGATATTTATTTTAAAAAGCAATGAGCATGTGGAGTACACAGTTAACAATCAATGGCGAGACACTTGGACAGGTTAGCATTAGAAGAGGCATTTTCCAAGGGGACTCACTATCCCCTCTATTGTTTGTAATCGCCATGACCCCACTTTCACAAATACTAAACAAAACAGGCCTCGGATACCAAACATCTAAAACATCAAGTAAAATCAACCATCTGCTGTACATGGACGATCTGAAGTTGTATGGAAAGTCCCAGTCAGAAATTGAATCACTGCTAAACACTGTCCGTATATTCAGTAGCGATATAGCAATGGAGTTTGGACTAGACAAGTGTGCTGCATTAATAATGAACAGAGGGAAAATAAGAAGAAAGAAGAAAATAAATATTCCTTCTGAATAGAACTTCCCAATTGAAGCAACATCATGAACCTGGAAGAGAAAGAACATTACAAATACTTGGGCATTCTCCAGGCTGATAACATCGCACACACTGAAGTTAAAAGAAAAATTGGAAGTGAATACATCAGGAGAGTTAGAAAAATCCTCAAGTCCAAACTCAATGGTGGGAACACCATACAAGCCATAAACACCTGGGCTATACCTGTTATCAGATACACTGCAGGAATAATAGACTGGACCCAGGCAGAGCTAGAGACTCTAGATCGTAAGACCAGGAAAATCATGACTATCAATCATGCTCTGCACCCCCGCAGTGATGTCGATAGGCTATACCTCCCTCGCAGCTCAGGTGGAAGAGGAATGCTGCAAGTCCATCAAACAGTAGAGGAGGAGAAAAGAGGCCTTGAAGAATATATAATGGGCAGTGAAGAAGATGCACTTCAAATGGTCAAGAACGAGAAACTATTCAACACCAATGAAACAAAGCAGGCCTACAAGAAAGAACAAGTCAAGAACCGAGCAGAAAAATGGAAAAATAAGCCACTGCATGGTCAATATTTGCACAATATAAGTGGAAAATCAGACATCACCAAGACCTGGCAATGGCTTAAGAATGGCAACTTGAAGAAAGAAACAGAGGGTTTAATACTGGCTGTGCAAGAACAGGCACTAAGAACAAATGTAATAAGAGCCAAAGCCGAAAAAATCCACCACAAACAGCAAGTGCCACCTTTGTAAAGAAGCAGATGAAACCGTGGACCACTTAATCAGCTGTTGTAAAAAGATCGCACAGACTGACTACAAACAAAGGCATGACAAGGTAGCAGGGATGATACACTGGAACATCTGCAAAAAATACAAGCTACCTGTAGCCAAACATTGGTGGGACAATAAAACTGAAAAAGTGGTAGAAAATGAAGATGTAAAAATATTATGGGACTTCCAACTACAAACAGACAAACATCTGCCACACAATACACCAGATATCACTGTAGTCGAGAAGAAAGAAAAACAAGTCAAAATAATCGACATAGCAATACCAGGGGATAGCAGAATAGAAGAAAAAGAAATAGAAAAAATCACCAAATACAAAGATCTACAAACTGAAATTGAAAGGCTGTGGCAGAAAAAGACCCAAATAATCCCAGTGGTAATTGGCGCCCTGGGTGCAGTTCCAAAAGACCTTGAAGAGCACCTCAACACCATAGGGGCCACAGAAATCACCATCAGCCAATTACAAAAAGCAGCTTTACTGGGAACAGCCTATATTCTGCAACGATATCTATAACAATTGACAATAGAATTCTGGCATCCCAGGTCCTTGGGAAGGACTCGATGTCTGGATAAAACAAACCAGTCAATAACACCTGTCTGTCTGTGTAAACAAGAAATAATAATAGCACCTGCTTCTTTCCCTCTACTGGGGGGATGTCATTTCCTTCAAACTCTGATATATACAGCATTCAAAAAATGCTGGAAGGTGATTGCTAGTTATCAGGAAATAATCACAGGTCATTAGTGCCTACTGAGTAACTGACCATGCTGGACTATTAGTCAGCAATTGGCCCAAAAAAGTGTGCTCAGCCAGTAGCTGCAAGAAGAATACTCAAACACAAAGCAACCTACATCATCCAGATTTGAGTGTGTCATAAAAAGAGACCAGGTTTCCACTCGAAAGGTTTTAATGTGCAGTCACCTTTTCTACTCCTATCAGATGTTTCTTTAAAAGAAATAACAAACACAGTGTTCCTTTCCAGTGGCAAACTGTTCTGAAATGTGAGGAAATCTTTCTGAATGTAATGTGCACTAATAAGACAGGAAGGCCACCTGGTGGCAACCAGAGTGATTCAAAACCATTGAGGCAAAACTTTAGTGTATTTTTCATTACTGACACCAATAACTTTTAATTGGGGTGTTATATAATTTGTGAATTTTAACACAGGCTGAGATCCAAAGAGCTACTTTGCGATTACTCAAGAGCTTGGACATGTTTAATGTCTTCTTTTAATTTTACCCATGTCATATCACAAACTGCTTTTGAAAAATTCTCTCTAATTTTAAAAACAGCTCACTATGTGGCATGTATAGGTTGAAAAACCCAAGAATAGAAGCCCCTTGGGTGTGCTGAACAAGTTGCACAGTTTTTTGAATCCCAGCTTTATAATATAGAGTACAAAACAGTCATATTCTATCATTGGGTATTCTAGTCAACGAAGGTTTTTATTTGCTTAAAAGATGTGGGAGATGTAAGAAAATCAAATTATGTCCCTTGTGGAAACTATTTTAGATATTGCTCATTACAAACAGAGCATGCACATTTAAAGTATTGCTATTCCCTTTAAAAGACATGGAAGCATCAATCAGGAAAGCATCAGTCAGGTTCTTCAGTCCTACATATTTTAATGGGGGAAAGCAATAATATTCTTTTGTACCTGGATATGCATATTCAGATCTAGCATGGAAAGTTGCTATTGCCCACCTCTAATGCTCTGATAGTAATGAATTCAGCACAAATGCTTTTTGTTTTAGTGCCTTAAAAGCAGTTCACATGATTGACTTTGCTTGCTTTCATTCAGTATTTGGGTGCGAGTTCATACCTTTGTGTTGGAACATTTGCATGGAGACAGTTGATCAGCACTGGATCAGATATATTTCCACAGGAAAAGAAGCTGAAAGCTGTGGGTGATGCACCCATAGATCCATGATTGCAAATATGCATATTTCGTGCCAAAAATATTTCAGGTGAGGGGATGGGCAAGGGTTTAAGAGCAAAATGTGCAGTTATTATATATAATAATATACAAACATTTGTAATGAGCAATAATCCTCTCTAATAAAACGCTTGGTGTCCGTCCGTGGACGGACACCAAGCGTGTGTCCGTGCCTCCCTGCCCTGTTCTGCGCCTGCGTGAAGCGCAGGCGCAGAACAGGGCAAGGGAGACATGACGGCCGGCACCCGGTGGCCATCTTGGGCGGCCAGAAGCGGCCGCCCCGAAGAAGCCGGGAATGCGGGGAAGGAGGAGACTGGCCGAGGCGGCGGCAAAGCCGCCGCCTCGGCCAGAGGACGCAGCGCGGCCAAGGTGGCGGTGGAGCCGCGCCGCCGAAGCCAGGCGGGGGGAGGAGGCGACGGGGTAAGCCGGCCGAGGCGGCGGCAGAGCCGCCACCGAGGCCTGGTGCCGCCGCCGCAGCCAGGCGGCTGCGAGTCCTTGGGGCCCTTGCCCGTCCGGGGAGACCGGCCGGGAATGTGAGGCGGGGGCGGACCGGACCGGCAGCGGCGCCCCCAGAATCTGCCCGGCCGCCGCCACCGCCCACTCTCCCGCCCTCCCAGCTGCCCAAATACTCCTTCCCCGCTCCCCCACGCAAATGATTAAGGGCCAAAACGGCCCAGAAGAATGCCTCCGCGGCCGCCGCCATGGCCGCCAACCGCCCTCCCAGCTGGCCGAGACTTCCTTACCCAAAGCAGCCCGCGACAGTCGGGCGATCAAAAATCCATTTTTTGCAAAGAAGAGAGGAGCTCCCGAACAGAGCTCCTCTCTGTGTTAAGCCAATGCCCAAACTGCTGCTATGGACGCAAAGGACGCCTGCCGAACAGAGCTCCTCTCTGTGCTAAGCCAATGCCCAAACTGCTGCTATGGACGCAAAGGACGCAATAGGCGTCCTTTGCGTCCATAGCAGCAGTTTGGGCATTGGCTTAACACAGAGAGGAGCTCTGTTCGGGAGCTCCTCTCTTCTTTGCAAAAAATGGATTTTTGATCGCCCGACTGTCGCGGGCTGCTTTGGGTAAGGAAGTCTCGGTCAGCTGGGAGGGCGTGGGCGGGGGAGGCCAGAGGAAGTGGGGTGGGGGGGGAAACTCTCCCCTACTAGCGCCCGTTATCACAACGGGCCTGAAAACACTAGTTAATAATAATAATTAATTAATATTGGGCAGGGTTTTTTTCATTTACTGCAAGGATCACATCTGCTCTTTCGAAAGTTACCGAGGACCTGTGAGAAATTACAGAAACAGGATAAGGAATGGACAATAGTTCTTGACCCACATATTTTATTTATTTATTTATTTGATTTCTATACCGTCCTTCCAAAAATGGCTCAGGGAGATTTACAAAGAGAAATAATAAATAAATAAGATGGATCCCTGTCCCCAAAGGGCTCACATTCTAAAAAGAAACATAAGCTAGACACCAGCAACAGTCACTGGAAGTACTGTGCTGGGGGTGGATAGGGCCAGTTACTCTCCCCCTGCTAAATAAAGAAAATCACCACAGTAAAAGGTGCCTCTTTGCCCAGTTAGCAGGGGTTAGCAGTGTGATTTAGGCTACACTACATCAAGTTAATATACAGAGAGCTTGTTTTAAATGTGCTAATATTTTGCAAAACTACTGAATTCAAGGAAGGATTAAACTATATTTATACTATTACATAATCATAATGCCATCTATTTAGATATAATCCTATAGTTGAACAAGTTAGTGAGGCGCTTCACACAATTTGTGAGAAGAGCTTTACCGGGCTCTGTGGGGAGAGTGGGCTTAGCCTGCTCTCCCCGCAGACGATCATGCCTGCAGCCCTGGGCGGATGGATCAGCCGCCCACACAACGGCCGGCTCCGTCACAGAGCTGGTGGAGGCTGGGGGGATGGTGGGCCTCGTGGCCCCTGGGAGTTCCAGGATGCCCCATGCAGGCATACAGGACACCTGAAGCTGGGAGCCTGGCTGCAGGTCATGGGTCTGCTCATGTGTTGCTGCATGCTGTTGCGGCATACAATCAAAAAAATGAGGCTAACGGAGCACTCGTTCCATTAACCTCATTTAAGGGGAGGGGGGATTAGGTGGGCTAGCCGCCTAGTAGCCACGATAAGTGGATCACAAACTATGCCATTGAGGTGTTCCTATGTGCCCTTACAGCTGTAGCAAATTTGGTTCAATCATTTTGGAGGTTCACAAGTTAGCCTACTTGTGCCTCAAATATTTATGCATCTACCACCTTGAATTGGGGTGGATGACAGCATCACAAACTATGCATTTGATGTGTCACTCTCTTTGCCATTGACGTGTCCCTACAGTTGTCCCTACAACTGTACTCAGTTTGGTTCATGAATCATATTGGTCTAGGCATTGCTAAGTTGGTAGGGACACACACACACACACACACACAGAGCCAGGTGATCTGATAAGCTTAAGGAAAGTAAGCGAAAAACAGTTTGAGTGACATAGGACCTGGTGTCGTTCTCTGCCTGCTGACAGAACTTGAGATGTGCCTCCATCATGCTGGCATTATCTGCACCACCGTATAACTCTGACTGCTGGAGGGACTTACACAAAATCATATGCCCTGCTAGACTCTGGAGATGATGATGATGATGAATAATTAATTAATTCAATTTCTATACCGCCCTTCCAAAAATGGCTCAGAGCGGCTTACACAGAGAAATAATAATTAAGATAAGATGGATCCCTGTCCCCAAAGGGCTCACAATCTAAAAATAAAAACACAAGATAGACACCAGCAACAGTCACTGGAGGTACTGTGCTGGGGGTGGATAGGGCCAGTTATTCTCCCCCTGCTAAATAAAGAGAATCACCATGTTAAAAGGTGCTGCTTTGCCAAGTTAGCAGGGGTCTAATCAGGAGATGCCCTGATTATGGTGCAATGTTGTATTAACTCCAGAGGTAACACTAATAAAAGCAGCCATTGAGACAAGAGCAGGACACCACAGATACTCCCACTTCACTCTCCCAGACCCATTCTGACCCCACAAACACCATGGCACCGATGGGGTAGAGGCACTGATGGGGTAGCAGCTGGTATGGTAGATGAGGCAGTCAGTTGGGGAGGTGGGTGAGGAAATGATAAGGGCTGCTGGATGGCTGGATGACCAAGCAAACAAGGATGGAATGTGCGTGGCGAGATTGGATAGCTAAACCCAAAGGCAACTCACCTGTTGTGAGAAGCAGCTGCCTGGCCCCACCTGTGCTCCCTCTGATTGGCTGAGATGCAGTAATCTCTCAAGTGTGCCTATTTCTGGGAGCTGCTAGCAGCTTTCACAGCCACACTGGAGAGACTGCTGCATCTCAGCCAACCAGGTGGCTCCATGACTGGCTACTAGCCCTTTCCAGAGGGAGCTGTGACCGTCTTCAACATGTGACCTTTGCTGTACTGTTCCACAGGTCTCGGGCTCTACATGCAGCCCTTCTGTATATGGCTAAGTCAAGGAGCAAGGGGCTCTGCGATGATAAATGCTCCCTGACATGTTCAGCTGCAGTTAGAGAGCTGCTCTGTGGACTGGACAGTGTGGGTTCAAGACCTGCCTGTTCCTCCTCTCTTGTTTCTGTCATGTTTCCGGCCAGGCACGCAAAAGGTGAGGCTGGTCTTGCTTTTACCATTCCCACTGGCTAAGCTTCAATCCTGTTTGCTTGGTTTTCATTTTGGGGCTCGGCACTATGATACAACAGCATTCTTACCTGCATGAGTGCAGTCAGGGCTGGCCTTGTGATTTATCCCACTGTCTCCTCTGGCAAGAAGGATGTTTTCCTGCAGATGGATGTTGTTTTTTCATGGTGATCTGAACCATGACCCTGGAGAGGCCTGTGTGTTTGCTGCACATGTCTGACCCCTCCCAAGGGAGTTATCTTCCTTCTCTTTGGGTTGTGTGGTCAAAAATATGGTTATCAGTGGTGTGTGTATTTGTGAGGAGAGGTATAAGAGAGGATTCAACACTTCCCACCCTTTCTGTGCTGGGGCCTTGCTGGCTTTTTGCCTCCAGTCTCTGGCTGCTTGCACCCCATGACACTTGCTGGGTGACTCTGGGCCAGTCACTTCTCTCTCAGCCTAACCTACTTCACAGGGTTGTTGTGAGGAGAAACTTAAGTATGTAGTACACCACTCTGGGCTCCTTGGAGGAAGAGCGGGATATAAAATGTAAAAATAAAAAATAAAATTAAAAACATGCTGCGACATCCTTGTGTCAGGTGGGATGTGTGCTTTGTATGTATGGTGTGGTAGACTCAGGGCTGGCCTGACAGTTTTTGGTGCACTAGGCAAGGTGTGCCATTGCCCCCCTGCCCAGGCAAGAAGTGCAGAGCCCTGGCTTTAACTTGTGCTGCTCAAGCTGCTCATTCACCATTGTCGAATGACCAGCCCACGCGGATGACCTGTGAATGACTAGCCTGCACTGGTTTGGGGATACAGACAGTGAGAGAGTGAAAAGAGTTGTGAAGCTGGGAGCCTGCCCAATGCCTAACCTTCCTCTATTGCTACCCTCCACAACCAACCAAGCCTTAGCCAACAATTGCATGCCCCAATTATTGCCTGTTTTGGGGTCTGAGCACTTGAGACAGCAGGATGGAGTCTCAGTCGCAGCAGAAAGAGAGAAGAGGGAGGGGCAGGGACAGAATGCACTGAACGGGAAGGAGGAGGAAAGCAAGCCACAGACCAGCCAGGAGGCAGTCCCATACGCTCTCTGCCCAGAAAGCTGAGGGAACCCCCAAGAATTGGTGCTCTAGGCAACTGATTAGGTCTGCCTAGTGGACAGGCTGGCAATGGGTAGGCTGACACCATGGGTGCATATCCCCCATCACAGTGTTTGGACTGGCTCCTTCCATGCTTGACCCAAGTTGTCTCATGATGGTGTGTGTTGGTGATACTGCCATGGGCACTGGGGAAGTAGCTTGGAGGGCTATATCTCTTTGAGAGGTTTTTTTTGGCTTGTTTTCTCCTCTCCTGTTGCGCTGGATCGGAACAGAATCCTGAAACCTTTAGCTGTAGTATAGGATATTGCCTGGTTAATCATCTTTTGTGTTTTACAGACATCCTTCAGTTGGGAGTACAGAGATTATCCACTAGGTGGTGGAAATCTGCCATTGTTAGAAATATGGGGAGAGGGGAGATCACTTGATTATGAAGGACAATCTGACTAAAGCAGAAAACAGCTGTAGTAACAGCTTAATATGTAATGATTAAAATTAGTTCTCTATCTACATCAGAGTAAAATTGTTCCTAATCCTCTCTTTCACAAAGGCAAAAATATCATTTAAAAGGCTTCTGATGTTTCATAAAAAGCAAATGAAGGGATACTAACTTTGATCTAAATGATCTAAATCCCTCAGCCTCTGTAGGGATTTATTTGAAACGAGGCAGCAGTGGTATTTAAGAGACAATAATCTCATACATTTATTTCTCTTAAACAGACAGGCAACCAGTACTATGCACACTCAACAGTAAATTCCACTGTCCAAAGAAACTTATTCCCTAGTAAATATGTTTACAGTTGTACAGTTGCGGGCATAGGTAGGTGAAGAGTGTCATACAGGATTTTAAAATTAATGTGTGAAAGCTTTTCCAAAAATAGAAAATCCTATAAGAAAAAGCAGGAAACACTTGGCCCAGATGGCTCCTGATGGTGGCAACCAAGTTGTAAAGGGGCATAACTATAATAGGGCAAGGGGAGACAGTTGTCTGGAGGCCCACTGCCTTGGGGGCCCCCCAGAGGCAAGTCACATGACTGACTCGCCCAGCCACACACCCGCCCAGGCTTCCTTCAGTTGTATTTATCCTCTGAAACTGATGTGAGTTTTATGACTTGCATCGTCCACAATTTACAAAACCTTTAAAAAAACAATTTAGGATGATGTTCTATTGTGGGGCGCGCACACACACATACACTCTGATCAAATTTTAATCTGCTTTTTGTTACCACTATTCAGCCTCATTTAAGATTTCTTTACTTCATGAGCTGAGCTTCAGTGAGGGGCCCATTTTAAAATCTTGTCTCTGGGCCCACTCCCACCTTGCTATGCCCCTGTTGTAAACAATTTATAACCTACAAAACACTTCCAGATGGTGTAGAATTAGGAAGAAAACACTGGAAACTGATCAGTTTGCACAAGAACAATTTTCAGTTTGGCATACCAGGCATTTTAATTGTTTAAGTCCCTATTTGTTATGTTATTCATGTTATTAATGAAGTTAGATACATGCTATCAAGATGCAGACAATTACATAATAGTCAAGCTAGATATCCAAGTGAACACATTTCGCTAGCACTGTAGGCTTTTGCCTAGGTCTCCAATCCTGTGCGTGCTTACTCGAGAGTAAGCTCAATTGAAATCAGTGGGGCTGTTTCGGGGAAAGATGCATAGGTTCGGGCTGTGCATTTTCTAAAATAATCACAGAGTAATGTCGAAAGTCATTCCGCACACAAATACACTTCGAAGTGCAGCAAAGTTCAATCTTGTTAAACTGCAGAAAAAGGTGACCGTTGGATCTATCTGGATTCTTACATGCAGAATGGTGCCCTCAAAATCATCAAATGGGTCACCCTGTCCATGGACCGCATGGGGGGGGGGGGGAACCAAACGCCCAGGTATCCAAAATCCTGTGCGCAATTAGGATTCTACTCGATCAGGCGTTTACCCAGACTCTTCTTTTAATTTGTCACGTCACGTCCGTCATCACCCGCTCTATTCAACTCTCCCGCAAGCCCGCGAATGCGGACTCCCAAGTCTTAGGGCTCCGTACATGGAGACCACTGTAACCATATGAAAGGGAGATCTCACAGGAAACGGGTGTGTGGAGCGTTCCATTACTCTAGTCACTGAAGTAATGCAACCGCCCTCCCTTCCTCAGTATCTTCCTCTCTCTACGGTTGCTGCCAAAGCTCTATCTTAGAACCGGTGGGCGTTCGCCGCGCGTCGTCTCCCGCTCCCTGACAACGGCACGCCGAACACCAGTGGCGCCCCTGCACAGGCTGTAGGGGGCGGATGGCGCTGACGAGGCGCTCGAGCTCGCGCCTCCGGGCTGTGCCAGGAGGGCCATCCACAGGCAACACCCCCGCTCCCTGGTCTTCCGACTCAGACTCAGCTAAGCGGCTGAGCTTTCCTCAGACTTCCACCAGCCCTCCCTCGACCACCAAAGATGTCGTCAAAACGACCGCCTTGCCCGCAGACTTCATGCTGGCCATAACGCGCGCCCAGACGCTAGCGCAGGCGAATCTACTCTCTGCGGTGGCCAGCGAGCGGGCCAAGCGCTGGACTGAGGTGATTGGCCCTCCCTCTCGGCGGGCTAAGTCGCCGCCCACGTCTCGCGGAAGAGGAAAGTGGGCATGGACGCGCGCGGCGCCAAAGGGGTGCCTTCTTGGGTGACCGTCGCGCGCTCTGCAGGGTCTTGCTGTGGAGGCCCTTACAGCGACTGTTCTCAGAACATCATTGGCTAAGCCAACGGGAGGATGGCTAAACCAACTTCTTCCTAGGAGTGCCACTACTCCATCCCGCGCCCGCGACAGAGTTCTTGTGTTTTTACTAGCTTTGTAGTGGGCAGTATTTCAACAGGCGACGTTTCTCTTTCATTGAATTTCTATAGAGAAAAGTTGCGTCAACAGAATAGTGCCTAATTTAGCAACTGTTAAAAGCATACAAGTCAGCCAGTTAGAAAAACGGCAATCCTTCTTCCACCTAGTGTGAACGAGAAGGCAGCTGTTCTAATAGGCGCAGACCCGCCGAGAGTGGTGGTGGATTTTGGCATGCTTGGGCTAAATGAACGGTCTGAATCTCCATGATTCACGGAGCTGGGATTCTGGAGTATTTGCAACCCTTCCAGAGTTCTGTACCTTTGTTTTCTTCCTGTGACATAGGCCCATTCACATTATGTTCAATACTTCTACAAGTGTACGGTGTACACAGGTACAGATCTGTACAAGGTACAGTCATTCATATGTTATGCTGAACACAGGTACAAAAGTATTCTTCCTAATGTGTACCATGCATTTGAAGGACCTGTATCCAGGTTCACTTTTAAAATGAACATAGGCACAGTCATTCACAGCCACCTAATGGCACAGTGGGGAAGTAACTTGCCTAGAGAGCAAGAGGGAAACACTTATATTGGGTAGCAGTGATACAGGAAGATGCTGAAAGGCATCATCTCATACTGCACGGGAGAAGGCAATGGTAAACCCCTCCTGTATTCTACCAAAGACAACCACAGGGCTTTGTGGGTGCCAGGACTTGACATCAACTCAACAGCACAACTTTACCTTACAGTCATTCACACAAACAAGTGGAGAAGTGTACATACATCTGTATACACATTCAGGGGCGTAGCAAGGTTGGAGTGGGCCCAGAGACAAGATTTTAAAATGCACCCCCGCACTGAAGCTCAGCTCATGAAGTAAAGAAATCTTAAATGACACTGAATAGTGGTAACAAAAAAAACACACACACACACACACACACCTACCTACCTATGTGCCACAATAAAACATCATCCTAAATTATTTTTTAAAAGGTTTTGCAAATTGTGAACGATGCAAGTCATTTAATGGTACTAGAGAAAAACATGATGTTCTGGTAGCTCCAGGTCTTAACACTCACATCAATTTTGGAGGATGAATACAACTGAAGGAAGCCCGAGTGGATGCGCGGCTGGGGGAGTCAGTCATGTGACTTGCCTCTGGGGGCCCCCAAGGCAGTGGGCCCCGAGACAACTGTCTCCCCTTGCCCTGTTATAGTTATGCCCCTGCACACATTACAGCATAATGTCTGAACCTGGCATAGCAACATTAGGGAGAACTGGAAATGGCAAAACTTGGGAGAACTGGAAATTCTTTTTCTTTCTTTCTTTCTTTCTAAAATGTTGTCTAATAGAGGGACTCTTACCCATGGCCGAAGTCCTGGACCTCCACACACCTTGGCCCCCCCCCCAAATCTTCTTTAGTCTGTCTTGGGTAGTGTGGTCGCTTCCACTGCCCTGCGCTGCACTGGGCAGCCAAATATTACTGTGACCTGCACTGGGCGGCTGAATGTAACCTATGCTTTCGAGACGGGGTTGTCGGCGGGGAGAAATATGTGGGATGGGAATATGTTAAGTTCTGGGTTGAAATGTTTCTGCTAATGCATATTTGCATAAATATACCTGTTTTATATCTTTACATTCTTGTGAGTTTAGTTGCTTTTTGTGCCTTCAAGAATTCACATGTTAAAAATACTGCATGTGTCACAGTGTGTGTGTGTGTGTGTGTGTGTGTATGTATGTAGGGGGATGGTACTTAACTTGCAGTGGGAGCAGGACCTCCAAAGGTCTTTAGGTCCAGGTTCCAAAATTATCTAGGTGTACTTCTGCAGTCTAATATAAACTATATTAATCCTGGAAAAATAGACTGATCTTTCATGGTCTTCCTTTTCATTTCAGAAATGAAAATCTACTTACTGCTCTCTGCAGAATCTTGAACATGTTGATGTTCAAGGTCTCAAGGTCTTTATACTATTTTTTTCTATTTATTTCAGGCAATTGAATATTATAGAAAACTGCTGCAAAACTTGAGGAAAGATAAGCTTCCTTCAGCCTTTTTACCTGGACCTGACTATACACAACTGGTAATTTCAATAAAGCATCTCAAATGAAAAGTTTAGTCCCAGCTATGATGTAGAAGTTCTTGTTTCCAGACTGGAGTGCATTTTTATTTTATTTATTATTTACTGGAAACATTTCTACCCCGTGCCTCTGGCACATTCTTGCTCAAGGTGGTTTACAGTAAAAGCAACGGCAATGAGATAAAAAATGAAGAAAAAAAATAACAAATAACAGCATAATTAAGAACAGTAGCACAGAGGCTAAAACTGGTGAACAGAAGAAACAAATCTGAAATGGCTTTCAGAAGGGGAGGGTTTTCAAACTCTTTTAAAAACTCATCAGAGAGGGAGATTGCTGAAGCTCCTCTGGGAGGGAATTTTTAAAATGGGGCTGCTACTAAGAAGGCCCTGCAGCTGCCTCTGGTAATAATATGTTCATTTGTTTTTGCTTGCACTGTTTTTCTCTGTTAAGATGGAATTTATTTTATGGCAACTATTAAATGTTATTTCAGTCTTCATAAGGTATTATATTATCTTTTTCAGTTACCTTAAACAGTAACAGAAGGGATTACATCTACCAGATTTTATATGTAACTATTTCTATTTCTGCCTTGTGAAAGTGAAATTATGGAAATTCATGTGTATCTGGAATCATTTGCTGTCCATTACAATCTACTCCAGAGGCCTTGTTGTAAGATGGTAGAATACAACCTTTCTGGTGGTAGCTTCAAAACTGTGGAACAGTTTCCTGACAGAAGTCCATCTTTGCCCAAGCAACAGAAAGCATTTTTATTAAGGCATTTTTGGGAATTTTTGCAATGTTGTCATTATTATTATTTATTTTTTTACTTGTGATTTTGAAAAACCATGCCTTCTGTGTTTAATGTGGAGCCTTGCTTTTAGTTATCATGAGCAGTTTCACTGGGAAAGCAGATCACAAACTTATAAATAAATATATAAATAAATCCATTGGTGACAAATCACATGCACTGTTGCTATTAAAAAATACCGTAAATAATATAAAAACACACCCACCCCGCAAGGGCAAACTTAGCATCTGTTGTTAATGATTATGTAAGAGAGCAACAATTTCCAGACTTTTCCATATGGATACCCACATTACATTTTTACAGTATATATCAGTATTTCTTTTTATCTCTTAATCTATCTGATTTCTCTTTCCTGATGTTTTCTTTTTGTCTCCCTTTATACTTCCTTACTCCCTCTAAGAAGGATAAAATAAATGATGGTGTGACACTACTATGACCTGTCTTAATTTTGGTTACATCCCACTAGTTGAAGAGAAGTGGAATAAAGTATAGTTACCATGACTGATCATTGACATGTCTCCTGGAGATTAGGTCTTCTATAATAAGGATTTACCATATGCCAGGATCTTTCCTCTGCGCAGTTACTGAAAAACCCATGGCATTCTATTTCAGCAGATGTGTTTTTTCTCAGGGGTCATCCCATGAAACTGAAGGCAAGGAAATTTAGGCCCAACTAAAGGAAGCACTTTTTTCACAGAGAATTAATCAATGGAATTCTCTGCCACGGGATGTGGAGATGACCACTAGCTTGGATGGCTTTAAAAGGGGCTTAGACAAATCCATGTTGGATAAGTCTATCCATGATTACTAGTCTGGTGACTACAGACCAACTCCAGCTTCAGAGGCAAGATGGCTCTAAATATTAGTTGCAGGGGAGCAACAGCGAGAGAGAGGCATGCTCTCATTTCTTGCCTGTGGGCTTCTCGGAGTCATCTGGTGGGCCACTCTGTGAAACAGGATACAGGACTAGATAGGCCTTGGGCCTGATCCAGCAATCCCCACACAGCTTATTCTGCAGTTAGTCCTACTGGAATAAAATGAACTAAACTAGAAGTACGTAGTTAAGATTTCTGACTACGTGAACTTCATTGCCTTTATGATCATAGTGATGGATGCATGTTAAAATCTTAGTGCTGGAATGTCCTTGTTCTTTACGGTTGCACACTCAATCGCAAAATTGAACTAAATTAATTGGAGTGGTGTTTGTAATCTCAGGACTGGCTAATTGCATACAATCTTATGTTTATAATGAGTATTACCCATGATTTTGAACTTTTGAGGTTGGTAACATTATTTTAAAAATACCTAGGAAAGAGTAATTAAGTATGTTTTTAACTTTAGCACTACTAAAATATTATAAATAATTTGATGTTTTGCTTCTCTTATTTCAGATACTTGAAACTTATTATCATGTGGGTGTAGCTTTCCAAAAACTGGATAGTCACCGCAAAGCTTTGGAAGCATTTACAAATGCAATAGAAAATGCACACATCCGTAAGGTATAGAACCACCACCATGTTTGTATTATGTGCACAACTCATTGAATTACAGTTTTGTCTTGTAGGGAGGCACACATTTTGTATTCACTGATTTTCTGCTTTTTTGCAGTTTAATAAGTCACTGTTTACATTTACTAAGTCACTGAATATAACTGCACTGTTAGATAGACTGTTCTGTTTCTACCTAATAATTTTATTTTATACTAAGAATGTATTCCAAATGATTGAGGTAACAGGTTATTATGGGGCTGGATCCTAAGGAGCACGAGTGAAAGAAAGCCCATGAAAACAAGCTTCCCTGCCCTCTCATCTGCACAGCAGCACCCTGAATATCCACTTCTGAGAGTTGGGGGATCTTCCAGAACAGAATGGTGTGAGACATGGAAGATTGCAGGGTGAATGGGGGATCTGTAAAAATGTGCCTTCCATTCTCACAAGAGCCACTCAGGATCCAAGCCATTGTGTTCTAAGGTCTGCTGTTTTAAAATGTCAATTATATATTATTTATTTTTATGTTTTATATGTTGATCTTAAACTTTTGTCTCATTTATATTTATTGCAAGCTCCTTTGACATTTTATTTAAAAGTGTGGTATATTTAACTGCAGCAAGGTTACAGTTGCTGCGCACCACTTGAGAACATCCGTCAAAATACTTTGCTATTTGCAGACTTGTATCTAGCAACATCATTTTCTTAGAAACTTATGCCTGCAAATTACTACAGGGCCCTAGGATAGCCTTGTGGGAAACATTGTATACCTGTATCCAACTATCCAATAACTTCTGGCAATGCATGCAGTGTCCATTGATATTGTGTGAAAATATCAAATAGGTAGTTAGTATTGTGCAGCTTTAACCATGCTGATGACTTTGTTGTCGAAATGGGATCTAGATCTCTCCTTCCCCCTTGTTTGGTACAGAAAAGGGAATGAAGAGGGCTGGATTTAAGCTCCCCAACCTTCAAACAGTTGACAGCACAAACAAGCTGTTTGGTGTCGCCTACAGTCTCAATCCCGCAAGAGAAACTGCACACATAACCATGAGTGCTGGATGTAGGGTGTTCAACTATCCATGGCATACATTTGTACATGCAGAAAACCATATCCAGAAAGAGAGATGTGTACGCCTGCTTCTGTGTATGGATTGTCCTTAATGGATCAGAGCAATTATTCTCTTGAGTCATGTGCTCATCCAGAACAAGCTTGTGTTTACTGCTTGATCTGTAGATCATATCCCATATTTTAAATGGTTATTGATACTTTTGGATACTCCTGCCAAAAATGAAGGTGACGTATAGTACATAAGACAATGGGAAACAGTTACATTGTTTCCATTTTTAGATATGGAAACAGTTGAATGTATACACATAGACACACACACACACACACACACACAGACACACACACCACACACAAAGCAAATAGCAAACATAAACATAGTAATACAATCTGTGAGGAGACTGGAAATTAAACTCTTTAAACTTTGTAGTTCCAGAAACTCTAAGGTCACTCCCTCTTTGTGCAGATATAGTTATGGAGAAATGACTGAGGATACTGTTTTGCTTTCAGAATTTATTTCTGTGATAAATGTGTGCTTCTGGTTAAACATAAGTTATGTTAAGTATGTGGTGCCTTTGTAGTTTCTGTACAATATCATTAAACTCTTTCTTCATTCTTTTTCATCTGCAAGAGAATAACTTGATTTATATGAGCATGCTGCTAATGTTATAGTTCCTTTTCTAGCCCCTTGGGTTCTAATGTTTTTTAAACTCAGTACAATTACGGGAAACATTACACTGGAATGATGACATAAATAATCCCCACAGGAGTCTGGACAGTCTGGGGAGTAATCGTATAGCACCCTGCTGAAGTAAATAAGACTAGTAATTTGAAATAAATAAAAGAGAAATGGAGCAAATGTGAATGGCGCAAGAATTCCATTAGATTCACAGTGGCAATGTTTATGTGGTATAACTGTGTAGAGTATACTCAGAGCTATAAATAAGTATGACAACATTGCAGTTCACAGTGGTATCTTCCTCTCTCCAGTACGCCTGTCAAATCGGTTGTGTTTCCAGAAATATCTACCATACACCTGTATTTGCAAGAAGAGCGTATGCATATATAAAATGTGGTAAGATATATTGATCTTGTGACTAACCTCAAAAGACATGTTGGTGTAGGAAACTAAACTGAAATATGTTGTTAGCCCAGGTGTTATTATGGGTCAACAAGAAAAGAATTAGGGCTGTATTGTATTTTATTCATTCATTCATTCATTCATTCATTCAATTTCTATACCGCCCTTCCAAAAATGGCTTAGGGCGGTTTACACAGAGAAATAATAAATAAATAAGATGGATCTCTGTCCCCAAATGGCTCACAATCTAAAAAGAAACATAAGATAGACACCAGCAACAGTCACTGGAGGTACTCTGCTGGGGGTGGATAGGGCCAGTTACTCTCCCCCTGATAAATAAAAGAGAATCACCACATTAATAAGTGCCTCTTTGCCAGGTTAGCAGAGGTTGATTCTGAGTTGTAAAAAGTCCTAGGCAGGCATTCTTAAGTTCTGGGAGAATCACTGTGTGTAGAGGGAAGATCAGGACTGGATTTACTGGTCTTGATGTCTATGTTCATCCAAAGCTCTGCATAGAGCTAATATATGTCCATACTCAGTGCTTTTTTTCTTGGAGATGGGGGAAGGTACAGGAACTAATGTTTGAAAACTCCTCAGGAGTGGGGCAATTATAATGAAAAGTATTTATTATTAATATTTTAATTTATTATCATCATTATTAATGAACATTATTAAAATGTTCCTGATGACCTGCAGATACCAAATTTTGCATGGACAATTCTGCCACTTAAATTAGCTGAATGCACTCCTTTTTACACCAAAATATGCTCAGGGAAAGGTTGGTGGGTTTTTTCTTTCCCATTTTTAGCAGAAATTCTGAATATAATGATAATATTTTAACTGTTAATGTTCTCAACAGATTTTTAACACTCAATCAGATTAATAATTCCAAAACAACATCATGCCCAAGAAAAGCAGAACCTCTCTTCCCCACTTATCCTCCATTCACTCAATCATTCCCTCCCATCACATTCTTCCTTCCTTCCTCCTGCTCTCCCCTCTTTCTCTCACTTTTCTTTTCCTCCTCTCTCTCCCTTATTCTCCCCTCCCTTGCTTTCCATTCACTTTTGCCCAAAGAAATTTCACTGTGTAGACTTCTGTTTTTCCCTTCTTTCTCTCCTGGTCAAGCACTGAACCAGGCCAGCCATGATGCTAAAAAAAGAACTAAAAATCCCAGGGACTTGTTGAAGTCTGGGATGGTTTGAGGCCATCTCTGCCATGCCCCCAGACCCACATTGGAGTGCCCTGCCACCCCCAAAGGGGGGGGGTTCAGGGCTCCCCCACATCCCCATTATTCCCTATGGGAAAAATAATAATTAAAAAATTCACCATTAATAGTAGGAGCACCCAATTGCTTGGGGTTGGTGGGTGGTAGGCACCCCTAGGTGACTACCACCCTCCCCAGCCTTTTGCCCCTGGGAACTCCACATAGGAAATAATGGGCAATATTAAAACAATTCAAACATTCATTAAAAATCGTAGGAGTGTCCGATAGCTTTGGGATTTGGGTGGTAGCTGACACCCATGAGTGCTTACCACCCAGTTTTGGAGGCTAGAACTGGTTAGAACCAGTACGAAACAGGTTCAAATTCAAACTGAACTGTGGGGGGGGGGGTTCAAGCAAAACCAAAACCACATCTCACCACTCTGGTTCGAACCTGGTTCAAATTCGAACCAAACTGGGCAAACCGGTTTTGCGCACATCCCTACTGAAGTGCTATGTTCCACTCATATAGCTGTAACAAATTTGGTTCAGATCTGCTAGGTGGTCCACAAGTTGGCCCACGTGCACCTCAAATATTCACATTTTTGCCATCTTGAATCAGAGTGGATGACATCATCACAAACTATGCTGTTGAAGTGTCCATTTATGTCACTCACTACAACTGTACCAAATTTGGTTCAAATCCGTTAGACAGTCCACAAGTTAGCACACCTGCATCTCAAACGTTCATGCATCTGCCATCTTGGATTGGGGTAGATCACATCATCAGAAACTACACCTTTGGGGGATCCCTATGTGTCCCTACAGCTGTAGCAAATTTGGTTCAAATTGGTTAGGCAGTTCACAAGTTAGCCCACATAACACAAGTGGGCTAACAAGTTTATATGTCCATCATCTTGAATTGGGGTGGATGACATCATCACAAACTACACTGTTGAGGTGTCCCTATGTGTCCCTACAACTTTTCCCAACTTGGTTCATATTGGTCCAGGCACTGTGAAGTTGATGGGGGAGACGGACACAAGGACACACACATGGAATGCAGGGTGATCTCATAAGCCTACTGGAAAGTAGGCTAAAACAGTGCCAGATCTCTGTTCCAGTGTGTTCCCCCAGAAAAAAAGCCCTGTTCATACTGCACCTGTGTGTAGGTTATACACGTGTGATTTTTATCCTACGTTTTTTCCAGGGTACAGATCTCATATACAGCCCACAATTTTTTTGTACATTTATATCTTGCTCTTCCTCCAGGGAGCCTCAAGTATTGTACATTATTATGTTCACCCTCGCAACAACCCTGTGAGGCATGTCAAGCTGTGAGAGGTAACTGACTGGCCCAGAGTCACTCAATGAGGCTATTCTCATGATGGGAGAATACCAGAGCCCAGACGGGTTTTCTCCCATTGTGAGAACCACTGGGCTCATGCGCAAGTCCGGTGGTTCTCTGGCGGCTAGCCTGCCAAAGATGCCCTCCCCTTAAATTTATTTATCGTTATTTATTTAGCACATTTTTCTACCTCCCCAAACTAAGGGGGTTAGTGGAGCGAGCCCCTGTGTCCTGTGTCTCAAACCAAAAAGGGAGTGAGTTTCCTTTAAAGACTGATGAAATCAGGTTTTGCCAAGGATACCTTATCTTTCATGTGAGCAATATAAAGCCCAACCTGTACAGGTGAAACTCGAAAAATTAGAATATTGTGCAAAAGTTCATTAATTTCAGTAATGCAAATTAAAAGGTGAAACTGATATATGAGACAGACGCATTACATGCAAAGTGAGATAAGTCAAGCCTTAATTTGTTATAATTGTGATGATCATGGCGTACAGCTCATGAGAACCCCAAATCCGCAATCCCAGAAAATTAGAATATTACATGAAAACAATAAAACAAGGATTGTAAATAGAACAATATCGGACCTCTGAAAAGTATAAGCATGCATATGTATTCAGTACTTGGTTTGGGCCCCTTTTGCAGCAATTACTGCCTCAATGCGGCATGGCATGGATGCTATCAGCCTGTGGCACTGCTGAGGTGTTATGGAAGACCAGGATGCTTCAATTGCGGCCTTCAGCTCTTCTGCATTGTTTGGTCTCATGTCTCTCATCCTTCTCTTGGCAATGCCCCATAGATTCTCTATAGCAGTGTTTCTCAAACTTTTTGGAGTCAAGGACCGCTAAATTCTTCGTGCAGAGTTTCAAGGACCGCTACATTCTTCATGCGCAGTTTCCCGGACCAGCAGTTAGTAAAGGGGTTTCAAGTCTGTCTATCTGTCTGTCTGTCTGTCTGTCTATCTATCAGACTTCTATACTGCCCAAAACTTGCATCTCTGGGCAGTTTAGAATGAAAATAATATAAGCATTAAAATAATTAAATTTGGAATCTTTTGCAAACATTGAATATTAGGGGTTCTTAACCTTGGGTCCCTCAGTTAAACTCCCATAACCCCCAACAACAATGGCATTTGGCCATTATGGCTCGGGATTATGGGAGTAGAAGTCCACCAACGTCTGGGTACCCAAGGTTGAGAACCCCTTAATCTAAAAGCCTGGGTGAACAAATTTGTCTCCAGTATGTCTGGAGTGGAGGTGCTTGTGATTACTCAATGGAGAGGGGATGCTGGGCCATTGGAAAAATTCAAAAGCTACATGGGGCCAATGAAAACAACATACAAGCAAGCCCCACTGATGCAAGAGGGAAACAGTGTTCCCTCAAGGCGCCTCGACCACAACAGGCAGCTGGGTTTCAATCAACCAACCTTTGGCTGCAAACAATGAGCATGCAAGAACCAGCAGCCCTTCAAGTGGTGCCCACTGCCATACTTTTTCCTCCATGCCCCCGCATCGCATACAGTTTGAAGCTGTAAAGATAGGGAATAAGATAGCTATAGGAAGATCTCAGCAGCACGTGGAGGCAAGGCACAAGAAGGGTCCCATGCCTCCGTGATACTCTTCCTCTTCCGTGCCATGTGCAAAATTGAGGAAGTGAGTGCCTTGATTTCAGTGGGGGGGGGTTGACTCCCAGTCAGGGACCGGCACTCAACCCTTCGGGGACCGGCAGCGGTCCAGGGACCGGTGGTTGAGAAACACTGCTCTATAGGGTTCAGGTCAGGCGAGTTTGCTGGCCAATCAAGCACAGTAATCCCATGGTCATTGAACCAGGTTTTGGTACTTTTGGCAGTGTGGGCAGGTGCCAAGTCCTGCTGGAAAATGAAGTCAGCATCCCCATACAGCTCGTCTGCGGAAGGAAGCATGAAGTACTCCAAAATCTCCTGATAGACGGCTGTGTTGAACCTGGACTTAATGAAGCACAGTGGACCAACACCAGCAGATGACATGGCTCCCCAAATCAACACAGACTGTGGAAACTTCACACTGGACTTCAAGCATCTTGCATTGTGTGCCTCTCCATTCTTCTTCCAGACTCTGGGTCCTTGGTTTCCAAATGAGATGCAAAAGTTGCTCTAATCAGAAAAGAGGACTTTGGACCACTGAGCAACAGACCAGTTCTTTTTTTCTTGAGCCCAGGTAAGACGCTTCTGACGTTGTTTGTTGTTCAGGAGCGGCTTGACAAGAGGAATACGACATTTGAAGCCCATGTCCAGGATCCGTCTGTGTGTGGTGGCTCTTGATGCACTAACTCCAGCCTCAGTCCACTCCTTGTGAAAGTTCCCAACACTTTTGAATGGCCTTTTCCTGACAATCCTCTCCAGGCTGCAGTCATCCCTGCTGCTTGTGCACCTTTTTCTTCCACACTTTTCCCACAACTTTATATTAATGTGCTTTGATATAGCACTTTGGGAACATCCAACTTCTTTTGCAATTACCTTTTGAGGCTTTCCCTCCTTATGGAGGGTGTCAGTGATGGTTTTCTGCACAACTGTCAAGTCAGCAGTCTTTCCCATGATTGTGATTCCTAATGAACCAGACTGAGAGACCATTTAAAGGCTCAGGAACCCTTTGCAGGTGTTATGGATTGATTAGCTGATTGGAGTGGGACACCTGGAGCCTAGACTGTTGAACCTTTTCACAATATTCTAATTTTCTGGGATTGTGGATTTGGGGTTCTCATGAGCTGTACGCCATGATCATCACAATTATAACAAATTAAGGCTTGACTTATCTCGCTTTGCATGTAATGCGTCTATCTCATATATCAGTTTCACCTTTTAATTTGCATTACTGAAATTAATGAACTTTTGCATGATATTCTAATTTTTCGAGTTTCACCTGTATGTTTTACTGAAATGAGGACAAAACCATACCATCTTGATAGGCAGAGAAAATACACACATTGCAAAAAGTAATAGCCAAATGGCTGCTCATGCAGTGTGTCAAACATGAGTGGTACTTTTTGATAGTCTCATAAATCGTACTTGATTAATCACACCACACAAGAAATGCTCTTCCCAGCTTAAATAATAATTAATGCTTTTAGGCCTACTAAGATTTTGATATTTCTTTAGGAACATAGCAGAGCTTCTACTCTTCAGCACCACCTGGGCACTTTCCAGACTAGATGCTACAATGGGGCCAGGAAGTATCTCCACACTTCCTGCATCGTGATACCGCAGTCCCTATGCAGACAGCAGGGTGCTGTTCACATTGCCAATGCCTTGCCTCGAATTTAATCACTGTGATATAGAGCTAAGACATAGTATGTATGGCGTGAAAAAGCTGCTGTTCTTTTGGGTTGTTAGTTGCTGCAAGACTGCTCCCCCTGCTGCTTATGTTTCAAATGCGACTTGCCCAAATGGAGGCATTTTGCTGATGATGAGCAGCTAGTCTGGAAAGCACCCTGTTGATCATATTACAGTGTATGGAAATCCAATTCTGTGCCCTTTTAAGCATGTAATTGAGTGTTTTACATGAGCAGCAGCAATGCAAGCTGACAAGTTTAGTATTTTCTGCTTACTTCAAACATCACAAACCAGTCAAACTAGCACTGTTGATTGGATTTTGCTCTGAAATGGCTTACATTAAGCTGTATCACAGTTATTTGCATATGCCTTTTTTATTGCCCAAATAATTCAAGTGAATAGAGTAAATCTATTAGCAATATTTTTATAGGATTGTGACAGATACATTACAGGTAAACGGAGAGCCAATATTGCCCTTTTTGAAAATATGGTTGACTGTAGCTTAGGCTAGTGAACTAGCATGAATGTCTTATTTTAGATTTTTTTTTTTACTGTATGATATTTAATTTATTAACATTTTATCTGTCCATGTTAGGGATGTACATTGACCAAGGTTCGTGCACAGGTTCAGCGCTGATCCTGTTCAGGTGAGATCTGAACTGGTTTAGTGCTGCAGGAAGCAAGATCTTTTTAAAAGAAGAGAGCAGGTCCTTACTTGCTTTCTGCTGTCGCATGCAGCTTCCTGCTGTGATGATGCTGCCCCAAGAACCTGCGTGCGGCACTGGCACCACATTGTGTCTGTGTGCCAGTGCTGTGTGTGGGTTCTTGGGGGTAGCGCTGTCGCAGCAGGAAGCTGCATGCCATGGCAAAGAGCAGGTAAGGACCTGCTCTCCTCTTTTTAAAAGATCCCGGTCCCCAGTCCCCTTCCTGTGGTGCCGAACCTGTGCACAAACCTTGGTGCACATCCCTCAGTTCGTGCACATCCCTAGTCCATGTTTGCTGTTTTGCCTGTCACCAGCTTTTCACTTTTGACTCAATACAGTTTGTTTGAAGATACATTGGCATCCTGGTCTTGAGTAGGTCCCATAAACATCCCTGGCTTGCAATAAACTAGTGACTTCAGACTCACCAGCAAAAAGAATTTTATAGCCATAAAACTTAGTCATGTACTGAAAGGCCTAAGTTGGATTTCATGCTGCACTATATTAGTAAGGTTGTGTTTTCACTAGGGAAAATCTACAGAACATGTGGTGGTGGATCTGAGGGATTATTTTGACATGTTGAGAGTTCCCCATAGTTTATAGTTCTTGTATTTTCAGTGGTAAACATAACTAATCTTAGAATTGTCTCTTTTTTCTCTTTCTGCATTGTCTCTAGGCAAGATTAAAGAAGCAATATGTGATGCTAATAAAGCTGTGATTTTAGACCCTTTAAATTCTGTGAGTAGTAAAGCTGTGATTGTGTGCTCCAACTACAGAACCCACTGCACATGTTTTATAGAAATGTCGAATTTCATTTGTTTTGGTGGCGAAAATTGCATCAGATTTTCTTGGTTTTTCAATGTGAAGAGAGGCCATGTCTTAGTAAATTTATTTGTGGATTACTGTCTTTAAAGTAACAACACTACAGCTCAGTTTGTTTGTTGTATTTTTAATTGTTAAGCGAACATGACCATGTTACACCAATCTACAGTATCTCATGACAGTATCTCGACAAACAATATTATTTCAGTTTCCATTTAACGAATAAATTATTTAGCCCCTCAATTGCTTTGAGACATCGTGTGATGTGAGGTGCAGTGTGGGTATTCCAGTGGTGGTGAGATTGTTTCAAAAAATGTAAGTTGTGCTCCCAAAGTGTGGGCATGCAACTTTAAGCATTTGCACACTTGTGCAAGAATGCCTGTGCTTCCTTAGATGCACGCAGCCATGCAGACCAATTGGAAATGCCTGCAGGGTGGGCCACTGAAATAAGATATTTTGGTCTACACATACTGAACATATATATCTGCCTGGAGTCGGTAATGAACTGTAAAACAGCTATTTAACTGAAACTTAATCAGACAAGGACTCCTGTTTGTGAGAAAGGGGCTACTTGACCTGGGGGATAGTATTCAGTCTATTCTGGATGGGGTTGAACTCTTCCTTAAGAATCAGGTTCACAGCTTTTATTTGTGAGGTGCTTTTATTTCCAGCCTTAAATTTAGATATTCATGTGGCATCTGTGGCTTGAAGTATCTCTTATCGACTTTGACTGATAACACCAGCAGCATTTGTTCTCAGAAAGATATAATGTTGTCAGTCACCCATGTTTTAGTTATGTCCAAGTTAAATTATTGTAATGTATTGTTTGTACATGAGACTGCCTTTAAAAATTACTCAGAAACTCCAGCTGGTTCAACATGCAGCAGCAAAGCTTTTGACAAGCACTCACTGTGATGAGCATATTAAGCCTGAGTTGCAAGATATTTTATTATTGTAAGCTACTTTGAACAATACAATTTGGAAGAGCAGAGTATGAAGATTTTAAGTAATAAATGTCAGGTAAGCATCCCACTGTAGCACACCCATACTGTAGCACACCCATATGGATTATGCGGTGATTGATGCCTGTGCTATTTTCAGTTTACAAAAAATGAACTGACTGGTATGCTTTCTATTTTTCAGGATGTGTACTGTATCAGAGCTCTTGTCTGGAATTCAGCAAAAGAAAAAAGGAGAGCCCTCATTGATTTAAACCTTAGTTTCAAACTGAATTCAGCCCATGTTTGTACTTTGATCTTAAGGGGTGCTATTATAAACTCTCTTGGAGGGGTGTCTGCTCCTGACCACAATCAAGATCATGAAAAGGTAAGCAATATTCTCCAGGAGCTTACAATTTAATAAGATTGTTTCATAATAGTATACATGATGGTTTTCCAGATGAAGCTCAGCAAGGGCCAGTCTTGATGAGGACAGGAACAGATTTTGTTAGTATAATTATTTATTGTAGCACTGATTGAGTCCCATCCAATTTTAAGAAATACTTTAAAAAATATAACCTTCATTTATTACACATTTTATTTATTTATAAAATTGTTCACATTCTAGACTGCATTGCAATCCTTTAGCACAAAAAAGAATTGGATTTGAAATCTAAGTTTATTAAGTGTTTTGAGAGAGCAAGCTACTGTATACTACAGCAGTAGAACCATCTACTTCACACTATTATCATTTTCTTTTCACCTATTCTGTCACTTAATCTTAAATGTCTGTACTCTGTTGGTCTTTCTTTCATTTCTCTTCATGTTTCTCCTACAGCTTTGCATTCTTCTAATACCGTTTGGACTGTGGTTTACAACAATGATCTCATGACTTGGTCACATTCTCTGGTGGGCCTTTTATCTCTGGAATTTATTGTTGCATTCATATTACTATAATTCAGTCTCTTCTACTCTTTGAGAAGTGACTGAAGATATATCTGTTTTCCCAGGTCTTCTCTACTTTTCTGAGATTTTTATGTAATGTAACTCTTTCTCCATTGATTTTCCTCATATTCCCTTTCCTTTATTTTTCTTATGTGTCTTTGTATTTAGTTTGTAAACTTGTGGGCATGTTTTTGTCACAATATGTGTCTAGAGTGATTTTTTTTTTAAGGCACCATAAGAATTAATGCCTGAGACCCTGATTAAATTACTCAGTATTACTACTCAGGAGTTACTCTAAAGGACTATTGAATTTGAATAGGGCTTCCTCTAATAAATTTAGTCAGGATGCCAGCCATTATATATTAATATATGTTATTATTTTTATTTCCTAATAGGCTTTTAGTATGTCTCAGGATAGTCGGCAATTCTTTGATGTGGTAGATTTTCATAGTCCTAAAATGCCCAGTTTCTATGATAAGTAAGTATGAGTGCAAGCTGTTGCATGTAGAACAAGTTGTCTTGGTAAGAACTGATCTGCCTGCTTTCCTTTCACTATAATCTTAATTAATAATTACCATCCTCACAAGTTTGCCCACTTTAGCCTTAAATGCTCACGTCTGCCATCTTGAATTGGGGTGGATGACATCATCACAAACTGTGCCACTGAGGTTTCCCTATGTGTCACTTACTACAACCATACCAAATTTGTTTCAAATCAGCTAGGCAGTTCACAAGTTAGCCCACTTGTGCCTCAACTGTTCATGCGTCCACCATCTTGAATCAAGGTGGATGACATCATTACAAACTATGCCCTTGAACGTTCCCTATGTGTCCCTGCACCTGTAGCAAATTTGGTTCAAATCAGTTAGGCAGTTCACAAGTTAGCCCACTTGCCCCTCAATCATGCATGCATCCACCATATAGAATTGGGGTGGATGACATAATTACAGATTATTGGGGTGGATGACAATAATTACAGTTGGGGTGGATAACATAATTACTATGTTGAGGTGTCCCTATGTTTCCTTACAAATGTTTCGGATTTGGCTAAAAATCAGTTAGGTGGTTCATAAGTTAGTCCACTTGTGCCTCAAAACATTCACACATCTGCAATCTTGAACTGGGATAGATAACATCATCACAAACTTCTCGGTTGAGGTGTCCCTATGATCACTGTACAAAATTTGTACAACTACAAAATTTGGTTCAGATAGGTTAGGGGATCCACAAGTTAGCCCATGTGCGCATTAAACATTCATATGTTTGTTATATTGAATCAGGGTGGATGACATAATTACAAACTATGCTGTTGATGTATCCCTACAACTGTGCCATATTTGGTGCAAATCAGTTCCCACTTGCACCTCAAACGTTCACACATCCGCCATCTTGAATTGGGGTGGATGACATCATCACAAGCTACGCTGTTGAGGTGTCCCTATATGTCCCTACAGCTGTAGCAAATTTTGGTTCAAATCAGTTAGGCAGTTCACAAGTTAGTCCTCTTGTGCCTCAAATGTTCATGTGTTCACCATCTTCAATGGGGTAGACAACATCATCACAAACTACGCTTTGAGGTGTCCCTCTCTGTCGCTCACTGCAACTGTACCAAATTTGGTTCAAATCAGTCAGACAGTCCACAAATTAGCCCACTTGCACATCAAACGTTCACATGTTCACCAACTTGAATTGAGGTGGATGATATCATTACGAACTATGCCACTGAGGTTTCCCTGTGTGTCCCAGAACTCTACCAAATTTGGTTCATTTTGCAGGCATTGCGAAGTTGATGTGTGGGACACATGGACACACAGACACAGAATGTTGGGTGACCTCTTAAGGAAAATAGGCTAATAACATTTATTTATTTATTTATTTATTTATTTATTTATTTATTATTAAAACTTTTATACCGCCCTTCCAAAAGGCTCAGGGTGGTTTACATTAAAACACCATTAAAATCAGTTAATAATTAAAACAAAAATTATAAAGCTTTAAACAATAATTAACCATTAAAAACATCATAAAACAACAATTAAATAATCAGAACAATTTAAAAACAAGTATTAAAAAGCTGAGAAAGCCTGGCTGAAGAGATGTATTTTCAGGTGTTTTCTGAAAATTGCCAGAGATGGGGAGGATGTAGTTGGATTACTGTTAAACTATTCCCAGCTGCCCCACCTCCTTTTTATGATGGCACTGTAGTTTATATGACTCTGGGTAGCAGAGCAATTTCTCCACATTCATTCAGTTTTGATGTGTATTTTCCATGATCTTAGGGTTACACTAGACATGCCCTAAATGTGCATCTAAATAAACCTTAAGGGTCATGATTACCACTGGTATTGCCTCATTTATTTAAAATATATGTATATGTACAGTGAGGGAAATAAGTATTTGATCCCCTGCTGATTTTGTCCGTTTGCACTCTGACACAGAAATGACCAGGCTATAATTGGAATGGTAGGTTTATTGTAGCTGTTAGAGACAGAATAACAACAAACAAACCCTCAAAAGCCCAGTGCCCAAAAGTCAGCGATGGATTTGCATTGTAGTGAGGGAAATAAGTATTCGATCCCTTCACAAAAGATGTCTTAGTACTTGGTGGCAAAACCCTTGTTGGCAATCACAGAGGTCAGACGTTTCTTGTAGTTGGCCACCAGGTTTGCACACAACCCAGGAGGGATGTTGTCCCACTCCTCTTTGCAGATCCTCTCCAAGTCAGAAAGGTTTCGAGGCTGGTGTTTGGCAACCCAAACCTTCAGCTCCCTCCACAGATTTTCTATGGGATTAAGGTCTGGAGACTGGCTGGGCTACTCCAGGACCTTCATGTGCTTCTTCTTGAGCCACTCCTTTGTTGCCTTGGCTGTGTGTTTTGGGTCATTGTCATGCTGGAATACCCATCCACAACCCATTCTCAATGCCCTGGCTGAGGGAAGGAGGTGCTCACCCAAGATCTGACAGTACATGGTCCCGTCCATCGTCCCTTTGATGCGGTGAAGGTGTCCTGTCCCCTTAGCAGAAAAACACCCCCAAAGCATAATGTGTCCACCTCCATGTTTGACGGTGGGGATGGTGTTCTTGGGCTCATAGGCAGCATTCCTCCTCCTCCACACACAGCGAGTTGAGTTGATGCCAAAGAGCTCGATTTTGGTCTCATCTGACCACAACACTTTCGCCCAGTTCTCCTCTGGATCATTCAGATGTGCATTGGCAAACTGCAGACGGGCCTGTACATGTGCTGCCTTGAGCAGGGGGACCTTGTGGGCACTGCAAGATTTCAGTCCTTCACGGCGTAGTGTGTTACCAATTGTTTTCTTGGTGACTATGGTTCCAGCTGCCCTGAGATCATTGACAAGTCCCCCCCGTGTAGTTCTGGGCTGCTTTGTCACCGTTCTCATGATCATTGCAACTCCACGAGGTGAGATCTTGCATGGAGCCCCAGACCGAGGGAGATTGACAGTTATTTTGTGTTTCTTCCATTTGCGAGTTATCGTGCCAACTGTAGTCACCTTCTCACCAAGCTGCTTGGCGATAGTCTTGTAGCCCAGTTCAGCCTTGTGCAGGTCTACAACCTTGTCCCTGACATCCTTCGACAGCTCTTTGGTCTTGGGCATGGTGGTGAGTTTGGAAGCTGAGTGATTGCTTGCTTCTATGGACAGGTGTCTTTTATACAGGTACTGTAACAAGCTGGGATTAGGAGCACTCCCTTACAGAGGGTGTTCCTCATCTCAGCTCGTTACCTGCATATAGTGAAAAGACACCTGGGAGCCTGAAATCTTGCTGGTTGATAGGGGATCGAATACTTATTTCCCTCACTACAATGCAAATCCATCGCTGACTTTTGGGCACTGGGCTTTTGAGGGTTTGTTTGTTGTTATTCTGTCTCTCACAGCTACAATAAACCTACCATTCCAATTATAGCCTGGTCATTTCTGTGTCAGAGGGCAAACGGACAAAATCAGCAGGGGATCAAATATTTATTTCCCTCACTGTATGTCTGTATTAAAGCATCAAACATTCAGACCAGTAGTTTATAGATCCTAGAAACTTCTTTATTAATAGTGATTAACATAACAGAAGTATAGATGATATAAAGCAAAACATATTGGCTTCTGTATTTATATATTTGTCTACGTATGGGCAGGAATACTATTTGTTCACAGTTAGGCTTTTGAAATTGTTCCTTTAAAAAGTATTTTGGGGGGCGAGAGCAGGATGAAGAAAACTATTAAAAGCAAAACCATCCATTATGGGAATAGGTATTGATGAGTTAAGAGATGGAGGAAAATTAATAACAATATATAGCTTTAACAATATTATGTTCTTTATCTTCTTATGAATATTTTATAGATACTTGTGGTCTCTAAATGTTTTTCACACCATAATGGAAATTAACCTATTTACCGGAGCTGCATTTGTTCCCACATCAGGTAATCATAGGAGTGACTGTATGTATTTCTCTGCTATAAATATCTACTTTTCTGTGTTTTTCTTTTAGTTAATTTGCATTTAACAATCTAATTATAGAAACATACTGGGTAGAATAAACATAATAGGGAACTTAAGAAAACAGTTCAATATATTTACAAGCATAATGTGAGTCATCCGGTTCAGCTGTATTTCTTCCTTTCTCTTCCCCCCCGCCCCACATGGAACAAGGTTCAATTCATTCAGTTGCTGTCTGAAATCTGTGCAAGTAAATTGTTCTGTCTGCATTCTTTTTCTTTAAGCTGTGGTGCTTATAGACATTTTATTTCAGAAAGGCTAACTTCTGTTGCATGCTAGATGACTGTATTTCCAATAAGCACGACTGAATACTCAGACTGAAACTGCAGATTTAGATATCGTATGCTGACAAACAGTGCTTTTTTCAGGAATCAGCTGTACTCATGCAATACATCAGTGGAGTTTCCCTGCTGATGGCTCACTTACCTGCAGCAGTGCTGATCAGGGTGTCTGAAGAACCCGTGTGAGCTGTGCTGTCTGCCTAGCAACTTCCTGTTATAATTCTGGGGGACATTCTAAAAGAAGGCACCCTGGGACATTTCCCACCTTTAGGATTGTAACCTACAAAACAGATTCACAGAACTGGTTTTCTCCAGGCAAGAGACGATTCTTTTTTTAAAAAATTGCTATCTGATGAAGTCCAGGTTAAACTGGGTCATTTAATAGTTCCAATGAGTATCTGTCCCTTGACAACCAAACCTGGGAAATCTGGAACTTGGTGGAGCCACCATCACCACCTGTCTCTTTTCTGTAACATTTAGTTAACACAGTGCATGGTGTTACATCTGTGTGTTCACATAATGCTTTGGGCCAGGGCCAGGGCAACATATAACACAAATGATGTCATGCAATACAGTATATTAAACTAGATACAAAGACTATTGCAAAAGCGACATGGAGTATTGGCAGCTTTGTGTTTCTTTTGATGTCTTGTTCTGCCAGATGGCCTTAATCAGTTGCTGTTCTCTCAACATAATTCCCCTTCCACCCACAAATTGGCAGTGTAGGAATAATGGCTGACATCCAGACAGGAAGCACCAGTACCTCTAACAAAGTGCTAGTGCTATGCAGGATGCTGCTGCTGCTGCTGCGTTCTTTACATGCACCTACAGGGACCTAATATTTGCCATGTTCCCTGGCTTATAGCGCTCTTATAAGGATTGCTGAGAACATGTACATGAAGTGCTTTGAACACTTCAAATGTGCAGTATATATTGCAAGTACTATTCAAGGCATTAAGGCATGTGGTGGACTTCTTTCTAGTTTATTTTCTCTTGGATATTTGCAAAAAAGGTGGCATTTGACAAAGATGTCAATTAACATCTGCATATATTTGCAAATCTTCATAATATATTTGCAAATATTATGCATATATTTGCAAAGGACAAGGAATAGCTGCTTTGGTGATAGGTTCCTGTATTTCATTGGATCAGTGTAAAACTATATTTCATCTGATGAAATTGTATATACTACCTACAAAATAAGCTGCAGGCCAGGATGATATTGTCCTGGCACATGCAATTAGGAAAGAATTGTGCCAAGAGTATGCCCACTGTGGTGCTATTGAAGATATACTGGTATTTCCCTGGTGCATCCCTCTTTATTGTATGTGTGGGGTGGTGGGTTTGTCAGGGGGACTATTCATCTGAATGGCCCCTTTATATGTGCTCCAAATACAGGTATTTGAAGTGTGTGCAGAGATGAAGGGACATGCCAGGAGTACGTCAGGATGTCCTCTGCCAACGTCATGACAGGCATGCCCTCAGTGCGACTGCTTTCTAATCACATGTGCCAGGATGGTATCATCCGTACCAGCCCTATATGGATCTTTCAACGTGGTTTTATTTCTCTCTCTCTCTCTCTCTGAACATCAATTCCCTCACAGTTCCAGCATAGAAAATCTAGGAAAATAATTTAAGATTACCTGTGATAATATGCGGCATTAAATGCATCATAATCTGTGGCATTAAACTGCCCAGAGACGGTACAGAAATGTGTTAAATAAAAAAATCAGTAGGTATAGCTGCTTTTTAACAAATATGACTAATGAATTTATGGTGGCATGGACTTTAATGGACAAGAATCCACCATCAGATGCATGAGGGGGAAATCTCCTTTTGAACATTTCCTTCTAATTCAGAATTATTTTTTACAGGAAAGATGAAGCCTTGTAAAATGAATTTTTTCACGTTGTTTCTTAGAACTCTCAGCTTCTCTCTTATTTCAAAGACTAAAGTTTTATATCTGTCTCTTACAGTTCCTTGTCCTTGCAGTGGACTTTAAAGTCCATGGAAAGTCCTTGTAAAGGAATGCATAAAGGAATGAGACTGCTGTTTCAGCAGGAAAAGCTGTTCATTTCATATCTAACATAAGATTCAGGTTTCTGTTTTGAACTGGCTAAATATTTTATTATAATTTGTTTATTTTTCAAATTTAATAACACATTGTTTTAAGTATTTTTAAATCATGTAACATAATTTCTTGTGTTCTTAAATTAGGAAGCAGAGGACAGGCTGGCCTAGATGATAACCTCAGCAAGCTGAGGAAACCATTTAGATGTGGCTCTGTGGCCATCAATTCTGACAACACTAGCTTATTAAGGAGAAAAATGTACTCAGAGTTATTGGAATCAAGCTCCGGAGTCAACGGTAAGTCCAAGACATAAGAATATAAGGAGATTTATCTCTTCAAATCCTGCTTTTATTGTCAAGCTTATATTCTTTATATATATTTCTCTAAGGCGTACCTGTCACTAATCCCATGTGTGGCAGCTCTCGCGAGAGTTCGCAAGCAGCTACCGATTAGCAGAAAGAAACTGCTGGCCAGGAGAATGGCTGAGCAGGCGGGGATAAGAAGTGGCAGCCATGCCAGCCAGGAGAAGTAGCAGTGGCCAGGCTGGCTGGCTGCCCGGCCGCCAGGCAGGGAGGAGAAGCAACAGCCAGGCCGCTGAGGGAGAATGAACTAGGACTGGTGGTGGTGGTGGTGGCGGAGAACGAAATGAAGCTGAAGGTGGGGGAGAGAATGAAATGTAGATGCGGCAGGAAGACAGGGAGAACTAGGGGTGAAGATGCTCTGCACCAGGTCAGCTAGTACACATTAATATGTTTGTAAGTGCTCTTGCACTGGTGGATACACTGACAGGGCAGATCTGCCATCTGTCCATAACTATGTATCAATCTTGTATTGCTTTTAAATACTGGATATTTTACTTGCCCGTTCTCCCATTTAGCTATCCTATTTTACCTATCTTATTTTAGCCACTTCATTTTATACATATTTTATATATTTATCCTTTTAAATATAGATGCTTTTAATTATGTCTATATAATTGTAGTGATTTTATAGTTTTGCCTCTGTTTTCCCCTCTGTTTTAAAGGGTAGTAGTTTTGCAGTATTCTTCATAATTTTAGAGTAGTAATTTTAAAGTAATATGACTCTATTATTTCATAATTTGATATTGATTCATGTTTTATTTTATCTTATGCTGGTCTTGCACCAAAATAAAGATGATTGATTGACTTAGGGCAGCTCCACAGTTTACGGAGCAGACACAGTTGATGTACCTGCACCCCCACAATCCAGTTCCTTCCTTCCTTCCTTAACTGATTTTCAGTTCATTTTTGGAATACATCTGTTTGTGGCAGGAAGGTAGCTTAGTTTGGGGTTATTGGAATAAGTGACAGTAACATATTGACATTAAAGCTTATCATCAATGATTTTTGACAGTTATCTTGATCTACTTAATATGGAAAATTCCCTGAAAAATGTAAGATATTAGTTCAGTAACACAGTAAATGGTCTTTATAGTTAACCCTAAGGTTAACTGATTGCAGGGGCAATAGGTTATATTTTAGAACACATTTACTTACGAATGGGTTTTCTCATGTACTGTATACCATGCCTCTGGTATAAATGGTGACTCAAAACAGTTGAGGAATAAGAATAAGATCAGAATAAACATAATTAAATTTATGATAAATCTGGAAAAATAGCCTGTCGGAAGATAAAAAAAATCTATACTACAGATTTATATAATGACTAGTAGGTGAGGCCTGTCATTAACCAAAGTCATTTTCCATAGATTACACTTACAGTACAGGAAGTTCAAGAAATTAAATATATATAATTATATTATAGTTTGCAAGCACAATTATTAATGTGCTTGCAAAAGGGCAGTAGAAGAACAGTTTGAAATTTGTAGGATTTCAACTTCAAACATTATACATTTTATTGCATAATTACCTTATATGGTACATTTGAATCATAGTAAATTTGAATCTGAGAAAAGATCTTCTTCTCTTGGCAAGTCATTTTAGAATTATTGATCTGATAGTGTTAAAAATCTGTTGAGAACGATAACAGTTAACTACAACAATTTAAACCTTTCCCCCAGTGTATTCCAGTGTAAGAAGTAGTGCATTCAGATAATTTCAGTGGTAGGATTGTGTATGCAAAATTTGGTAGATGTAGGTCATTGGGAAGTATGACTGTATTTTGCAGAAACAAACACACACATTATTTGAAATATATAATCAACAAAAATTGCTGCTGTTTGCTTTTATTTTCCTAACAAATCCTAACATTTGCCTTTTTGTTATCTAATTAGTCTCAACAAAGAAGAAACCCAATTCAGATCCAGAAGTCGAATCCGGTACTTATTAATTATTGTTGTTTTGTATAAACTATTTAGGTATACAACCTAGAAATATTATTCAACACATCCTAAAAGCTTTAGCAGATGCTGCAGAAGAGAAACCTAACATGGGCCACATTATACATTACAAGCAAAGATCCACTTCATCAACCCTAGAAGGGATTTCCATAATAAGTAGCTGAGAGCAGTCTCAATTCCCCTGTAATGCCTGCTGTGCTATTAGCCAGGACTCAGGAGATCTGCCTATTAGATGAACTGCTCAGCAATTCCTGAAAAGCTAAGAGCCTCTCGTAGCCCACCTGCAAAGACCCCTGTCTGGATCTCAGGAGAGCAGCTGGCAATCAGTGTAGACAATTCTGTGCCAAATGGACTAATGGTTTATCGTATCTCCATATGGCCATGTCTCTCTAGGCCTCTAGCAGTTCAGCAAAGGCTTGTTAAAATAGCCTGTGTCCCAGCTCTCTATTCTGGAGGGAGCTGGCCACTGGGATGTGGAGAAACTGAGAAAATTCTCCGATGTTTGGGAGGAACCCTGAAATTCAGGTTTTATTTTCTCCTTGTCGGGAACCCTGACATTCTCTTTCAGATTTCACTTTGGAGAATTGGGCTGTGGCAGCCTTGGATTTTCAGCAATGGCTTGGTCCATGGCAGCACCCCAGCACTGCAGAGCACCATGCATGGCTGAGAATTGGGCCCTTTGCTTTTAGACATGCCTGTGTCACATATACATACTAAACACATAGAGTGTAGAACCCCACCTTCCTGCATCATATATTGGGGATTCATGTCTTTGAACAGATTGAATGGAACAGATTGAATCCCCCATCATGCAAGCTTTGCAAACTGTCAGATAGATAGATTATTTATCCAAATAACAGATAAATGTGGTTTGATCTGATCAGACCAATAAATTGCTTAAAATAATAATACCAGGTAATAAGTTAAAGCATTAGGATGTGACAATCCTCTTCCATCATATTGTTGATATCAGCTATTTTAATTATTTCCAGCACAGTATAAACAATGGATGGAATACCAGCTGTAAAATGCCTCCTCATCTCAAGTCTTGCCATTGTGAATAAAGGCATTGCCTCATTTGTCATTTTAGCATCTGGAGAGGACCAGCTGGATTTTTCAAAGTGAGTGTGGATCTTTGGGCTGTGAATCACAGTGCTATAGCATTAGCGATAGTATATTTCACCATTTTTAATAATGTGGTGGCATTAGCTAACTTGATTATTTATCTGCTTCCCATCCACTCCAGATAATTTGTGTATAGGTTAAATCCTACAGGATTTCAAGACAGAAAAGATGAGGAATATCTTAGTCTTTCTTCACCTTTCCTTAATTGGGAAATTCCTCTCTCTTTCTGCTTCTTCCTCTCTCTTCCTCTCTCACGGAAATTCCTCTCTCTTTGTTCTCCATAAGGGGTGTGACCATCCCTTGGCTATTACCCCTGCTAACTGTGGAAAGAGGCACCTTTTGAAGTGGTGACCCTTTTATTTAGCAGTGGGAGAGCAACTGGCCCAATTCACCCACAACACAGCATCCCACCACCAGTGGCTGTTGCTGGTTTCTACCTTGTGTTTCTACTTATTGTGAGCCCTTTTGGGACAGGGAACCATTTTATCTATTATTTAGTTTTCAATGTAGACTGCTTTGATAACTGTTGTAGAGAAGATATATGTATGTATGAAAACACACACACACACACACACACACACACACACACTTATTTTTTTCATAGTAGTTATGTTTCCTTAGGAGTCCTTAGTGAAGGACTTCATGAAAAGCTCTTTGAAAACCCAATGCCCATTGCATATTATTAGATACAGAATGAAACGAGTTTCTTTCTGTTAGCAGCCAGAGTGAAGGGAAGTGTAATGCCGACCAAATAAGAGTCAGTGCCTAATGAGCATGACTGCTTCTCCTCCTATCACTTGTGCTTGCTCATTTGTGTCATAATGTTCCCATTTAAATTTGCTGCCTCATCAGAAAACATCTTTAGCTAGGATGACAATTGGACTTTCATTTGATGTGCAAATAATAATTATCTACAGAAATCATTATTCTGAGAAATATCAATACAGCAGAGCATAAGTGCTATATCAGTTAGGGGGTCTGGTTAAATTTTGGTGGTTGTTAAAAGAATGCCAAAGTACATAAACATACTGATAAAGCAATTTTTCTTCTGTTTCCTAGGAAATGATTTCAAGACTTATCAATAAGGCTTCAGAACTGCATGAAGTAAATGTTCAGAAGTAAATTCAATAAATGTGCCAGAAGAACTGTTAAGGACCAAGTTCAGCAATAGTACTGTGATGTTACATGGCAAAACACAAAATAATCTCTGTGAACATATCCACATTAAGCATTAAAGAGCCATAAAATGTGTCCTGACAACTTTTCAACAAAATGTGCTTAGAAATTGAGCCAGGAAGCTTTGCAAACTGATCATGCAAGTGATATTTTACAAACAGACATTCCATAAAATGTCACCCATTCCTCAGAAAAGGGCTATTTTGGCATATTGTGTGTATTTATATTTCACTCCCCTGGCACAGCACCCAGGACCCTGAGTTACTGCTGCATGGCAGTAGCTCCACAGGTTCCAAAATTATGCTACCTCCATCTGCATTACGTATTTATGCTGGGGCTGGGGCATCATTCATCCTCTAGTCGTGGGGGTTATTGTGCATAAAACAGTGCTTTGCTCGATGGGAGAGGTCCCATAATTTGGGGTCTTTTGAACTTGCAACTAGTCATGATAAAACAACACTATGATATTCATTAAGAAATGCTGAGGAATGGGAACATGTCCACTCTTAGTGCTACTATGGCATTAGCTTCAATCCATTGTTGTGAACAGGCTGCAATGCCGGCCACGACCACCCCGCCCTGCAAGGGAGAGAGGGAGCACATAGCCCTTCCCAACCTAGCTAACAGAGGCTACCCCTGGTTCGGCTCTGAGGTCATGGAGGAATCAAGATTGAGGAGGAGGAGGAGAGACGTCACACACAACTGTAGTTTTATTAGTTTTATTAAGGCAAATGGTTACATCTAAGCAATTAAAGACAGAAGCAAAATCAATCAATTGGTTCAGTAACAGTTAAAATCATTTCCCCTCTCACTAGCAATGAATCGTGTGTGTGTGTGTGTGTGTGTGTGTGTGAGAGAGAGAGAGAGAGAGAGAGAGAGAGAGATCTCACAGCTGTTCTTTAGCTAAGACACAACATTTACAGTTTCGAATTTAGGCAGAGAGTAGGAGAAAAGAGATCAAAAATCAGGCATAAGACAAAGGACGGGGAGGGGGAATGGGTGAAGAGGAAGTGCAGAAAAGAGAGGAGGTGCCCATTCTGGCCTCAGGGCTGACAGTCCAGAGTGAATGAGCTGAGAACAGAGGAAGGGGAGGAGGGATGGGGGAGAGCAGGCTGAAGTGAGTATGCTGGCTCACTGATAGCTGACAGGCACGGGCTAAGGAAGGTCTGGGAGGCAGAAGGGGGAGAGGGAGAGATCCATGGGACAAGGGGAGGGGGGTTGGACAGGAATGTTAGTTTAGAAGATGCTGGGCTGAAGGCAACAGCTGCAAGTATAATTACCGGGTCGCCGGCTGTGAGATTCAGGAATGGAAATCTTGGGTGTGCAGAGAGGCTTCCATCTGTCCAGGTGTCTTGGCAGAGTGATTGAGTATGCAGGAATGCAGGTCACTCCGATTTTAGAGAGCGGGGCAATTCCAGCAATCTGTTGGGCGCCAGCTACCTTCACAGGATAGGGGCTATATGCTACTCCTCCAACAGAGTGAGAGCATGCCTTCCCTTCTGCCGTGTGTGTCTCGCCTCTTTATACCTTCTTCCCGGCCCATTATTCATATCAGAAACAGTCATATCATGTCCCTCTGTGTCCCCAGTGTGATATCAGCAACTCCGGTTCATCCTCCAGGACTCTCTTACCATATTTGGTGAAGGAGTCTACCATTCTTGTGGTTCGTATCCGGCACTTGTTTACTGACTCAGATGGAGCTGTTTCCCTTTTGATGTTCTCAGAACATTCCTATTTTTGTCCCGCTTGACAGGTTTGTGGTCATCTCAGAGCAGAGCAGGTAGCCTTCAGTTCCAAGAAATGTGTTAAGAGATAGCATGCAAGGAGGTTCAGCAGCTAACTGTGTGAATATAATGTACCCCTAAAATATGTAGGTACTGATATCTATGTGTTGCTTCCTAAGACGACCTAAATATGATTACTCTTAGCAAATTTCAAGCTGGTTCCCATGATTACCCTTGGCATAGTGCAATGCATGAACAAACTCCAGAGCAGGGAGGGGTGAGTCTTCCCCTCTTGTCGGGCCTTGACTATAGAATAAACCATTTCATTTCATTCAGTTACTTTGGCTCAGCAGAGCCAAAGTTCACACTCCATTTTCTTGCAAAACAGCAATCCCAGATACAGGCCTAAGCTTCGCCCTTTGGGGTCTCAGTGCTGGTCTCAATCCAATCAGTGTGTTCACCACACCATAGTTGGGAACTTTGTAACTATATAACTCTTTATAGGGAAGGAAGAAGTATGATAGTTAATTCCTATCATGGTTCTAAATTGAGAAGCCCAGGAGTTCCCAACCCATGGTACTCCAGACACTGCTGAACTCCCATCATCCCTAGCTACAGTAAATTTTAGCTGGGGATGATGGGAATTGTAGTTCAGCAATATCTGGAATACAACAGATTGGGAACCCCTGTATTAGTCAATGGCATGGTGAAATTGACTAGACTGTTCCACAAATGGCTTCTTATCTGGTCAATGTTACTTCTAAGTGAAATTTGAAAGACAATGTTATTGACTTGCAGGTCAGTGCTAAAGACTGAGTAGGCTTGGACTGTTCATCATTTGTTGTAAGGGCTTTTTCCTGTACTTACAGAAGCAGCCTCCAAACTGCCCCCAGGCATGGAGCAAGGGAATATCTTGTTGCTCAAGATGGATCCTCCCAAATAGGTGCTCATAACAGTTGCACAAAAAGCATGAACACACCTATACATCCTTGTTGCACTGTTGTGGGTTAGTTTTGGATTTTCTTTCACATAGGTTGGAGTTCTTCTCCATGAAACCATTGGAGAACAGAAAAAACAAATGTGTCAATTTCTTTTGTGTTCTCAATAATACTGCCTAGAAGTAGTTGAACATTTTGGCTGACAAGGGGGATGGAAGACATTGGCATCGCTGCTGCTGCGGGCCAAGAGGCAGTAGTACCACTGTAGGGAATCAGTGCTAGTGGTACTAGCGTTAATGCAGTTTTCCCCATTTGCTACAATGGGAAGAAATACAGCAACACAGTTTTATGCAGTGGTATCACATCTTCCAGATTTGCTTCCAGATCTGCTTCCATCGGTGGTGCCAATGTCTTACATCTCCCTTGGAACTGCACACCATATCAGCTTGTACCTTTTGTTCACAGCCTAGAAAGTTCATTGATTTAGGGACTTAAATGCTTGTGAAATTTGGGGGAATTAAAAAAAAAAAGGACAAATACTTTCCTGGAATTCCTGCTAATTGTCTTGTTTGCTACCTGTACACAACTGGTTCACAACCAGAAAAGCTTCTGGTACCTTTTTGTTTTCCTACTCTTCCGGTATTGTGATTCCTGGTAGCTGGGGGATCATGCTATAAATGTGATAGCAAAATACCAGAATGAGGGCAATCAGATTTGACTGCAAGATGTTTCCATGAAGTTCATTAGCATGAGAGCAATCCTGCTATCATTCAAACACTTTTGCTCCTGTTATAGCTGCCCCACTTGAAACATTACCAAGGAGAGGATCTTTTTGCAAATTTGTGAAAGTGTTTGTATAAAAATGCTATCCCAAACTCTTTGGCTCAACCCTTAATAAGGTCAATTAAGGGAAAGCACAAAGGAGATTAATAAAAATCCAGGATGGAAATTGTTCACTGTTAAAGGCCACTGGGGCTGGGGATTATGGGAGTTGAAGTCCAATAACATCTGGGGACCCAACGTTGAGAATCCCTGGTTTAAGCCATGTCAGAGCATCTGTGTACTCTACCAGTATATTTTGTTGTCAACTGTGAGTGGACTTACTTGTTCACTTAAATGAAGTTACCAACACTTGCATGGAAGCAAGTGCAGGGAAATGTGTATAATCTGGTACATGATCCATTGAATCCATTAGAATGGGTTCTGCGCCTGCGCAGAAGCCTCTCGGTGGTGAGTTTCTACAGCTCCTTTTCGGCGCCTGCGCCCCACCCCACGTGACCACATGGTTATTTAAGGCAGGAGGAAGCGCAGGCACCTCAGTTCCTTGGAGACCGCCGTAGGGATCACTCGCGATTTCTGCTGCTCCTTCATTCTGGTTCCCTGCTATCTTATTCAAAAAGTTCTGCTGATTGACTTTGTTGTGACTTCGGACCGTTATTTGGCTGTTCTCTGGATTTGTGATTTGGACTGACTGATTGATAGATTTGACCTTGGACCATTTCTGTTTTCTGCCCTTGCCTGTCAATTTTGATCGTCGAAAGAGTGGACGGATTTCTGGCTGTCTGACCACAGACAGTTTAAGAAGTGAGTACAATGGATACCCCTAAAGGGAAAAAAACATTCAAGCACTGCACTAAGTGTAAGGTGAAATTGCCTTTTAAGGACAGTCACAGCTTATGCCTGTTGTGCTTGTGGGAAGCCCATGTAACTTCGGCCTGCAAAGTTTGTCAGTCCTTTTCAAAGGAGACGAGGAGGAATCAAGAACTTTGCTTAAGGGAGGCACTTTATGACGATGCCTTAACTGCGCCCTCCACCTCGTCCAAATCTCCACAAGGTGTGAGGGCCCTAGGTTCGGCCCAGTCTAAAACCTCTGCGCCCGCCGAGACAACCCATAAGTCCTTAAAAAGGCCGGGTGACAAAATGGCGGCCGACAAAAAGCCCACAAAACAAGCGTGAAGATGGTCTACCTCAAGTTCGATGCCATCGCCAAAATCGGCTCAAGAGGTGGTCTTTGTTTTGGCATCGATGGCGCAGTTGGTGTCAGATAAATCAGCTCCGTCAAAACCGAAAACACCAATCCGCTTGACATCGATGCCGAGAGGAACGTCTCCATCAAGTCGGCAAGTAAAACCATTGTCAACATTGAGAGACCCGGTGCTGTCGGTAGCGATCTCATCGACATCGACATTGAGGGAGGTGGTAATGACTGCTGCGCCAGCGTTGATGGCCACGATACCGTCCGCCCGTGATCTGGGGCATGCTCCAACTCCTAACAGGTCCCCCTCAATGTCGAGGGATGGGGAAAAGCCATCGGTATTGAACACACCAGCTAATATCACCACCGTGACGCCTCAGTTCTGGGCTCTCATGACCTTCTCTTTGGAAGAAGATGATCTCTCTGATGCGGAGGCGGCTCCTTTAGAACCTCTTCTAAAGATGCTGAACTCAACAACTACCCCCTCAACTTTTCACGGGTTTCCATGCTCTGATGACAACCAAGCGCCTGTTTCTACCCCAGTTCCTGGGTTGCTGATGTCCACACAACTCTCCTACACCATGGCACACTTGTGGTTTTAGCCATGCTGTAACACCATCAAAAGAGACGGCCTTGCCAGGTACCACCTCGCCGGGCATGACTTCCAAGAGGACCGGACGTGAAGGCCAGCAGACTCTGTAATTCGACAGTTAGCTGACTCCTTGGTTCGAGAGCCTAAAATAGGTCCTGCACCACTTCACATACGCCCACTGTCAGCAGGTGATGCTCCTGCCATGCCTGTAAAAACGCTGAAAACGGCTTCCACTCAAACTCCTCTGCCTATTACTGCCACTAGCTGTTCCCATATGACGGTAAAAAAATTTGTCACCTCGGTGACACAAACTGAACCCTTGACAGCATTGGTTCCTCCGCCACATCACCGGATACACCGCCATCAAGTCGGACCCGGTATGATGACGGCTCTGGAGACAGTCACCGTGGTTCCTCTGATTTCGAATCAGATGTAGAAACCATGGAGGCGGATCCATCCCCAGATGTGGCGACTCCGGTCCACATTTCACCAATGGAAGAGCTGAAAGCATACCACTCGCATGTAAAGCAGATGGCTTCTGTGCTGGGTCTGGATTTGTCTTCTCAGCTAAAAACCATAGACAACCCAGTCTACAATTTCATGCAGCAGTCCCAACCTGCCCAACCTGTTGCTTTACCGCTGCTATCCATAATCTCTAATGCGGCACAATGCGCATAGCAAGTACCACACACTTCTACTCATATGTCAACATGCTTGGAGGGCCTATATCGGGTACAAGAAACATGTACCTGTTCAAACATCCAATCCCAAACTCCTTGGTCATTGATTGTGCAACTAGTTCAAGGTCAGAGAGAAGGCATACAACCCCAGTTGATAAGGAGGGGAGAAAACTGTACATTATTGGAAGAAAGTTATACTCTACCTCCTGTCTCTCTGTTAAAGTGGCAAATTACTCTGCCTGCATGGCAAAATACAGCTATTGCATATGGGAAATTATGGAAAAGGACTTGGATGCACTGTCACCAGAAGGACTTAAGAATAGATTCTGCAAGACATTGCAAAAAGCAGTTGACCTCACTTGCCAACAACTGAGCACGGCCAAGCATCTGGCAGAATCAGAGTCCAGATCCATCACTACAGCAATAACTCTGAGATGACATGCTTGGCTATGGTCTGCTGCCCTCCAATAGAACATGAAAGACAAAATAGAGGGGTTGCCTTTTGAAGGAAAGGGCCTTTTCTCAGAGGAGACGGATGCAACGATGGAAAAAATGAAAAAATCAAAGTTTACAGCCAAAACTTTTACAACTTCTGCATCTGCCGCAACATCCTATGGGGGAAAACAGAGGTTGTTTTATTGTCCTCGTCCGATATATAGGCAAAAGGACCGTCGGGACTACTGTAAATCTTACCAGCCCTACAACAAATGTAATACTCAACAGAAGGAAAAATTTTGAATGGGCCAACGGAAGCAGGTGCAGGAGAACAAGCAGTGGCTTTGAGATTCAGGACAGCCCATCGCATCACCTAGGACCGCACCTTTGCTCGCCTCCTCAGAACATCAGGGAGAGCATGAGGCCGGTGAACAACAACAACGAGACCTAGCTGACCCTACTAGCCACCAACTCCATCAGGCTGGCAAGTCATGCGTAAGCATGGTGCCACATAACATCAGATCGCTGGGTACTGAAAATTATCACGTACGGTTATGCAATAGAGTTCAAAGCTCGCTGACGGTTTTGGGGCATCCGCTTCATGAAGGCAACGCCGGCCTTGGAGGTACAAGAACTCTTGTGCAAGAAAGCAATCATGTTGGTGTGATGGGCACAGAGACGGGAGGGGTTTTACTCCCATTATTTCCAAATCCTGAAAAAGGATGGAGGGATTTGACCAATTATGGACTTAAGACATCTGAACAAATACGTCCAAGTGAAGAAGTATCACATGACAACGTTACAAGATATCCTACCACTACTGCAAGAGTGGTGGCTAGTGACGTTAGATCTAAAAGATGCCTACTTTCACATATGGATCCATCCATCCTTCCGGAAGTATCTACGGTTCACTGTAGGAAATGTGGTTTACCAGTACCACGTTCTACCATTCGGACTTTGCACTGCCCCACGTGTCTTTACGAAGTGCATGGCAGTGGTGGTAGCCTACTTATGAACAAAGGGGCTGAAACTGTACCCCTATCTTGACAATTGGCTCCTGTCATCAAAAGACAAAAACGAGTTACATTCGCAAATTCAATACATGTTGCATCTTCTCCAGGACCTAGGAATACAGGTCAACTGAAAAAAATCCAACCTCACACTGGTGCCCATCATCTCGCACATTGGGGCTGTGCTAAGAGGATTGTTACCAGACCATTGCGTTGCTGGTTCAACATTTTCAAGACAATCCTTCGCAGCCAGCTTGTCAAGTACAATGCCTATTGGGCCTGATGGCCTCTTGCAAATCTACTGTTCGATACACCCACCTGAAAATGAGCAAGTTGCAGATGTGGTTCCTCTCGTCCTTCAACCTGCTCCGGGACAGCCCAGTAAAACGCCTACTGGTTCCTATGCCAGTCCTACGCTCACTGTCCTGGTGGACATAGAAGACCAAACTACTCAGAGGAGTGCCCTTTCAAGCTCAATCTCCATCAGTTTTGGTCACGACGGATACTTCCCTTTAGGGTGGGGTGGTCATTGCAATGCCACCACGACTCAAGGCCTCTGGACATGCACTCAGCACCACCTGCATGTAAATTTTCTATAACTGTTAGCAGTTTTTCAGTCAATGAAGGCCTTCCTTCCAATGCTGCGGGGCTGAGTTGTACAGCTACAGCTGGATGACACTACAGCCATAGCCTACCTAAACAGACAAGGAGGGACAGTCTCCAGGTCCCTGTGTGCCCTGAGCCTTCAGATTTGGCACTGGCGCATGAGGAACAGCATTACGCCAATGGCGATCCACATCAAGGATACAGACAATGTACTAGCAGATGGACTCAGCCGATCCTTCTCCATAGAGACCAGGCATGGGTGGGAGCTAAACAGCAAATACCTGAACGGGATATTCAGTCTATGGGGACAACCACAGGTGGACTTGTTTGCTACAAGGCACAACACAAAGTGCACGCTGTTCTGCTCCAGAGCAGGACATGATCCACAATCGTTAGGGGACATATTCCAATTGGACTGGTCCCTATATCAGACTTACATGTTCCTCCCCTTGCCCCTTGTGAGCAGGGTAGTGGGTTGGCTACTAAACAGCAATGTGTGGTACATTTTGATCACGCCGTGGTGGCCACGCCAAGCATGGTTTCCACATTTGCTCAGACTGACTTCTCATACTTTTCAGAGGCTTCTGAACCTACTGGACCTCCTAATCCAAGAGGATGGACGGATACTTCACCTGGAAGTTCTCACTCTCCAGTTGACAGCATGGAGCTGTTAAGGATGATCCTACTGAATAAGCGCAAACCGTCTACCCGCAAGAACTACATCAGTAAGTGGAAAAGGTTTGTGACCTACACAAAGAGATGTGGGTTACATCCCAGGAAAACTACCATTCGGGAAGTCTTGCTTTATCTGACATCCCTAAAGAACTCTGGTCTCTTCAACGTGTCAATAAGGGTTCATCTCACTGCCCTGTCTTCCAAGCATCCAGGCTCTGAAGGCAAAACATTGTTTTCCCATCCGTTAAGCAAGAGTTTTTTGAGAGGCCTCACTAACTTGTATCCACCAGTACATCGACTGCTGGAGCAATGGAGCATCTCGCTGGTCCTCTCTGCTCTGATGGAACTGCCTTTTGAACCAATGAGTATGGCGACACTACATGTATCTTTCAAGACTGCCTTCTTGGTAGCCATCACCACTGCATGCAGGGTGAGTGAACTTACTGCATTAAGAATAGATATGCCTTATACCCGGTTCTACCCAGATAAGGTTCTCTTACGCCCAGACATTGCCTTCTTACTTAAAATAGTAACTACCTTCCATATCAACCAAGCCATTGCGCTACCTACCTTCTTTAGGTCGCCTGCCACGCCATTAGAAAAAGGCACTCCATTCCTTGGATGTCCAAAGGGCACTGCTGTATTATCTCGAGGACTAGATCATTCAGAAAATCAAAGAAACTATTTTTATCTTACAAAGGTGCCACGATGGGTCGTGCCCTGTCCAGACAGCGTCTTTCGCATTGGTTAGTGGAGGCCATTCACCAGGCCTACACTTCATAGAAGGTAAAGGCACCACAATCCATAAGGGCACATTCCACAAGGGCTTATAGTGCGTCTACAGCCTTCTTGTCCGGCATATCATTCCAAGACATTTGTAAAGCAGCTACTTGGTCTTCTGAAATACCATTCGTGAAACATTATGCAATTGATCTACGTTCTGCCGCAGAGGCAAATATAGGGAGAGCAGTGCTAAAAAGGGTGTTTCAATAAGTCCACTGCTCCCTCCTTTAGGAGCTAACCAAACACTCATTCTAATGGATCCAACAGATCACGTACCAGATAAACAGGTTGCTCACCTGTAACTAATGATCTGGTAGTGATCCATTGACATTCATTAGACCCTCCCGAACCACCTCTCCGCAGTAGAACGTACCTTTGCACAGTAGAAGTTGCCTACATCGACTCGTCAGACTGCTTCTGCAGTCTCCGAGGTGCCTGCGCTTACTCCCGCCTTAAATAACCACGTGGTCACGTGGGGTGGGGCACAGGAGCCAAAAATGAGCTGTAGAAACTCGACACCGAGAGGCTGCCGCGCGGGTGCAGAACCCATTCTAATGGATTCAATGGATCACTACCAGATCATCAGTTACATGTGAGCAATCTTTTTTTTTTTTTGGCCATTGCTGGCATGATAGTAGTTACTGGTTGAGTTGTACCCATGTGCAATCTCCTTTCTATTCCTTAAAGCTTTCCATGATGTTTGTTACGCATAATAATAGTGCAATCCCAGCTTTAAAGATGCCTCTGGGATTTTTCTGTTACAAATATGTTTTTCCATGGTTTAGCCCAGGTGATTGAGTCATGCTATAAATATGGTATAAGAGTTTACATTTTTCCTGTTACACATTCTTAGATAGTACTAAAGTATAAATAAATAAATGGAATTTTAAAGAGCATATATGACAAAACCCTAACACTTAATTAGAGAATACCAATGTCAACTGATTTGTACCTTCATGACTAAAAGGATCTTTTGCCAGTGGGAAAGTAGAATATTCAGGACTTCGTGCTGTGCTCTTTCACAGTGTGATGACAACTCTTTAATGAAGCCAGGAATTCATAGAGACATAATCACAGCTGTTTATGCCCATAAAGTAAGTTGTTTACAAGGGAAGGCATAACCAGTGTTTTGTCAATTACATTTGAAAAAGAAACAAAAAGCAATATGTATTTGACAGGAGACCATTTTAAGACACATTTGCATAATACTCATCTTACTCTGAGTGAAGGAATGTGACAAAAAAGCTACATCCATTATTCATGAACTGGAATAAAGCATTGCATGGAAAAACAGGGCTGAGCCACATTTGGTATTTGTAGACTTGTTTTCTCCCTTGAAATATTACAGGCAATTATTGTTTGCGGTTAACTAAATCTTGTTCCTTGAATTGATTACATTCTCTCATATATGTTCTTGTAGTTGGTGCAAATCAACATGAATGCTTCTGACCTCTCATGACAGAGTCCAGGCTCAGGGAAGAAATGCCCATTCAGATCTTTTTAGTAGACCTCAGTTAAGTAACAGCTAGTTAGATGGGTTACAATCCATAGATTTCTCAAGAGGTGTTTTTCTCCTAGTATTGCACACTGATGTAGCCTTTTCAAACAGGAAAGAGGTTTTCTACATGCCTCTGCTGTTTAAGAAGACGTGTTTAAGATTAGTAGACATACAGGGAGTAAGGCAACTTCACAATTTGTTTGGAAAAACAACCATTTTAAAAGGGTAGTAGTGGCGCAGTGGGGAAATGCTTGACTAACAAGCAGAAGGTTTCTGGTTTGAATTTCCGCTGGTACTATATTGGGCAGCAGCGATATAGGAAGATGCTGAAAGGCATCTTCTCATACTGTATGGGAGGAGGCAATGGTAAACTCCTCCTGTATTCCAAAAGAAAACTAGAGAGCTCTGTGGGTGCCAGGAGTCGAAATCGACTTGATGGCACACTTTACCTTTAGTTTCAATGGTGACCCATAGCAAATGATCTGATACTACAAGAAGAACCAAGAGAAATGTCAGCCTTGCAATTCAGTACTGAGCTCTCTTTTTTAATTAACCATGCTGAATTCCACCCCCCCCCCATGCAAATATCTGTCCAGTTCCTTGGGGTTTTTTTTAATTATCATCAACTCTTTCCTTCACTATTATAAAATGTGTTGCCATGGTTGAGCATTCAAGGCCTTATATTACTAGATATAAGATAAATAATATCCTCTTATTAGATCTAAAGGAAAACAGGAGCCTTTTATCAAACAGGGTGGGACAGGTAGGTAGCAGAGGGACGTCTGCTTTTCTCTCTGATTGCACTTGTTTTTTTAAAAACCAGTGTGTTACTACTTTGTTGACAATTATTAGAATAAATAGTGTGTGGATGCACTTGCTACTCTTCCTGTATGTGTATATGAATGAGATGATAGTATATGTCTTACCTTGATAGTGGGTTCTAATATCATAAACACACACACTCATAGCTGAACACAAGACTCCAATTATCTCATCCATTTAAAATGGTATTATTAAATCTGCTTGTAAAATCTTTATATATAGCTTCTCCGACACTGATGCTTGAAAATATACTTTCATGGATTTACAAGAAAAATGTTATAATAAAGGAATAGCAGCATATTGCTACTCATATTTGAATTATTATAAATTCTAACTCTGAAAATTCCACATCCCAATGATTGCTATTAGCAGCATTTTCAGTCAGCCACAACCATTTTATACTTTCTTTCCCCATCATGTTTCTCCTGTGTCAAATTTCAGACTGGAAGTTCCTCTGGGCAGGTATCAATCCTCTTATAGCCTGTAAAGTGTTGTGGACATTGGTAGTGCTTTATAAATGAACGAACAAGCAAAAAACCAGCCACATACCATGTTATTGTACCAGAGGTAGGAAAACGTGTGGCAGGTATTTAGCGTCATTAGTCGAACACATTTAAAATGCAAATATTAGAAATTCTCTTGAAAAAGGAAGACACTATCCTCAAGTCTCAGTTTTATGAAGTTATTGTTCAGTATTAACGGATATAAATATCAATATTTTTATTAATTCTATTACTACAGTTCTTTTGGATTCGAGGAACATTTACCTGTCTAGCTACATATGCCATTTATGTGCCTGCTTAACATCCAAGTACAATTACTGGGCATGATCCAGCTGATGAGCATTTAAAAAATTCTGTTAATTTTACTTAAAAAGTTGAGCGTGTGCTTAAAAGTCTCCCATTGGAATCAGTGGGGCATTACTCAGTCTGGATTGTACTTACTTTGTAATATTTAGGAAGAAAAGGTAGGAAGGCACTGTTCTGCAAATGTACTTGGCTATACAGAACATATTGCTGGCCCATGCTTAGAATTTTGCTCACTCTTCTTGGTGAACATCCAAGATATGCTGTGAGTTCTCAGACACAAAACAGTAATGTGTGCCATTTAAATGCATAGGCAATAGTGTAAGGGTGAGAGCCAGCTGCTTGAAATTACAAGAATTAACTGAAGGGATACAGACAGGAAGAGAAGCCACAAAAGCTGTTGTGTTCAGAGAACAACCACTTCTTATCAATATAGCAAATCCAGAATATGGATGTACTTCTAAAAGAAAAGATGCCTAGTAATACTCAGCATATTAATCTTTTGAAGTACCTACCTTGTTAGGCATAAGCCAGGAACAATATTGAATCTATTTTGTATTTGATGGATGATCAACTAGCATCATTAGTTGTTGATGTGAACTGGACTAAGAAATTTAACAACAAAATAGTCATGTCCACTGTGGATGTGCCTGGAACCGTTCCGGAGGTGACGGAGGTGTTCCCTTAAGGGTGGGGGAGGGTGCATTTACCCCTCCTGCCACATTTCCCCCACTAGCGCTGTTGGATCAAAGCCCCTCAGGGCAGCAGTGTACCTCCCTGCCGCCCTCATCGGCCGGAAGTACCAGGTGCGCGTGTGCCCATCTGCCGTCCATGCATGCGGTACTTCTGGCCACTTCCAGCCGATGAGGGCAATGGCGCGGCAGGGAGGTACACTGTTGCCCTGAGGGGCTTTGATCCAATGGAGCACCAGCAGAGTAAGTGCACCCTCCCCCGCCCTTAAGGGAACACCTCCGCTGCCTCTGGAATGCCGAAACGTTTCGGAGGCCTCTGTAATGGCCTCTGAAACGTTTCGGGCTCAAGCCTAATGTTCACCGTACAAATAATGCTCAATTTGATGATTTTTGTGCTGTCCTGCATCTCAGTCAAGATTCTTGCCTTTATGAGTGGAGAAATAGGCGATAAACATTCTAAATAACTTCCTATTTGAAATAGATTGTGCTTCTGAAGTTTGGACCCAGCAATCCTCAACTACTGTACACAACTGCAGGGCCATCAGGAGGCAAGTGAAGACACCGTTGGCATGGCTCAAATTCCTTGCATCATAAATGCATCCCGCCACCAACCTTCTGTAGAATAGCTTCATATAAATACCCCTCAAAATATATGGATGCATTTGCTGTTCGGAAACAATTGCACCCAGTCTTTTGCCTATAGTGGGAATGGCTCTCTTTTTCTAGACTTGCATCTGAAGCAAAATACCGCTATGGTTATTTTAAGTGTAAGTAGCCTACTTCAAGATATATAAAACATGATAGGTACCATAATACAGCACAGTTACTGAGTAAAAGGCTCAAGAGTCAAATAAACCATGCTTGAAGCAACCCAAAATAAGAGCTGACAATGACTGGTCTCTTCTGGGATGAAATAAGTTTATGGTAGAAACTAAATGCTGATGACATGAGCCTGCAAAGTTCTGAAGACATTCATACAAGGAGCAACTGTGAGGAAAAATTGTCCAACTGTGTGGTCTATCATAGTCCAAAGTACAGCAATAACTTTATTAGGAGCAACTAAAATATCACACTCCACTTCCCCCCTCCCCCCATTTGCAACTTAAGGGAAGTTCGCTAATCATCTGTTAAATCCATATTAGGGTTCCTCTGCACATGTATGTACACCTTAGACTGAGACCATCAATCCACTGAGCCAGTACTGTCTATGTTACGGCAGCTCTCTAGGGTGTCAGACTGAAGACTTGCCCATCAATGGCTACATGGGAGCCATTTGGGAGGTCGGAGAGGGTGAAGAGAGGAAGGGGGGTAGATTCTGTCAGCCCATTTAATCAAAGGTTTATGCGGAGGTGGTGTGTGCAACAAAACAACAATTCTGGCCTGCACGCATTGTTTCTGCAGGTTCGTGTTCAGCAGAGCTGTCCTGGGTTGTGAGGAGTTTCATTCAGGCTCTTTCAATTTCAAACAAGTCCCCGGAGACTTTGTTCTGCTGAGATGCTTTTAATGGGTTCTTTGTGGACAAAATCTCCTGCATTTGGGCTGACTTGGACTCCACTATTTCTGCAAAGCCTATGAAGGGGGTGTCCAGCAATCCCTCTTGCATTATTAGATTGGATAAGTTTCAATCTGTGATGCCTGAGGACGTGGACAAGCTGCTTGGGGTGGTGTGGTCTGCCACTTGCTCTCTAGATCATTGTCTGACTTGGCGGCTTCTATCTAGCAGGGAAATTGTTGGAGATGGCCTAGTCAATAACATTAACTCATCGCTGAGGGAAGGTAGAATGATTATGATTAGACCACTTCTTAAGAAGTCTTTCCTAGATCCCTCAGTAATGGATAGTTATAGGCCAGTCTCCCATGGTTAGACAAGGTGATTTATAGAGTGGTGGCTAACCAGCTCCTAGCAGTTTTGGAGGAATTATAGACCCATTTCAAACTGATTATAGACCCATTTCAAACTGGCTTTATAGACCCATTATAGACCCATTTCAAACTGATTATAGACCCATTTCAAACTGGCTTTAGAGTGGGCTATGGGGTTGAGTCTGCCTTGGTTGGCCTGATGGGATTACCTGTACCAGGGAATCGACAGAGGCAGTACAACTCTGCTGGTTTCTTTTGGATCTTTTTGCAGCGTTTTATACCATCGACTATAGTATCCTTCTGGATTGCCTGGGGGGAGTTGGGGATAGGAGGCACTGCTTTGCAGTGGTTTCGCTCTTACCTCTCTGGCAGATTCCAGATGGTGGAGCTTGGTGACAGTTGCTCTTTGAAACAGGAGCTATTAACCATAGGGCTCCATTCTGTCACCAATGCTTTTTAACATATACATGAAACTGCTGGGTGAGATCATCAGGAGATTTGGTGCAGGGTGTTAGCAGTATGCTGATGACACCCAAATCTGCTCCTCCTCCTCATCATCATCATGAAATGGAATTCACTCCCTAAATGCCTGCCTAAGAGTAGTAATGGGCTGGATGAGGGATAACAAGTTGAAGCTTAATCCAAGCAAGACGGAGGTGCTCATTGTGAGGGATCAGAATCTGAGGGATAAGTTAGATCTTCTTGTGCTGGATGGCATTACACTCTCCCAGGAGGAGAAAGTATGCAGCTTGGGAGTGCTCTTGGATCCAGGCCTCACCCTGGTATCTCAGGTGGAGGCTATGGCCAGGAGCGCTTTCCATCAGCTTCAGCTGATTTGACAGCTGTGCCCATTCTTTGAAGAGAATGATCTCAAAACAGTGGTGCATCAGTTGGTAACCTCCAGGCTTGACTATTGCAATGCTCTCTACGTGGGCTGCCTTTGTACACAGTTTGGAAACTTCAGTTAGTTCAAAATGCGGCAGCTAGATTAGTCTCGGGCAACTCGGAGAGACCATATTATGCCTGTTTTAAAACAGTTGCACTGGCTGTCAATGTTTCTGGGCAAAATACAAAGTGCTGGTTATTACCTCTAAAGTCCTGAACGACTTGCGTCTGATCTACCTTAGAGAGCACCTTCTTCTGTATGATCCCCATCGTTCATCATTGAGGTCATCTGGAGAGGTCCTTTTCCAGTTACCACAAATACGTCTAGTGCTGACTCGGTACCGGGTCTTCTCTGTAGTTGCTTCTGACCTATGGAATGCACTCCTGGCAGATATCCGCAGTTTAGACTCGCTGTTGGCTTTTAAGAGAGCCCAAGAGACTTACTTGTTTGGCCTGGACTTCCAAGGTTTTACGTTGTTTTTAAGTATTTTAATTTATTTTAAATTGTGTGAGAATTATTTTTATATTGTTTTAAGTAGTGTGTTTTAAATGATGTTTGCTTTTATGTTTTTTAAACTAGTTGTACACTGCCCAGAGCTTCCGGATGGGGCGGTTTATAAATGCAATAAATGCATGCATGCATACATATATGGTCCATTTAAATATGCTGGGGACTAAACCAGGGACCTTCTACATGCAAAGCATGTACCCTTCCACTGTACTCTGGTCCCTGAGTTGTTATGTGCTCACAGGATCAATGTTTTCCCTTTCCCCTTTACATCAAACCTTTCTAGTTTAGCCTGTTTGCAGTCTTGGTCTTATAGTCCAAAACATGTTAAGCAATTTAAACTGTCAAAAGCATTCCCAAATCCCCTACTTCTAGAATTTTTAAACGAAGGAATGACTTGCAGAACATTCTTGTGACTCATCAGAATCAGTGAGATTGCAAGTCACAAACTTATCTGGTTGAGGATTGCTCCAAAAGTCCAAATCACTCTCCTCTGTATATACTGTTTACCGTGTTTTCAGTTAGCTTTCTGATCCTTCACAATAGAAATCTTTGTGACAAAAATTCACTAAGACAAGCACTACATCATTACTCAAGTCCACCATAATGTAGTTTAGTTTACGCTTAATTCAGGACAATTGTCAGGAAGGTTATCTGAACGTTTTAAACAATGTACAGTATACACAAAAGATGTGTCTGAGAATTTCCATTTACTTCCAAGCGGTATATGCTGGGACTATTCACGCTTAATTCTATTCATTCAGCAGTTAATGAATATGATAACTGCTCAATAAAATCTGTATTGTGTAATTCCACAAATGTTTCCATGAGAATCAGGTTCCTAATCAACAGCTGGCTTATGACTTCTAGTAGAAATATTTTTCCAATTAAATTCTTTTAGAAGTTATTCCTTGGGACATTAGTGTGCTGTTTATGCTATAGCACACCAAGATAGACATTATACAAAGATGTACATATGAAACTCTAAGAAATTACAGGATGGTTAGAAGATGCCACAAGAACTGGCTTACTTACATTAACTATTGTTTCCTATCACAATCCAGTTTTGTATTGTACTTAGTGGTATCCCTTTCTCACTCCAAATGTAAAAATGTATTCCAAGTACAGAGATCAGTTCAAGAAAGCAAATATGCTAGCTACATGAATGTGTTCTACACTGCAATACATTTATGTCTCTACAGTGTTTGTTTGGAAGGAGATGCCTTCAAACAACACAGATGAGTTTTTAAGATAGGCGCCTATAAACACTTTCAAACTAGGGATGTGCACGAACCGGTCCGAAGGCCATGCAAGAGGCCTGCAAAACAGTTCGTGTTGGTGCTGGTTCACAGTTTGAAGCCAGCGGGGTGTGTGTGTGTGTCTCCCTTTAAGGGTGGGGGGTTTGCACTTACCCCCCCGCCCGCCGCCGCTTTCCCCCTGCTGCTGCTCCCATTTTTAATGGTGCGTGCACAGGGTGCACAGGGTGGAGAGCGCATGCGCAGCCCATACTTCCTGTATTTCTAGGCAAAAACGGGCAAAGGCAGGAGGGAGGAATGCTGCTGCCCTGAAAACTTTTTTAAAAAATGGAGTTCCGGAGGGGAAAAGCAGCGGGAGGGGTAAGTGCACCCCCCGCTCTTAAAGGGATACCCCCGCCGGCATCTAACCGTGCTTCCGCGGTTCTGTGCACATCACTATTTCAGGCACCTAAATACCAAGGAATTCTCTCATTTGAGCAAGTGGCTAAAATAAAAAGTTGGTCCAAAAGTTTCATACATGCTACAAGCAGGTTATAGCACAGAAATATTACTATTCCAAGCTGTTCACTTCAAATGATTCCTGAGACTTCAATGAAAGTCAAAATAAATGTCAAAGGCAAATAAAAACAAGATTAAACTCCAGCTCTTTTGACATAATGATGAAGCTACTGAATGTCCAGACAGAGATATTTTTAAAATAGTGTATTGATTTGCCTTTCCCTTCACACTGCATTCAATACAGCTGCATAGGAATGCAAAAATTATTGAATTTTCATTCAGAAACATTTCAAACAACCTTCCACAGCATGGAGTAAATATAAAAAAAACTGTAGTGTTCCACAAAGAACAAACTTGAATACACCAGCATTTAAGAAATGCTAGTTTGTGTTGGTATCAAGTTACAAACTATACAAAACATTCACATTAGGTTACCAAACAGATGCAAAGGAAAGAAATGTTCCTTTTCTGTCCCCAGCCAAATCCAGCTTATTTCACTAAACTGAAGCAAGTTAAGTGAATGGATCTTGAAAACAAGATTGTATCCATAAGGCAGTATCCTGACTAAGACTTCCACAAATTGAAATCTTAGTCAGGATACTAAAATGTTCTGCTCACACAGAGGGAGTGGTGATTTTTGCTGATCTACCTTTCCCTCTGCAGACCTGGGCTACTCCCACCCCCTTCTGCTCATGACAACCCCCAACCCTCAGGAGCAGATTTTCATGTGGCACGGCAGATGCAGAGGGGAAGGGAAATGGTTAAAAAATATTCCTCTCCCCATTTGTGGAAGCAAAACACCTTCAATTTGCAGAAGTCTTAGTCAGGATACTGCCCTATGGATACAATATGCGATGCTGCCTAAAGACACTGTCATTTGCTTAGAGGCAAGTACCAATTACGCTTGGTGACATTATCCATGCTGTATGTGCAGCTACCACAGCACAGAACTATTACGATTACCTTTAAGGCTTGTAGCAAGGGAGTTGCATGGATAGCCATTCTAGTGCTATGGAGCCTACGTACATGGCTTTATCCTCCCTTCTAGTTTGGTGTCAAGACAGACGGGTAAAGGTTCACAGCATCTCTTCAAAAGGTCATTACATGACCCTCAAATGATATGCCAATAGTGCTTTAAATACATTTTAATTCCACTGAAATCCATGGAAACCATCTTCTTTCCACTCCTTTTTTCTAATCAAGTAGGTTCTAAACAATGAAAATTCCTGCTACAATAAAATAGCCCTTAAGGTGCCACAGTTTATGCCTAATTTCCAGGAAGAAAAAGAAAATAAAGGTCAGGTCCATCTAAGAGTATTACTTTCAGTCAATCTTACTGTAATCTTAAAAAAAGTTAAATTATATTCAGGTTGTATTTAGAAACTGATTATCAGAAGAGATAACTGAATGTGGAGCTAGACTACAAAAATCAAACAAAATGTAAGAGGGTAATACAAAAGAGCCATATATATTTAACACTCCCTTTATAGAACAAGTTCAATAAATAATTTTTTTTTAAAAAGCAAAACACCAAATCCTGAATGGTAACAGGGAAACTTTTCAAGAGCAACATTATCCAATGCTGGCGATAAACTCTTTAAACACTCAAGTTTAGATCAATGTAAGTTAGTTTAGCATTTTACAACCCAAAGGAAGCACAATGCATCCAACATATTCTCTTTTGATGCTGAAAAAAGCCTAAAATAAACCAGAATAGATGAAAGTGCAATAGTGAGATAAAGGAAATGGCTTACTTCTCTTGCAGAGAAAAATGTCATCTATCTGCATTCCAATTAAATGTAAGCTATTCAGAGGCACCAGCATTTGCACCTTATAGCAAGATGAGTATAGAGGAATAAAGAAGACCAAATAAAATGTAAGGAGTCGAGATAATCTTCAGTCTAAAGTGATGTTAAAAAGAAACATATGAGAAGCTGAGCATCAGAAAATCACTTTCAGCCTGCAATGGTGCTAGTGAAAACAGCAAATTCAGGGAAATAGGCCCCTACAAAGCATTACAGTTTTGGAGATAACTCTACAAAACACGTTACCAACATATTCCTGAATCTAGAAAAGCCATGATCTATTGCAAAGAAGAGGTCAGAGAGAGGAAATCATTAATGGAGGTATCAGCTACAGCATTATTGTTACTGAAACAAAAATTCTAAAAGTCATAGAAATTTGGCGGTATATAAGAATCATTCTTAATGCAACCAACAGTGAACATTTACTTTCTTTACAAAGCTTGACAAAAAACCTTCAAAGTTGAAACACGGGTACCTAATAGTTAGGAAACAAGTTTTCATTTAGATGTTAAAACAAGAATCTGGATGGGCACTGTTTAAGTTTATAGACAACCACCAAAATCCTTGCCTTGGATCATACAAGGCTTTAATACAATTTGTAAGGTAGGCAAGAGAATAAAACAATATGAGGAAACCAAGCTGGAGGGATGCTACAGTGATTTGGTTCAACTTAGATCTGCCAGTTTGGCAGATCTAATACTATTGGTATATTGACATTTAGTTTTATTTCTTGTTATAGAGAACAGACCATCTAGCTACGAATCCAACTGCTGGGAATCTTCAAAGGCAATCACAGTACTGATTGTCTCTATTTCAGATGGGCAACGTTTTCAGCCTATGCTTGAGACTATTTTTTACCCTCTCAGCTTTGCAGTTAAAAAGATTAAGGCCAGATCTGAAAGCCTAAGGAGGCAAAGAACAGATCTTCATTCCAACAACCTCAATCCTCTTTAAGACAGCTTGCTTCTCTCTGGGGAGAGAAATACAATTCAGCACATTGCTATCCCCTAATGACAGCAAATGAAGAAGACTATGATGACTTGAAAACTAGTCAACAAACCGGACTGATTTCAAAGTCTGGCTGTGAAGGGCATACTCTGGATCATTTGATAGTGTAAACCTGAGCATTAACTATCATTGCAAAGATTAAACACTAGGGGTAGTATCCAAACCTGCTTCATTGGCAGAAGCATCTTCTGTGAATGGAAGGAGAGTTCTGCTTGCGCAAAAACCACTTTTTGGAATGCAACTTTCATTCTGTTCACAAAATGAGCTTTCACTCATGAAGCACCTCTCCACTAAAGGTTTGGATCCTGCCCACTGGCTTAAAATCTTAAAATACTTAGAAGTAAGTTCTGTAAACATCACTGATGCTTACTCCTAAGCATGCATGTTTAGGATTAGGGTAGTAAGGCTGCCGTTCTAAGTATGTGCACATGGAAGATCCAATAAAGCTATCAAACTTGCAGTAACATAAAAACACAAACTGGAGCGTGAATGTCATGAAGCTACCTACCTGGCATTGTTCTTGACTGGCTTTTAGTTTTAGGAGGCCTTGATCTTTCTTCCTTTCACATATAGCTGAGGTGGATATAGCTGCTGTGTAGACTGCACACAACATAATAAGAATCTTATCAGTAAAAAACATGAAATCTGCCGAGTTAGATCCCAAATGGCCCTATATATTATCATGTCTCTGAAGCACATGGTCCTTTATAATGGCTTTTACAGGATAAAAATCTAATTAAGGTTAGTGGTTTATAGCTATGCTGCTGTTCTGTTTTTTGTTTTTTTCTAATGGAGTTTCTAACTCTTTGCAAATATTGTAGTTGCTCAGGATAGTGAACAAAAAGTATAGCTACAAAAGTAGCAAGATTTCTTCAAACAGAGTAAACTGTTACAAATAAAAGAATTACAACTCAGTCATATTTAAACAGCTCTCACAGCTCATCTTTGGTTCATAACTAAGATCGGACAAGTTTGAAGCCTTGCCCTGTGTCCAATACTGTGGGAAGAAACCAACTCATTTTTAATCGTTTCAAGCACCTGAAACAAGCCTTGCAGGCCCAAAAGAGATTAAGACCACAGAACCAGTTTGCCAGGTGAACCAGTGGGTAGGTAATGCGCGGGAAATACATCATCCAGTGTTTGGCAACATCACTTTCAGTCGGCAAATGTAAACTATAGTCACTCCACCGTTTCGATACTCCATAGATGGCTTTTATGGTACGTCCTTTTCCAAACCAGCTGATGTCATTGTCAGGGTTACAGTTGTATTCGACCCATTCTCTAGTGAAATCACCAAGATGTGGAGGGTCTTCTTCATCAATATCTACCACTTTGGCCAGTTCTGCTCCTTGAACTGCAACATACTGGTCACTGACTTTTCTGACTTCTTTAATCCAAGGCTGCGAGTTCTCACAGTCTAACAGAATAATAAGTCGTGAGCAAAATGAGCCATTCTTCTCTCTCCACCATTCTAGAAGTGTATCAAGCCGTAATGCATCACCACCTAAGGGGAAAACAGAAATATAATTGTTACAGAAAACTAAACATGTATATTTTTGGCCAGCTGGCATCAGCATTAGAAAGACCCTTTTACTCTAACAGAAAATACTTAAGAGTTTGATAAGTGACCTATCAGGTTAGATGTTAGATATCTGTAAAGCACATTGAATTTCCACAGTGTTCAGATCACTTTTCAGGCCGAATTTTGCACATACAAAAGAGCGCAGCACTTTTTAGATTGAAGCCATGTGTGCTGACTGGAGGGCATAAGCTGACAATACTCAGTGCTCAAAAATGCAGAATCTGGAGATCCCACCTTATAAGTCAACAATTGCTAGGAAATCCATATATGCATCCCTCATGTTTCTCTGGATCAGTGCTTTTAAACATCCATCCATGTGAAACCATGGATTAATCATGGTTTCGTGTGACGATTGCAAGCCTTGGGATTCTGTGCTCCCTGCTCCCCTTCACACATGGAGGGAGAAAGGAAGGTTTCAACTTCTGCTCATGATTTAGAACAGGCTTGGCTGCCACACCCAAACTTGACAAATCATGGTTTGTGCTAAACCACAAATGGGAGTTGAAAACTTCATCTCATGAGGGGAGGGGGGAGAACCTGAGCCCAAGATTCACAATTGTCCTACTAAATCATTATTAAACCATGTGACCTCTGAGCTGCTCCATAGTAAAGGCATTTAGATCAACTTCTGTCAAGTTTTTTAATCCCTTGCAAATGTTTTTTGTTCCTCAGTCAAGACGCAGTGCTAATCTCCTAGTGCTGAACTTAAGGAAGGACATTGTGCTAGCGCAAGACTGTTGTGCTAAGTCTGGAGCTTGTGTTCCAGACTAATGTTGCACTAACACAAACATGTTCATGCTTGTTTGTGCAGCTTGTGACATATCTCATATATTTTGTAGCAAACCATTGTGCAATACCAAAAATCCCCGTGATGTGGCGCAGCAACACAAGCTTCTTGCACTAGCACAACTTTGTTCATTCCATAAGTGCAGCATTCATCAGGGTTTCTAAAATGGGCAAGTATGTGGTTTGTTGGTAGCACTACTCACGATGTTCTTGCTAGGAATATCCATTTTGGTTCTAAAGACAGCAGCATGCTAGGTTACCAAAACTCATTGGAGCAGCTATCCAAACCATTAAATAGCTCAACTGGCACTCATGGGAGCCGCTGGTTGTTACTTAGAAGAAGAGAGTTTGCTCCAGGGCTTTCAATAATTCTTTTAAGAATTGGGCAGAAGACAAAGAAAAAACCACAAATTCCACTGTTGCTCTAGGTGGGAAAATGGCCAAACTATGTTCTTAACTACTCAGTAAGGTGCTAATGCAAACAAACATTTGGAAGTAATGTTAAGGATTTCACTGATCATTTAATTATTGCGAAACAAAAGTGCAAGCCTCTCTCGTTTTTCTGAGATCTCAGGACTTTATCAAGCCCACAGTCCACACAAAGCGCAATGTTTCGTAAACATCCGAGGTTAGCAGAATTTGAGTACCATAATCTCTTCCCAGGCCTAAAAAAAATTTATCAATTCAACTCACATGAGCTTCTAAGCCCAATTAAGGAGGCTGAATGTCTGAAGAGAATATAAAATTTTGTCTAAGATTTCCTCCAAACAGAATCTTCACAAGAGCGAAATGTGGGCACAGTCATTTTAACAGACTGCCACCACTTTCTGCTTCCTCCATTTGATCAATTCAGGTGCGTCATTTCTAAGCAGGATGCATTATTATGTATGCACATTTTTGTAGGTGGCAGTTAAAGCATATAGTTCCAATAATACAGGCAAAGCGTTATTGCCCAAACCTTGCCTCCACTTTCAGACAGTGAACATGACTTCCCAAGCTGTTTTGCTGCTCATGGTTTATGTATGACTACTTAGCAGCTTATTTTACATACCACTGTGAACTGCCAAGTTTCTAGCAATGAAATAATATCATCAGCCCATTCAAATACAATAAACCTCCTTTAAATAGGTCATTAGAGCTCACAGACTATACTGTATGCTACACAGAATCATTCCTCAAAGGATCTTTTTCTTTTTCATATCTGAATACTAATTGGATGCTCATATTTTTATTGTTGCCATCTCTATTACTTTTCTCTGGAGTTGGAGGACAGTACACATTACTGGCTTCAATCCAAAGAGCTGTGCAGAATCTTTGCGCCCCTCCCCCTCCCCCAGCTGAAAGAAAGAGAGCAGGCTATGGAATGGCATGTGATGCAAGATGAAGGGCTGCAGCTGGATGACCAGAGGAAACTGGCAACTGTTTGCACACAGGGCACTTTGGACTGCTATTTCCATCAGCCACATAACATCAACACCTAATCAGCAATGAGAGCCAGCATGGTGTAGTGGTTAGAATGCTGGACTAGGACCGGGGAGACCCGAGTTCAAATCCCCATTCAGCCATGAAACTGGGTGACTCTGGGCCAGTCACTTCTCTCTCAGCCTAACCTACTTCACAGGGTTGTTGTGAAAGAGAAATTTGAGTATGTAGTACACCACTCTGGGCTCCTTGGAGGAAGAGCGGGATATAAATGTAAAATAATAATAATAATAAGTTATGTTTTTAGAAGCTCTTCAGATTTGCATTCTGGTTGCATTCAAACAAAGAATGGTTCCCAGTTTCAAAGCAAGCAAACTGATCAAAAAGCAATATGTGGCTAATGCCCCCTTCCTTCTTGTGGCAGTGCCCTATTTTCTTTAAATTAATGGAAGCCTCTCCCTACATGGTAATGCCCTCAAGGAACCTCCTCCTATCCCTTTGTCATTGCTTTCGACATTTTGAATGCACATTTTTGGAGGTGGCAGTTAAGCAGAATAATCTGAATAATGTGTTAAGTCTTATCAGATAGCAGCAGTGGCTTACTGCATTTTGTCAACTGTCTTGCAGAAATTGTTGCAATAATAGTATACTCTAATACATTTTCTGTCTTTACTTTATTAACAGACATTAGCTTAGATTCTGCAATCATACCAGTGTAATCGTATTTGCTTTAATGCATTTGCAATGACAGAATAGCCTGAAACTGGAACACACAAATGCTGCCGCATGAAAGCACAGCTAAGAATACGTCTCACTCAGCACTGGCTTGTGATACAGGGAAGTTTTTCTGAGCCACTGATAAAGGGAAACATTCATTCCAAAGACACAAAGAAAAAATCATCTGAATAAACAGCTTGCACAATCACTTTTTAAAGAGAAACAATTATTTCAGGCTGAGAACATATGCCCACACTTGGACATTAACACTGAACTGTGTGGGACTTATTTCTGACTAAACACGCTTAGGCCTCCACTAGCAACAGTAATTCTATATGAATCCTTTAAATGATTTATGAAAAAGTAACACTATGGATCAATCTCTCTTGATCGATTATCCTCCTATATTTGTAGAGAGGCTAATAAATCCTTTTGTCCCCAAACCCCACCTTCAAGTGACAGAAGCAGTTTTTGCTTACACAGCAGTAAGGAGTCACACATGAAGACCTGTTAATTTATGAATGTGAAGTCTCCAATTTAATAGTAAAAAATTAAGAAAAAAATAAATCACTCAGCTGTGATGCTGCATAAAATGCCCCTGCTAACTTGGCAAAGAGGAACTTTTTAACATGGTGATTCTCTTTATTTAGCAGAGGGAGAGAAACTGGCCCTATCCACCCTCAGGACAGTACCTCCAGTGACTGTTGTTGGTGTCTATCTTGTGTTTCTTTTTAGATTGTGAGCCCTTTGGGGACAGGGATCCATCTTATTTGTTTGTTATTTATCTGTGTAAACAGCCCTGAGCCATTTTTGGAAGGGTGGTATAGAAATCGAATGAATGAATGAATGAATGAATGCAAGAGAATGTTATTAAAAGCTCCAAATGCCCTTTACCTGCAAGTGCCCATTCTCCAGTGCTGTGAGAGTGGCCACTGTAATATAACACATAGGTATCATGTCTGGGTCCATCGGGTGTCCGAAGTTCGAGAAAAGATTTCAGCTTAGAATGAAGAGTATCAAAAGCAAGTCCACTCGTAGAATAGTCACAGCCATATGTCTCAATCATATGATATGCAAAGAATCTTTGGATGCAATTAAGCATGCCGGTTGACCTCAAATTTAGCTCTTGCACATGCTCAGGTGGAAGCAATGTTGGCTGGCCATCAGGACTAAGGAAGAGAAGAAGAAAAGGAGACATTACAATCTTTAAGCTTTTGCCATTATTGGAACTTGTTCTTTCTTTATGATAGTTTGTTCAATACCTAGAGTTCAATCTTGAACTAAGTACAGAATAGGGGTCAGCAGTTGCCAACCTCTTGGCCAGATCTGTCATTTCCTTGCCAAATCCACAGCCAAAAGGATATGGATGAGCTGCATCTGTGATATAGGATAATAGGCACTTGTGAAAGAAAGGAGTTGGCGCACCAGCTCATTTCCTCCAAGACCTTTTCAAGTAATCCTGCAACAAAACTAGCTGCAGAAAGGCAAAGAGAAGTTTCCAACACTTAATGCACAATATTAATTCTTACTAAACTAAAAAAGTCATTACTGGGGATGGGTGGGTGCTAGTACTGTCAAGAGTATGTTAATGTGTTGGTGCTGTTCTTTCATTGCAAAAAATGCTGTTTATTGTACTTATTATCCCAAATGTGCATGATATACTACTATTAATATTGGAAGCTCCCAAGACCCCCCAGCATGGATGTGCTGATTAATGTCACTTGTTTCCCCAATCTATTCAAGATGAGCAGATAGTGAAATTCAGATCATGATGTATACAGACACAATAGTTTATACTTGAGTGTTAGAAGCTGCCCAGTATTATCTGGTGAGTTGATGAAAGTATTGTATGGGCCCTCCGTTAGAGGAGCAAGATTTTCTTTCTGCTACCCTAATGTAGATACCTTTTCCAGGGTGGTTTTTTTAGAAGCACAATTTGTCAGTAAAGAGACTTTAGAAGGTCCCCTAGCCCTCAAAAGTGTATTTGAGGGGCTGCAGAGGAAGAGGGGAATTGGTGGAAATGACAGACAAACAGACCCTGCCCTTGCCTGAGAGGAATCTCGTCCATTCTTGGAAATCTTAAGTCAGGATGCCACCCATAAAATGTTAATTCTTTGGTGGAGAAACAACAGTCAGTTGTTTCAACAGTCAGAAACAACAGTGAACAAACAGGATAAAGAACCACGCTATTAAGAGCCATGTAGGAACTACTAAGTCAAAAGAAATAGAAGGAAAAATTATAATGCAGGTTTGACAGAAGTTTTCAAATCCCCATTAATAATGGCCTTAGTAGGATGTTGTGTTTTACAGTTTATAAAGTACAGTAGAAATACAGATGAGAACTCAAAGGGCATACTCATTCTCAGATCATGCTGGACATTACCCAAAATGTGTGCGTGTGCATGCTCTCTCACTCTCTCTGAAGTTCTGTCCTCAAAATGTTGGATATACATCTCTTAACAAATGGTGGAGGAGGCAGAAAAGTTACTATGAAGAAAAAGCATAGTTTTCCCAAGGGGGAAAAACACATTGCAGGAAAAAACTGGCTAATGAAAACCAAAACCACAAATCTTTTGTCAATGTAGTGAGGCATTTTCTGATTGAACACTACTTTAGAGCTAGTGGAAGTCATACTTCCACTAGCTCTAAAGTAGTGTTCAATCGATGAAGTGAGAATTTCAACATGCTTCTTTTTATTATTCTGAAACCTCAATTATTATTATTAATTTTTTATTATTCTGAAATAGTCTTCTAGGCTGTTTCAGGGAAGAATTTCAGCTAAATCAAAATAGGACCTATGTGCTACCAGAAAGTCAGTTTAAATCGTAAGCAATTACACATTTCCCATGCACACCACAAGAATATTATGTTTAGCTTTTAAGGGTACCATTAAGAAGGGGGTAGAGAGAACGCTCATACAAATCCAGCTGACAAATTAGTATTTAATCAGGAAAAACAAAAGCTGCTAACAACTTGCAATTGTTAAATGATAGAGCATTTATCATCATGATACCTGCAAAAATTGGTAGGAATCACAACTGCATAGCCAACACACGTTCCTCCCAAACAGTTTCCCAGTTCATGAAATAGCCCATGCGCCATGGATTCAAGCGGCAAGACAATCAGAAACACACTCATGAAGATTCCATTGGATTTCTATAAAGAAAAAGATTCATTTATAGAGACTATACTACTACTACTACGGATATTTATATATCGCTCTTCAACCAAAGTTCTCCAAGAGGTTTACATAGAAAAATAAATAATACATAAATAAGATGGTCCCTTGTCCCCAAAGGACTCACAATCTAAAAAGAAACATAAGGTAGAAGCAACAGCCACTGGAGGGTTGCTGTGCTGGGGTTGGATAGGGCCAGTTGCTCTACCCCTGCTAAATAGAAGAGAATCACCGCTTTAAAATGTGTCTCTTATTTTGTTTGTTTAAATGAAAAACCCCAAATTTAAAATTATTTTTCAGCCATCTAACTGTGTTTAGGTGGACTAGTTAAAAGCGTTGTGGGGTAGTCATAGACAAATACGTGTGGCTGAATTAAAAGCATAACTGAAAAGTAGAAAAATTAAATGCTGCATCATTTCAAAACAAACCAAACTGAGTTATTTATATGACGTCCATCTCCTGTGTTGCGATAGTGGCAATTTTACACATATAGGTGGACTTCCAGTAAATATGCATAAAACAAACAATATAAATATGAAACGATTTACAAGGATCATCTACTGATGTCCTCTGACATTTTAAAAATAATATTGTTCTGCTTGAGCAAACATGCCAAAATATACAAAAGTCAGCTCCTTCAATTGTTAGACTTTATCACACCAACAGAATCCAGAATTGCAAAACATAGATGGGGTCGGCTAAGTTCTCATGGATTCTCATTGATCAGATGGTCTTTACATTAGCTATAATCAGGGATTCAAGGGCCAAGCAGAAATGGGCCCATTCACTCCTACAGGGAAAAATAAAAGGCTGCCCTTGAGAACAATGCTGCAGTAGGGTCAAACCCCACCGCACCTGACAGTAGGCTACTGACAGAGACCCCAAGGACTCTGGAGGCAAGGTCTATTTGTGCAGACTACACAGAGATGCCCTGTACCCAACTGAGGACACTCTGCAATAAAGGCAATCCCTTCTCATTCACTCACTCACAGTGCTAGTCATTACAGACATTTCAAAAAGTGTTGCAGTATTCTGTAATTCATATAGCTTGCTACAGTAGTTTGCACATTCTAGCAATGTGGCTAAATTCTAAACAAACACAAAGATTGCAATTATTCTCAGTGTTGCTTCCAGCCTCTAGTTACATCACATAATAAGCATTCTCACGATCAGCGAGAAGGGCTTGAATGTGGGCGGCAGGGAAGGCTGCTTAAACTTACCTTCCTGCAGATGCCCAGCTCCTCTGTTACTGGACATGCTCCCTGCACACACAGATGATCCTCTGCTGGCCCAGGCAGTGCAGAGGGTCGTGGGACTGGATATGTCATCCTGGCCCCCAGAAATCCCATAATGCATTAAGCATGTAGTGCATTGTGGGGATCTCCCTGGTGCTGGCCAAGAGGCTGCTCCTGTGTTGGTGCCACACTGCACCAACACACAAGCACTTAGCTGGAGTTAAGGGCACCCTCAACCCTGGCTAAACAGCAGGCTCTCTAAGTGGGTTTGCTGCTGTCAGGAGCTGCGTGGCTGCCAGCAGTTCTCCCACGCAGCCAATACCAAGCTTGGCTGTCTTCGCCTGGTCTTGGCTGCATGTGAGAACATCCTCATTGCCTTCATTGCTCTAAACCACCAACATTTTGAGGGTCAAAGAAGTTCCTTAGAGCAGGGATCCTCAACGTTGGGCCCCCAGATGTTCTTGGACTTCAACTCCCATAATCCCCAGCCAAAGGCCACTGGGCCTGGGGATTATGGGAGTTGAAGTCCAAGAACATCTGGGGGCCCAACGTTGAGGATCCCTGCCTTAGAGAACAAAGTCTCTAAGGAAAATAATTATATTTGACATGGTCAGTGGCTAAACTGCACATCTCTGATGTAGTCACTTGCTACATACCATATATTCCCCACCACCAAATATTTCAGGCCACACAGGAGAAAGTAAATGCATTATAGCATACCTGCCAACATACAGCACCCAATACGGCCGTTGCAAGAAGGCTGAAAAATACAAGCTGCTCTGAAATTAAACAAAAATGACGCATTCCTTTAGATGCCATGACTCTATCAAGGCTGTTGTTGTCTGCCCTGTGCGTATAATAGATTTTGTGACAATCATTTAATTTTGTGTGAAAACCCCAGAGCGTTATAAGAAAAATTATGTGGCAGACCATCCAGAAGATTCCAAAAATGGAAAAGCCTGGTATCACAAAATACCAGAGATCAAGGTCACCTAGTTTAAGGGCTGATAAAATGAAAAAAATGAGTTCAATAAGTCCAACAAATATGACGGAAAATCTTCGACAGACTCTACCACGATACAAATAGGGTTTCCAACGTTCTGTAACCGAAAGTCCACTGAAGTAAATGTCAAGAAGAGGGTCTGTTATTAGGCAGCTAAAAAAACATCCCAAGGCAAATGGGTTGATGGGTATGTTTAAGGATGGGAAAAAAAATAAAGGTGCAAGGACTCCAAAGATTACTAAATTTGGAATTGCCAAGAAAGACTTCATCCGCAAATCAATAATCAGCATTGCCAAAGCCACAACCAACAAGATAATATTCATGGATTTCTCTACCAGCATAGTTGTACTGGCAATTGCAAATCCAACCAGCTCAAGAAATTCAACTGTTGTCAGCAGAGTAGGTCGATGAAGGATACAGCCGCATATTCTCTGCACCAAAGCATACAATATCCTTATACTTATTGAGGAAATAAGAAGATATTTTGTTGCTTGTTCTTTCACATCATTTTTAAAGGAAGCATTATCAAGGAAACAGAGAAGGCCAAGTAAAAATCCGAACCAAAGATTAGAGAGACTTAAACTTGCTGCTTCCATTGAAAAATAGTAATAAAGTATGCTGGCAATTCCAAGAACAAAAAGTCCCAAAATAAAGACTACAAGTATTAATGCATCTGGAGTCTTCTCCCACCTGACATAAAGGCCCATACATATTGCAACCAATAAATTAATTCTGGCTAAATAGCCCAGGTACCGGACAGAGGAGTGCATGTTCACTTCTCGGTTTGCTTCTTCCAGTCTTGTCATTGCTGCATAGAGACAGTGGCTAACACAGTAACGCAGTGATCTACACATGTAAACTGGCTGACAGGGATTGTATCTACCCCACAGAAAACAGCCGTTGGAATTTCATCCAAGAAACATGATGCAAGAGTGGTCTTTCACAGTATTGTTTCATCAATAACAGCCAAGAATGACCGAAGTCCTAGAAGAACACAAACAAGTTTAAGTTCAAGTTACACATTTTAAATATATCCAGTAGGGATGATTCCACAGTAAATATGTTTAAATGTGCCCCACTTTCCTAGGGTGCAAGCCCCATTGAACACAGTGGGACTTCCTTGAGTAAACATGCATAAGTCAGCTGAGCTGAGCTTTAATCACCTGTATATATTTGCATACTAATTAGCAAACCGACTTCATTTTAGATGATGAGAGTGTGTGTGTTAAAGATAAGGTATTATCTCTTGTGTGTGTAGGGAGTGTGCTGCTTTCAAGACGGTGCTTGCCATTTGCAGTTTTTATTAGGGATGTGCATGAACCAGTTCACTGTTCTATTCCTAGAACACCAAACTGGTTTGGGAACCAGCGTTTGAACTGGTTCAAATGCAGGGGCTCCTTTAAGGATTGTGGAGGGTGCTCTCCCCCCCCACTACATCCTGCCCCCCCCCAGGCGTTGTGCTTAAAACAGTTCCACATGGGGTGGCAGCAGACCTCCTTGCCGCTCCAGTGTGTGTTGGACTGGAAGTTTCTGGTGCACACAAGCATGACGATGTTTCTTTGGTAACAATACATATCTCCATTTATTTGGGGGTAAAATGACACTCATCTCTGGTTCCCTTCCCATATTATTGTTTCCAGTTTGGCTTTTTAAAAACTACAACCAATAGTTGTCAACTAAATTATCCTCCAAGGATAAGTGATAATTTCATTATCTCTAAACGTTGTCAAAAAGAAGAGTTTCATGAAGTCAGGGGATGATGGGGAAAGTATCAGATAATGCTCTCTGAACAACAGAACAAGTTCCTCTAACAGAACGATATCGTTTTCTCAGAAGTAATTTCCACTGTGTCCAACAGAGCTTACATCCAGGCCAGGGCCCATTACACTGCAACCATATGCCGCTTTTAAACTTTGAGTACTCTGATCATTTAAGGAGGAGCTCAAAACGGCTCCGGCTGTTCTTGAAAATATCACACACTGATATTTGCACAATCGACTTGTGAGAATGCATGGAAAACTGACTCCTAGCGAGGGCTTTACGGTATTGCTACGGCTACGCCCCAAAGCGACGGCCGAGATCCTTCAGCCACGGATGCCACTGGTGGCATCTATCTAGCGCCTTACGTTAGGAGATGAGATCAGAAGTGAGAGAGGGTGGAAAGCTGGCGAGGGCAACCTGGCGGCGCATCCTTTCTCCGCCTACGGACCGAGGGAGACCTGCGCGTCTGATTGGCTCACTGACTGCCCCCCCGCACCCCCAGACCGCGCCAGGCCAGCTCCCCATCAGCGCTGCCACTGGTGCCGCGCTCCCTTCTCCACCTCAGCCCTCCAAGTCCAGCCCGCCGCCGGCCCCAATCAGCGCCGGCACATGCGCAGTCCAGCCGGAGAGAACACTTGGTCGTCTGAAGAGGCGGCAGAGGGGAGAACTCCCCCCTCGCGGCTGGGCAGATGCCTCGCTGAGAGGGGCGCGCCAAACAGGAGGCCGCAGCCTCTTGACCAGCTAAGCGTCCTCCTCCCCCCTCTTACTTCTCTCACCTCAGCTCCCTTTTGCAACGGAGAGCCACGCACCGTTGGCTGTCACGACTAAACTTCTTGGCTCCCTCCCTCCCTGCACACCAGCCTCGCCACTTTCGTCAGAACTCACCTACTGGCGCTTGCTCCCAAAAGTTCCCCACTCGCCGCCATTTTAGCACTTGCTCCTGGGCGTGCTGCTGAGTACGGGGAGCGCGAGGGCTCAAACCACGCAGACCCCGTCGGCGACTGGAGGGCGGGGGCTCGAACAGCTGCGTGGCGCGCCGCGAGCCTGCGGCGGCTGCCACAGATTCTTCCCACGCGAGCGCCGCCGGCCCCAAAGCGCTCTCTCCGTAGAAGGGCGAGGACTGAGAGGCGGTGTGGCTCTCAGAGGAGGAGGAAGGCAAGGCAGAAAGCCCCGGACACACCCCTGCTTAGAAGTTTGGATAAACAACACCCTTCCCTGCTCTCCAGCAGCAAGGCAAACGGGATTGACTGTGTACAAACTGCCTTTAAGAGCTGGACTACTCCAGCCCAGATCTGGCTCCTCATGTGGTGGAATGAGTGTGCATCCAGCCTGGTCAGGCCCCTGCTCGACCACAGCTGTTGGCAATCAAAACTGTAGCACCTCGGGCTCGGCTGACTCTGAGCATGTACAGAATGCCTTTCGTTTCGGCTAGGATATGTAATTATCTCGGGTCCATCCAGGAAGGCAGACTAAGGAATGAGGCCTAGCATAGAGCACGACTTTTATTTGTTGCAGATTTGGACAGCAGCGCCACACTAAGCCAAACCTTCCATCTAACCGGCAGACCCATGCGACCTTAGGGCGGCCTGTCCGCAAATCGACCTTTTCTAAGAGATGTTATGAGGGAATGTGTTCAAAAAAGGTCTCGTGCAGTGATCGTTTTTAACCGTGTCTAAAGTTCAGACAAACGTTTGACATCACTACAAGAGCTGTTTTTTGTTTAAGACTCAGAAAGCAAAGTTCTTTGGATCATATGAACATCTTTCCTTTGATAAGGAATGACTCTTCAGTCGGTTCGGAGGTTATCTAGGTGCAGCCCTGAAGGTGGTATCCATATGGGATGTGCTGACGAACAGAAAGTAATACATTGGTGGTGGAGGGGGCAGCAGCACGCTTACATTGCTTCTCTGAATAGAACTTGGCAAATGGTCCACATTACAACATGATGGTGTGAAGCGTGTGTGTACTTCTACAGGACATGCAGCTCTCTTCCACAACACACTTAAAAGGAGGACCCTTTAAATTATCGGGAAACTTATTTACTTACAACTTGTTTTCGCATCAAGATGGACTAACTGCAGTTTTAAAACTTGACCTATGCATGTCCACCCATGCATGTAAACTGGTGTTCTAAAAATAACTGCATAGGATTGTACTAGATTTAGTTTGTGTACTGCAATAGCTCATGTACTTGCCTCCAATTCTTTCAACAAACCAAGAGGGGGGTAAATGCTGCCATACAGTGGTCAATGTGCAATGAAAGAAACTGACCAAAGAATTAGATCAGTTTTTCACACCAGTTCTTAACACTAGCAAATTATAGAGTTGGGGGTGGTCTTTTTGCCTTGCTCTAGTGTTATACTATTGAAATCACAACCATCAAGCGACAGAGTAGCTTGCTTCTCCTTCAGTAGTATTATGTATGAATAAGCTACCTTACCTAGAAAATCTGATTCATGTAAGTCACACTGTAACTCAACTACTGATCTGGAAAAGGCTGGCTTTATTAGATATGTCTTTTAGTTAATTTGGCCACATTCTAAATTCAGAAGCACTTGTGGTAATATTACTTGCATCCAAGTCTTTTTTATTGTCAAGACTTCTGATCTTGATATCCCTACAACTATCAAGTTTTGCATCCAGAATCCTGCCACTGAAATTAGCTGAATACACTATTTTACACAGTGGAATATGCTGGAGAAAGGGAAGATAATTTTAAAAGTAGGAAAAACTATGTATTCATATTTTAACTGTTATTGTTCTCAGATTCTTAACACTCATTATTCCAAAATGACATACCCAAGAGAAGCAGATCTTTCTCGGATTCATATTTACAGTATGTGTAAATTGTGCAATAAACTGAATGATGTTCCAAATTGAAATCCTAGATTTCAATTTAACTTCCCTTTTGCAAGCACATTAATTAAAAATGCATTTCATATATTTCTCGCACATTTCAATAAGTAAACTATGCAATGACTTCGCCTGAAAATAATGGGCCCGCACGCACCTACCAATATGTAATAAACTAAATCAGAGCTCAAAAATATTATAAAGTGGTAGAGTAAAGGATACCATTTAAGTTGTCATGTGTTTATTTCTGAAACATAGCTTAAAAGTACCACCTGAAGAATATTACGATGTAGTGTAATAATGTTCATTGCTGCTAGACTTATGTGATACTGGAAGTTGTATACATAACCTTTAAAAAAGGGAAGTTCTGAGAAGCAATAAAATTTATGCTTAGTTCAGATGATTTTGCAAACCAACAACAATGAATCGAAACTCATGATCAGAAACTTACTATATAAAAAGGAATAGAATTCTTGCATAAGTACTCATTTAGTGTTATAACTATAGACTTTCCCTGGAATAAAGAACTGTCATAAGTGCAACAAAAGGGTATTCTTGAATATCCTTTGCTGAATCAGTTCCTGTTCACACGGGACATGGCTTTTAATCTGAAGCATCTTCCCAATTGTTGTTTTGTGCACATAGCCACCAATACCTATTAGAAGGTGACACTGGAAGTGAGGTATCCTTCAACTCCACCTAGTTCCAGAAATAGGATGTTTGAATTTTACCATTCCAAAGTCTAGGTCTAATTGGTATTGGGATTACTCACAGAATATTATATGTAGTTCCTTTTTTTCCATTTTCAGATAAATAACCATTAGGAAAATAGGAGTAACACAGATACTGCACCATGCATTGTATCCTCTGTAAACAGTCTTTGCAATTGTGTTCTCATACTGATGACAGCTGAAAGCCAATTAGATGAAACCGTCACATCAACATCACACTCAAGAGCAGTTTGTACTTATTTAATGTTATTTCACAAAACTTAATGAAATGGAGAAAAATGCAAATTTGGTGGTATGCTTTTTTCCTTGCATGGACCAGACGGTCTGTCATCTTGATAGCTCTCTAGGATCTTGAGGAACCTTCTAGATCGACATAGCTGTCTTGAAAGCTGCATTTCTTCAAGACCCCCATAACATTCCCATACAAGTCCCTTTTAAAGTAAGAAGGTTCTTTTTAAAGTCACTGTATCCAGAAATTTTGCATTACTCTGAAAGGTATCAACATTTGCAGAAGCAGAAAGAAAAACTTGCTCCTCTAATGAAGGTCTCACACAACAATTTCAAGTCACTAGATATTACTGGCCATCTTCTACTATTCAAGTATAAACTATTTCATTTGTGTACATCATAACCCAGATTTCAGTATCTGCTCATCTTGAGTGGGAACACAAGAGACATTAAACACATTATAACAGAAATGTTATAGAAATGTCCATGCTAGGGAATCTTCAGAACCTATAATATTAACAGCACACCATGCACATTTGGAATAAGTAAACAGCATAATTTGGAAAGAAAGGATAGCACCAGTATATTAAACTACTCCAACAATACTAAAAAAAACACACCTCTGAAACCGATTACTTTTTAAGAAGTTTAGTAAGAATATCTGCAATTATTTGTTGGAAGACCACTTGAAACATTGAAAAGTTATTCAGGATAATGTGTCAAGGTGCCAACCCCCATCCTACAAGACTGCATATTGTCCTGACATCTCTATCTTTTGTCTCTGGATTTGTCTGTGAAGCAAGGAGTAGATCTGGCACAGGAGCTAGTAACTGCTGATTCCTACTCTATTTAGCCACCTTGTGACAGTTTCAATTTACAAATGTAGCCTGATCCGATCCTCTGCTACATAGAGAAATCAGAATACAGTATAGGAGGTGGTCCTGGTCTCCCAGTGCTGGAGCAAGGGGAAATCTCTTCCTCTTGCACTGGTGCTGGGAACGAGCTGCAGTACTTCCATAGTAAGTCCAGCTGAATGAGAAAAGCCCTGATCACAGGAGTGCTACCTATATAGGAACCAGAACAGGCTAGTTCCAACCCATACCAACTGCTATTAAGAGCTGTGGAGAGTATTCACATTTTGTTACCAAGGGGAGAAGGAGGAAGAAGAGAGGCAGATGGGGACAGTTTGGCCCTATGGGATCTTGCCAAATCTATTGTTGTGCCAGAAGACACATAGCTGGATCAGGCTGTCAAACCATACCATTGGTTATTAGGTCGTGTTTTAAGCACAACTTTAGTATGGCTAATGTTAGCAGTCAGTCTTGACATCTTTGGTTATTTTTAATCAGTTACATGTAAAGAGGTATAAACATGCACTTAAATACAAAGCACACAAGGTATGAAAATTGTGTATAAGATTATGGAATACAGTATGCCAAAAGCAAATAAAGAAGTGCAGAGTATTGGGAGTGGAGTGTGAGAACTTAAGATTTAAATCAAGGCTATTTAAATCATTCATTTAAATCACTAAGAAGAAGATAAACCTTCAATTTAAATAAATGATTTAAATTACAATTTTCCACTGATACTTCACTTATATTTCTTAAATGGTGCAAATTCAATAACTAAAACATGTTAATTTACAACATCTAGGAGGGTATACTTCATGTAATTTGTTAGATAATTTGATTTTACTAACAGGAAATATGATATACTTGGTTTTTTATGTAATGGATACCTTTACTCATTACCTGTGTCAAGCTGCACTGCACCTTGTTGCACTGCTTACACTTGACACATTTTACTTTTTACCTAGGGAAGTTATTTCTTTAAAAAAAAAAAAAGTTCCCAGATAGGGCCATCTGTGCCCAGCAGTGATGACAGGTTTTCAGTGGCAAAATATGGTGCAATATGGAAGCTTTACTGAATAATGCCTTCTCTTCCCCCCACCGCTTAAATTCCACCTCTTTTATATCATGTGTCTTAACTCATTTACATTGGCCCACCCCTATCACAAAACAGCCAGCCTACTTGTCAGCCTATGTCCTTGCACATGAAAAACAGGCTAGAGGAACAGAAACAATGCCCCCAAACTTCCAAAAGCAAGAGCTGGCAGTTGCTTGTGCTGCTGGGGAGACTAGAGCCAGTTCCATGAGATGAAACTGACATGAATGCCCATGTTTGATTGGTAAGTAACTCAGTGTGTGTGTGAAGTCAAGTCACTAATTCATGGTTTAGGAAATTTAAGTGTGATATAGCATATTTGTAATGAGATTTAATTTAAGCCATGTTATTTTTTTTTCCACATGAGAATTGGAAATTTGTTCTTTGATCAGCTTTAAACGAAAATCAGATGGGTTTTTTTTGTTTTGTTTTTTAAAGCATCAGTTTTTGTCCACACTGTAAAAACAAACAATCTGCAAGTTGTGTAGTGGCACTCTGGAAATGGCAGCTGGCTACTATTTTTGAAACTGTAGAACTACAGTTTGACTGTCGGTCTACACGTTCCAACATATACTGGCTTGAACCCACATTCAGACATGTGAATACAAGTACCTTTAATCAGGTATTTAAACATCGAAGTAATCCTTAACTATGGAAATTCAGTTATTAAAACAAATGTGGTTAATAAGTAAACTGTTCCATCATACAATAAACTTGTGAAGACAAAGTGTATTTTGTTTATTTTTATTTTTTAAGACAGCTAATGTCTGAATTAAAAAGAAAAAATGATGCATTTTAGCCATCAAGTTCTCCAGACACTAAACTACCTTTTGTGTGTTTTCACCCCCAGCTGACAGGGAACAACTTTCAAACAAAAGTGTTTAATAACATGTTTGCAGGATTGGGAGACGACCCAATTCAATCATGTCTAGACATTATATAGTTTGAGAATTCTGTGACCATCTTATCTAGCTTTTCCTACATTACTACTTCGGTGCAAAATATTTTGTAACACAATATAGTATCAAAAAACTGTAGTGTGGGAAATGTTAGTGCAGTAATAAAATGGCAAAAAAATTTCTAGCTCTGGAGTTTACAAAGACCATTTAAGCCTAATTATATGTGTGTGCCACATATCACTCCAAGAACAGAAAAGACAAGAAAATCTAGTCTCATGTCAAAATGCTCTAACTGTAACATTAAGGACAACTTAAGCAAAACCATTTTGCAGATACTTTCCTTTCACCAGATAACTCAAGTGAAACTCCATTCTATTTATTGTTAGTCAAAAGCTAGCCAAATTTTCCAAATACCGCTTAGACATCTACTGTGCATATTCTATATTTCTATACAAACTTCTGAAAAAATGCTAGTATGAACCTCAGCCCTATCAAGAGACTAAAAATAATCTAACCAAGATACTTCAGCATATTTTGCAGAATCACAGTTCACAGCACTGGAGAGAGAGAAAAAGGTACCTTTCTGGAGTAAGTTGCTGATACAAATACTAAAGTAAACCCTGTTTATGCTATGACATGAGCCATTCTGCATAAATCATGCACTTCAACTTTTCAGTACAAGAATAAATTTTAAAATTCATATGTAGAAAAAAATAGCAAGTTCTCAAAACCATTTATGTTTTCTTTTTGCAATTTCTTTATGTGCAGAGCAGGTGTCAGTATAGCAAGATAGTTTACTGTAAAAGAAGTATGGATCTTGAAGCAGATTTTAACCATTACATTAACTTAAAAGTAATATAGGATCTTCTAGCTCATAGAAAGGAATAGAGCTGGCTTGGCTTTCCCCAGAGTCTGAGTCATAAGGAGCATCTGGAAGCTCCATGAAACTGTATGCCAGTTGTTCATCCTCAACATCTGACCGGACATAGCAGGAATTGCTAGAGAATTCCTCTTCTTCTATACTGTTGAAATCCTGAGGGATGTACAACATCCCTGGGTAGTTCCTGCTCACCAAGTCACTTGTTGTTTTAAGTGAGATCTTTCTAAATGCCATTAGATGCATATGAGAAAACTTTGAATATTTGAATCGTTTAAAGCCCAAGGATTCTATAGCAATTTTCCAGCTTTTCATCATCATAGCATGGCGATTCTGATGGGAAGAGTCAGGAGTGATGATAAGCAGCAATCCATTTAAAACAAGGAGCTCATGAGCCTTTTTACAGCATATCCATCGTTGATAAGGTGAAGGGAAGTAAGAAAGGAGGAGGGAGAAGACCACAATATGAAATAATTCTCCAGGCAGGGAATCAATCGGATTTTTCAGCTGTTTCAAGAAAGCATCTATGGCATCTTGTGCAAGCTGAAGCGGTTGCTGAATCTGAAGGTTTAGGAAATCACATTTGTAGACACTCTGGAAGAAGAAACAGATACACCAAATATGTATCTGGAGCCTAACATGTAAAACAATGCATGGGTATTATAGTGGACAGGCAAGAACACAATGAACTGTGACATTTTAATACACTGTAAAATGTCTACCAAAGAAGAAAGTAGGCTTAAAGGGTCATATTAGTGACTACAAGTCTTACTAAATTGATGACCAACCCAAATTAATGCATTCACCAATATACACATGTATAATAATTATGAAATGGTTTTTAAAAAAACCCAACAACATGATACAAGAAGCACCACAGAGTGTAAGATACACTGTTTTAGCATTTCACTCACAATACAATCAGAGCACAATTCAAAATTTAGTACTTCTTAGCTCCAGTTATTTACACGGGGGCTTTATGCTCAAATGTGGCTAGATCAGGTTCCTAGGGAAGACTACTCTACTGAAGTTAATGGCAAAATGGTTACCAACTTTAATTTCACTTTTAAATTTTAGTTTCTCTGATACAACATTCCTAGAAAAACAATTTTAAAAGCCTGTCAGTAGTACACACTGTTGGTAATGAATGATGGTTAGCATTTTAGGATTTAATGCTCTGGCTCTTTTCCAAAGAATTACTGTAACCCATCCCAACCCTTAGAAAAATGTTGCATGGCCAGTATTTCATACCTCAACAGCCGGGACAATGTCAATGCCAACTGTCAAGAATTCTTCAAACTTCAGAAATGGATTAAAACAGCTGCCTACATCAAGCAATCTGATCTTTCCTGAGGGATGCAGCAATCTAAATGGAAAGGAATTCAATTTGTAAAGTCACTTTTTTCAAATCATGAAGGCATAACTGCATCTTTTAGAATATGCAATTCTGCTAAAAAGCACGAAATATGTTGTAGCTCTAGTTTTACAATACAAACTATTTTTTGCATGTATACTACTCTTCTCTCCCATCCACCCCTTTTTAAAATATCCAGATTTTAAGATTTGGTGGTCTGACATGTGTGTGTATGCTTACAACGTCAAGTGCAAGATGGTTGTGGCACTGGTAGCAATTTCAAATTAACTGACCTGCATAGCTTTCCGCCTGCCCCACAGACACACACTCAAAAATATGCTATGTGAAACAAAGTTCAGGGAGTTCTGAAGCACCAATTAAGAGTACAGCAATCTGGTAATGTATCACATGGCTAGCACACAATTAAAGATCCAATATCCCAACAGTTTACATGCTGTGATATTTTGCTTATAAAAGTTTAGCTTAACCAGACATTTTGCATATAGTACTTCTAGTTTATAGTAATATTCGCTCTCTCTTATACAATAGTATTGCTACTACTTGGCCTCTTGGGCCAAGGGCAGTATCTAGTCTATTCAATCATGAATCAATTCCACTGAAATTATTTATTACAATTTATACCTCTCTATCATGCAAATGATATAAGTATATTAGTGGGACTTCAGGTAGTCACATGACTAACTTGAGTCACTGATTTCAATTGTGACTAATCATGACTAACTTATCTGAATACTGCCGATTTATATAGCACTTTTCCTTTCAAATACTCAAAGTACTTCATATACATTATCTCAGCAATGCTTTCAACAAGCATGGCTTGTTGCAACAACCTGTATGTAAAGATGGCATTATCACATCACATAAGTTACAATATCATATCCATATTTTATTACAGATGAGGATGAGGCCACCTAGCAAGTTCACGTCTGAGCAGAGATGCATCAATGAACTTTGTAAACCACCTCAAGCTTTGAAGGAGGCAGGGTATACATATCAAAGCGATTGATTCATAGCTCACACACTAAGCTACCCGACACCTTGCTTTGATACATCACACCTGCCATGAAACACACAGCACAGAGAGTACTTAATTTTTCTGTTATTATTAAGTCCATATTATGCCTACAGTCCTGTCTATTCTGTTTGAGATTTCCATCTAGAGTTTTTGCAGTTAAGCATACTCACACACACTTTAAAACCTGTATAGTATGTCACACCTGTATGTGAAAGAGCATACCCACACTAAAAAGATGTATTAACTAGTACTGTATGGATTTTCCTAAATAATCCTAAAAAGTAGTTTAAAGGAGAATGCTGAGTTTTGAGAGAGAGAGAGATCTAGTATTCTTTAGAAAAGTGTGGATGCCTGGGGAGAGCAAGTCTAGAAGCAGATGCACCTTATCAGTATGATTAGTTCTGGCTAGATATACAAGTCTTGCTGATTTCAACCAGGTGGGATCAAGTCACATGCTCAACTCTTCTCCACTGAAGTTAATAGGATTTTAAAATGTTTGGTTTTTGCTGGGGAACTGAATTTAAAGAAATACAAGTTAACTCCCTCCCAACAACCACTCCTAACCTCTTTTAAATACTTACTCATCCATTACAGAACCATGGTTTGTGTTTTCTGAAGATTCCTCTATTTTGGGAGCCAGGTGGACACTTGTGGTTTGTCTATTTTTAGTAGTAAGAACTGCTCTCTTCTCATCTTTCTCCAGTGCTTTCCTTTTCCCACCATTTTGAAAATACTCCCGACACACACTAAGAAGAAAAAGACAAAGGCAACTCTAACAAAAAACAGTTGTGATTTTATTTTTCTTAGGCACCTTATTATGCACTTTTAAGTTAACAGTACAGAGTTTCAGAGAACAAAGATAAATATATTTAAAATAATTCAGTGCCACTTCGACATAAGCACTTATTAACAAACACTGAGCAAAGTTAAGCAAAGTAGCATCCTGAAACTGTTTCCAGACGGTAGCTTCGTTACAATATGTTATATGGACACTTGGGGAAAGATGAGAAGAAATCATGGTGCTAGCTGAAGAAAACTAATATGAACATGATTCTTATTTAATTTCTGTTCCCCAAACCAACTTTGGCCAGGATCCTAAGAACCATCCAATTACTTATACCTAAAAAAAAATTTGGACTGGACTTATAAGAACTAAAGTGAGTTTTAAGAACAATTTGTAATACCATGTGGGGGTTTGACTGTGATGACAGCAGCTGAAATCTTGGCTAAATTTACTAGAGGAACTCCTATTGAAATTTAGTAGTCCAGAGGAACTCCTACTGAATAATTTGATCAGGATCTCAGCAGTATAATATGTGGAGACGTCCAAATATACCAAATGTAGAGGAGCTAGCACAATTTTGTGCCTAGATAACTGCTGGATAAGTTCCCCTGATGAACACACTGGTAATTGCGAACCCAGACCCAAATAATGACAGGACACGCATAGCTGGAAGACACCAGGGCCACTTTATTAAATAATTACAAACCTGCAACGAGGAATTGAACTAAAGTGTGGGCATCCCCTACGTGGCTCAATCTCATAGGAGGTATGCCCACAGGAGGGCAAAGGGATTTGATTTGGATTGGAACCAGTCTGAACCTTATCTCGACCATAAGGTTGCTCCCCAATGAGGGAGTGCATGCCAGCTCACCTCAACCCAGGTCATGAGGCACTGAGAGTTCGCTGGCATGCATCTGAGTGAGAGCAGATCCAGCCCGATAGTCGAGAAATCACCAAGCCCCACTTCCGGTCCGACGCTGACTGAGCAAGATGCTTCTCTTGGAGTCTCCGAGAGAAGACCTGCAGAAAGCTACTGGGGGGACTCAACAACCACCCCCCACCCCACTGGATTAATACTGGGAGGCGGAGAAGACTCAACCAGCCTGGAGAAGTCAGATCCTGCTGCGAAGGGGCGTGGGGAAGCCGAGGTCTCTTCGTGCCAGTTGAGCGACAGGGCTAGAGTCAAGGAGAGTACTGTAGTGTGTTCAGGCTGTCCTGAAACTAAGCTCGAAAGCGTTGCAACTTCTATCAAACGCCAACAAGTCAACAAAGGAATTTATTAAGAATCTCATCTAAAAGAACAAGGAAAATAACAACTTGCGAGATAGAACCTTATTTAAACAATGCTTTTTGGATGCCTTTGGATGTCAAGGTATGGTTGAAATATCACAGCCCAACATGGAGAGAGACTAAAACTTTATAAGCACATCTACAGGAGAAGAGGAGCCAAAACTTTGTAGTAGTTTCGAAGAGAGGGATGACTAATACCCACCCCTGCCTTGGTGTTTTCAAATGGTTATCAAATCTGTTAAAGTAATCTAAAGTAATCCAAATCTTGCTAAAGTTACTCAAAGTAGCCCAAGTTACTATATTGTTAGCTCACAATGCGCCCTAAGTGCAAAGATTTGATGCTGGGATCACTGAGGTGAATACGGTGAACTTCCGGGTGTTTTGAAGAGTGTGAAGTATATCTCCCACCTTCTTTTGGGGCATAGTTGACTTACAATGTGAGTCTACAAATGCGAGTTTGGGTCGAAGGGAGCCTGTGAATATATTTACAGAGTGAACAAACGGATACACCTTGAGCGAAGAAGAGTTAAAAGAGTCAAAGGGTGAAGTGGAATTAAAGTGGAAATTACACTTTCCCTTTTGTAGTCATAGGAGGCACATATTGTTTAAAGTTAATTTTGTTGTAAACATCCAATATGTTACTGTAGGTTACGGTCAGTATATTAGAATGTCTAAGAATAAGAATACTCCAACTGGACCACAAACTTACATGGCCAGAAATCTATCAGTGGGAACGATTTCTCAAAGGGATAGGTCCACTGGTGAAATGTGGGAGTTACTTCAAACCATTAATAGTAAATTAGACACAAATAACGAAGTGGTACAATCTATGGTCCATGATATGCAAACTCTTAAAGAGGACATACAACAGATAAAAGCAGATTCACAGGTCTTAAAGCAAGATATGTTGCAGTCGAATAAGGAGGTACAAGTGATGAAACAAGGGATTATAGACAACTCAAATAAATGTAACAACTTGGAAGAAATAAATAAAAGGATAGTGGAGAATACTAAACAAATTTCCAAAAGAGTAGACGCTGCAGATCAGGAGATAATGGAGTTGAAAAAGGAAAATGAAGAGTTAGCTGATCAACTTGCAATGTTGCAACTGGTGCAGAGAGAAAAAATGCTTAGAATGAGGGGAATTCCAGAAAGCACAACTCAAAACTGAGCAGATTTGCTGACAAATGAATTAGCTAAACTTTTGCAGATATATCTACTTAATATGGAAGGACTTATTGAAGATGCCTTTAGAGTAAATGCCACTTTTGCAGCTACCCACAAAGTGCCTAGAGATTGCATAATTCAAAATAGACAGGTTGCTCACCTGTAACTGATGATCTGGTAGAGATCCGTCGATATCCATAAGAATGGGTTCTGCGCCTGCACAGGATCCCCGCGGTATCCATGCCTGAGCTCGTCGAAGCGCCCAAGCCACGCCCCCACGCTGCTGCGTGCTATATAAGGTGCGGCTGAGGCGCGTAGTCCCTCAGTTCTTGGACGACCGCCGTGGAGGACGATCATCCAAAAAATTTTTACAGGTAAGTTCATCTATAAAAAAGTGAGAATATCCGAAGAGGATAGAGGCCACACACCTGTACACACATAGAAGTAGCACTACTGCAGAGGGGAAGGTCGGGAGGGTCTTATGGATATCGACGGATCTCTACCAGATCATCAGTTACAGGTGAGCAACCTGTCTATCTGGTTCGAGATCCGTCGATGCCCATAAGAATGGGTGTTTAGCAAGCTCCATTAGGAGGAGGGAGCAGTAGTCAAAATAACACCTGTTTTAAAACACTTCTCCCAAAGGTAGCTTCTGCCGCAGAGCGTACATCTATGGCGTAGTGCTTAACAAAGGGAGACTCCGAAGACCAAGTTGCGGCTTTACAGATATCCCTGAACGAGACCCCAGAGAGGTGTGCAGCGGAAGAAGCCTCAGCCCTGGTAGAGTGGGCTTTAATGGCTTCTGGAGGTGATTTGCCTTGTAGATGATATGTCAGGAGAATAAGTTCCATCAACCATCTGGACAATCTTTGTCTTGAAATTGGGAATCCTTTGCTTGGCCCCTTATAGGATATGAATAGGCAAGTAGACAGTCTGAAGGGTTTTGTGCGGTCCATGTAGTACAGGAGGGCACGGCGTACATCCAGAGCATGCAACGAGCGCTCCAGAGCAGAAGTAGGGTTCCTGAAGAATGTAGGCAAGATGATATCCTGGTTCAAGTGGAAGTCAGATACAACTTTTGGTAGGAACGTAGGGTCTAAGCGCATACGGACTTTGTCTGGATGAAATAAAGTATAAGGGGAGTCCACCCTGAGAGCTGTCAGTTAACTCACACGTCTTGCTGTTGTGACAGCAATCAGGAAGCTCGTCTTCCAAGAAAGGTGTCTAAGGGAGGACGTAGCCATGGGCTCAAAAGGAGCCTGAGTCAGTGATGATAGAACCAGCGATAAGCTCCATGGTTCTACTGGTGTCCTGATTGTAGGGTACACCCTTGACAGGCCTTTCAGGAAGGCCTTGCTCAATGGGTGCGAGAACAGTGTAGATCCATCACTACCCGGATGGTATGCGGACAACGCAGATAGATGGACTCTCAAAGACATGTTAGCCAGACCTTTTGCTTTCAAAGATGTAAGGTATCGTAGAACCTCACAGACTGAAGCTCGTTTAGGGAGGAATCCCTTGGAGCGTGCATAGAACCTAAAACGGTCCCATTTGTGCTTGTAGTTGCGGCGCGTAGATTCCTTGTGCTGATTGAGTAGAATATGAGTCAGCAGATTATCCTCCACACAGTTAGACGGAGGGTTTGGACGTCTGGGTGCAGAATGAGACCTCCGTCTTGAGTGAGGAGATCCGGATAGTAAGGTAGGTGTTCGTAGCAGTTCTTTGCCAGTCTGCGTACCTGTGGAAACCAAGGTTGCCTTGGCCACCACGGAGTCACTAGGAGGCAGCTGGTCGGATTGCAGAGAAGACAGGCTACCACTCTGTGTATTAATGGCAGGGGGGGAAACATGTAAGGCGTCTCTAGAGACCAATCCAACTGAAAGGCATCTCCGAGAGAAAGAATGTCGTGGCCCGCCCTCGAACAGAAGCGATCGCATTTCATGTTTTCTGAGCAAGCAAAGAGGTCCACTGAAGGCCTCATCCATCGGTCGAAGAAGGGAGTTATCACATCTGTCCGGAGTTCCCATTCGTGCTGATGGTCCTGCAAGAAGACTCTGCTCAGGTCGTCTGCTAGGGTGTTGTCCAGACCTTTGATGTGAACAGCTATGGGGTAAATGCGATGTAGAATACACCAGTGCCACATCTGAACACTGAGAGCACACAGACTTCGGGAGGCCGTCCCTCCCTGGCGGTTTATATATGCCTGAGCGGTTGTGTTGTCGAGGTGGATCTGAACAATTTTCCCTTGAAGGACAGGTAGGACTGACTGTAGTGCTTGAAAAACAGCCAGAAGCTCTAGGAAATTGATGTGCAATTGGGCACGTTGAGGGGACCACTTCCCTTGAATTTTGTGGTTGTCGCAATGGGTCCCCCAGCCCTGGAGCGAGGCATCCGTCGCCATCCAAACTGAAGGGGAGGGGGATTGAAAGGGTACTCCCTCGAGTAGGATTTTTTGGTTGGTCCACCAGGAGAGCGACCGAAGTACTTCCGGGGGAAGTAGAAGACGCTTCGATTGACTGTCTCTGATGGGATGAAATACTGAAAGAAACCAGAGTTGTAGCTTTCTCATTTTGAGTCTTGCATAATAGATCACTGTATTGCAAGCTGACATTAGACCCAACAGACGTTGAATCATACGGGCTGGTTGTAGGGGATGATCTTGAAACTTGATGAGATTCAGAATGCAGTTGAATCTGTCCTCCGGGAGAAAAGCTCTTTGTTGTGTTGTGTCTACGATTGCCCCTATGTAGGAGATTATAGGTGATGGTTCCAGATGTGATTTCTTCCAGTTTATCTGGATGCCCAAGTCGCGAAGTAGGTTCACTACATACTGGATGTGCAAAACTAACTCATCTTTGTCCTTTGAGGTCAGGAGCCAGTCGTCCAGGTAGGGATAGACTGATACACCCCTGGTTCTTAGATGGGCAATCACCGCTGCCATCCATTTTGTAAAAACCCTCGGAGCGGTGGACAATCCGAAGGGCAATACATTGTATTGAAACGCTTTGTCGCCGACAGTGAAACGTAGGTATTTGCGGTGGCCCGGACGTATATTGATATGAAAATAGGCGTCCCTGAGATCCAGCGTCGCAAGCCACTTTCCCCCCTGGAGTAGTGGGAGGATCTGTTGCAACGCCATCATACGGAGCTTTTTGACGTGGATGAACCTGTTCAGGCAATGGAGGTCCATGATGGGATGGATCCCCCCATCCCTCTTGGGGATCTGAAAATAATGTGAATAGAACCCCGTTAGCCTATCTGCCCATGACACCGGGGCAATAGCCCCCTTCTCTAGCAGTTCCGTCACCTCCTGCAGAAGCAGCTCCGAAGAGGGAGTGCGTCTTATCCCCGTGAAGCGTGGAAGAGTCCTGAATTCGATCGCGTAACCACACATTATAATCTTCAGGACCCACCGATCCGATGTTATATTGTGCCATGCGGGGGCATGGCTTGCCAGTTTGATTATTGGCTGGGACAGAAAGATGGAGAGATCCGTCAGTGCTGGTGGAGAAGCCCCCGCAGGCAGGGAAGAGGGGATGCGTGGAGATGATAGGGAGGCAGGTGTCAATGGGCAGTCCACAGTTTCAAAGACGCTTCTGGGCCTCCTGTGGCTTCACTCGCTGCGATTGAGGAGCCTTTTTCTTATGATAGAACAGGTGACGTTGGTAAGAAGAGTAGGGCTTCCTAAAATCACGCCTGTCTTGTGATCTGTAGGAAGGTCTGGATTTTCCATAGTAGTTCCTGTACGTTGATGTTGAGGAAGAGATCGAGGGATGCGAGCTAAAAGTCTTTGCAGTGAATTTTGATTTCTTTAACTGCTCCATAGTGGAGTCAGTTGTTTCACTGAAAAGGCCGGTACCATCAAATGGCAATCCTTCTATTCTCTCTCTCATGTCCATTTGGAGTCCCATAGAACTCAGCCAAGCATGTCTTCTCAGGTTTATTGCTGCCATCATTGCCCGGGATTCGCTCTCAGCCAGATGTTTGGCAATGCTGAGCTGTCTGCGTGTTAGGTCCCCTGAGTTCTCTAGGACTTGGTGGAACTTAGCCTTAAAGTCTTCTAAGGATAGGCAGTCCAAATCTTTTTCTAATTGTTCCCAGAGACCATGAGTATACATTGTAGTGCAGGCTGCATAGTTCGCTACCTTAATAGAAAAGCAAGAAGCTGAATAGATCTTCCTTCCCAATAGGTCCAGTTTCCTGCCTTCCTTGTCAGGAGGGACTGTGTACCTCTTGCCAGACTTAGACGCCGCAGCATAATCTATTACTAGAGAGTTAGGTGCCGGGTGCTTGAGCAGATAGTCATTGTCCTTATCTTGAATCCTATAAAGACTTCCCAATTTCTTTGAAGTCGGGGTGGAAGTGTGGAGGACTTCCCAAGCGCATTTCGCAGCCCTTGTAATTACTGGCAACATTGGAAGGGCAACTGGGGCAGTCATTTGAGACTTCAACATAAATTTATATACTGGGTCGTCAATAGTCGCCAACTGCGACTGGATATCTAGACCAAGAGCATCAACCATGGCCCGAATCTGTTTGGTATGCTTTCATTTCATCATTTGGTGAAACATAGGTCACCGGTGTCACATCTGTAGGTGGTTCTACAATAGAACTGGTGTCTTCAGGGTCGGACTCAAAGTCAGAGGAGCCGTAATGTTCCGAAGGAGAGGCAGGTTGCAGCTGAGCGTCCTCAGCACGGTGAGGATCCGTTTGCGTGGCTGAATTGTTTTGTAGTGTTAGAAGATCTGTCTGTGTAGATGTAGACGTAAGTTGGATTGATGAAGTCTGTGTGGCGCGATAGCCCCTCGTGGAGCCATATGTTTGGGTCGCAATTGTCGTAAAGGTGGAAAAGGGATGAGCAGGTGTCACTGGCCTCCAGGTCAGGTTAGTGCCATCTCTGTAGGGACCAGCTGGAGAAGAGACTCCCAATGAAGGGTGTCTGTGGCCACAGGAATGCCAAGGAGTGTGTGGCAAGTTGCTGGAGGATGGTGGAGCCGGAGGATGAGACAAGGTAGGCGTTCCTTCCTCAGCTTCAACGCCCACTGAAGGGAAGCCGGTGAATGTCGAGCAGCCGCTCGACGTCAAGTCCAGGAGAGACAGAAGAGATCGGGTTGCTGCTGGGAGAGACTCTCCGGCATCGACATCCACAACCTGGAAAGTCGGTATCGGGGGTCGATATCGAGGGGTTACTTGCGTCGATGTTGACAGGACTGGAGTGTGCAAGTTGGATGGCACAAAAGCCAAGGCTTGCGGTGTCAAAGGCGAGGCTGACGAAGCTAGAGGTGTCGGAGCCGGTGAGAGAGTTCTTGCTGTCGGTACCGAAGCTCGTGGAGAGCGATGAAGGTTCGAAGCCCGCTCGTCGTCGCGCAAAACTTGTCCGGCGTCGAAGGAGGAAACGGTCCAATGTAGTCATTTGAGATGGATCGGCATCGAGCATTCTCAATGTCGACATGTCAGTAACGGGAGGATGCGACGACGGGGCATCCACGTCGATAATTATCGGTGTCGAGGAAACAGGTAGCTCCTCCAGAACCACCGTCTGTACTGCGGAGACAGTCGACGTCGATGGCTTTGATACCAATTCCAATGATTGCGCCGTAGAGGGAGATGGTGTGTGACCCCGTGGGCTCTCGCGAATCTTTCGACATTTAGAGTCAGTCGGAATCGAGAGGTCATCATGTCGATGTTTCGAAGCCTTATCACAGTCTTTGGAGTGATGAGAGGGCTTCAAGGTAGAAGAGCCTGAGCTCTTTGATGAGGTCTTTTCAAGTGTCGAGCGTCTATCCAATGTCGAGGCGGTTCTCGACATTGACAAAGTTTTGGTGGGAACTATGTCGGAGGTTTTTTCCCTGCTCAACGTCGACGAAGGTTTTGGCGCCTTAGATGTCGACGGTCGAGGAGTGCCTGGTGTAGAAGGGCTCAAAACATCATCGTAAATCGCCGCACGGAGGCGAAGAGCCCGATTCTTTCAAGTCTGTTTCGAGAAAGACAGACAGATTTTACAGGAGGAGAAGTTATGCTCCTCACCAAGGCACAAAAGGCAGAGATCATGAAGGTCTTTGGAAGGTAACTTAGCCCTGCAGCCTTCACACCATTTGAAAGATTTTTTCCCGTCAGCCATATCAAGGTCAAAGCCATACCACGTCCGTTTGCCAGAAGTCACCGAAGCCAGTCCAAAACAAGAGCCAGAGAATCACCGAATGCCGTTCTGTAAGTAGAGCCAGAGAAATCACAGAAGCCAGTCCAAGTCAGATAGAGCCAGGGAAGTCTGAAATTTCCAGTCCAAGTCAAGAGGATCGATGAACAACAGAGGAACTAGTAAAGACGAAGAGGCACAGACCGCAGGTCCAGGACAGAAGGCGGTCGGAAAAAGAACTGAGGGACTATGCGCCTCAGCCGCGCCTTATATAGCACGCAGCAGCGAAGGGGCGTGGCTTGGGCGCTTCGACGAGCTCAGGCATGGATACCGCGGGGATCCTGCGCAGGCACAGAACCCATTCTTATGGGCATCGACGGATCTCGAACCAGATCTACCCGAGACCATATTATACAAGCCCATTTTCAAAATAAATGGGAAATTAATGGACAAACAATTATGGCGATGAAAGAAATCCCAAGGAGTCTTCTTAAGAAACTAAAAGACTACAGGGATTTGACTGATACTTTAAAACAAAATAAAATCCCCTTTAGATGGGAGTTCCCTCAAGGGGTTGCCTTTACCTATAAAAATAAGATATATAGATTGACCGAAGACTATAAAATAAAACAATTTTTCCGCAGATACAGGAACGATCTTCAGGTCTCAGGGGATCTCCAAAAGACACAAGGCAATAAATAAGGGCGGGGGGATTAGTAAAATAAATAAATAGTCAGTATGGAAATAAAATTCTTTTCCTTAAATGTAAATGGTTTAAATATAAAAACAAAACGCCAAAATTTTTTCCATGATCTAAAGGAAAGAAAGTTAGACTTGATTTGCTTACAGGAAGTGCATATAAGAAGGAGAGATAGAAAATACCTACAAAACAAAGCAATTGGCCAGCAATTTGAAACATTAGATATTAAGGGAAAAGGGGGAGTAGTCTTTTATATAAAAGACCTTTTAGAGCCCAAACTGATATATAAAGATGATTATGGAAGAGTTTTGATAGTAGAAATAAAGGCTGGAGACTTAAAATACATAGTAGTGGGCATATATGCTCCTAGAGGCAAAAGCAGACTTCTATAGAAAACTGGAAGAACAACTAACAGAGACAGATAGGCAACGGATTATATTAATGGGAGACTTTAATGGAGTTGTCTCAATGCAGGCTGATAAAAGATTCAATAGACTTGAGGAAAAAATGATGGGAAATTACCAAAAGCCTTTTTTAAATATGGTCGAACTCTTTGGTTTACATGATATATGGAGAATCAAAAATACAGATGCTAAGGAGTATACTTTTTCAGATAGACATAAAACGCACACAAGAATAGATATGATCTGGGCTAATGCAGATGTGTTGATAACAATCAAAGATATTGATATATTGCCAAGGATATTTTCTGACCATAATTAAAGTGGAAAATTGGAAGAAAAACTATCAATGGAAATTAAACGAGTCCCTTTTGAAGCACTCTAAAATTGTGAAATTAGGTTTACAAAAACTTAAAGAATATTTTGAGATAAACCTAAAGGACGATCTACAAATGAAGACAGTATGGGACGCAAGTAATGTGGTGATGAGGGGTTTCTTTATTCAACAAAATGCATACTGGGGGGAAAAAGAAAAAAGAGAACAAAGACCTAATCCAGATTCAAATTAAGGACTTGGAAGGGGAACTTGTTGGAAAAAAGGTGACCAAACTTTAATATAACAATTAAAGGTATTAAAACAGAAATATTCCATGTTGACGGTGGAGAAGATGGAAAGAAATTTAAAATTTCTAAAACAGAAATATTTTGAACAGGCAAATAAACTAGGTAAATATCTGGCCTGGAAATTAAGAGTTGAACAGCAAAAGAATTATATAACGAGTCTGAGTATGTCCAGTGGTATTATTAATCAACAGTCAGTAATTAAAAAAGAATTTTATAAATATTATAAGGAGTTTTATCAAAAAAGAAAGGTTGATATAAATAAAGTAGAACAATGCTTACAATTAAGGAATTTACCAAAATTAAACCTTAAACAATGGGAAATATTGAATCTTCCAATTTCCAACGAAGAAGTTAAGGATGCTATTAAGCGAGCAAAGGGGGGGGGGATCGCCAGGACCAGATGGGCTCTCTATTATATACTACAAAGCTTTTAGTGAAGTATTGTCTCAATCATTACAATGGACAATTGAATGAAATTATGATGAAGGGTTGGTTCCCTGATTCATGGAGGCAGGCGACTATTACATTAATACCAAAACCTGGCCAAGATCAAACTCTGGTTAAAAATTATAGACCAATCTACTTACTCAACTGGCTATGTTATTTTTGGATGCAGAGAAAGCTTTCGATAACATCTCCTGGCAATTTATGTTGAAAACCCTGGAAATTGTAGAGTTTGGAGCTAATTATATAAGGGCAATTGGGTCTATATATTCTGAACAAAAAACAAACATTAAGGTTAATGGAGAACTTACAGATTATTTTAGCATTCAAAAAGGTACTAGACAAGGTTGCCCCGTCTCCATTATTATTTATATTGGTCTTGGAAATTACGTGCAGGATGATAAGGGAAGAGACCAAAATACAAGGATTGTCAATAGGGACACAAAGATACAAACTAAGAGCCTTTGCCGACGATATAGTGTTGTTTTTACAAGATCCTTTAGAGTCAATTGATACATTACTGGAAATATTAGAATCAAATGGGAATTTGGCAGGGTTCTATATAAATAAGGTATTAATCAAAATTATGAACAAAGAAGATACTGAAAAATTTGTCTTGAGATTTAGTTTCAATGTGGAAAAAAGATAAAATACCTAGGAGTTACACTTACAACAAATAATGCCTTATTGTTTCAAAATAATTATATTATAATCTGTAAGGAAATAAAGATAGACTTATGTAGATGGAATAGATTGAGTTTATCGCTAAGTGGAAGAATTTCTGTTATCAAAATGAATGTTCTTCCTAGAAGGTTATATTTCCTCCAGACAATACCAATAATAAATGCAATATCAGTTTTTGATCAATGGCATAAAGACGTAAATAACTTTATTTGGCAGGGCAAAACACCAAGAATAAATTTTAAAAACCTAATGGACGACAGGAAGAGAGGAGGGTTTGCGTTACTGAATTTTAAGTTATATTTTGAAGCAATATGCCTAAACTGGATGAAAGAATGGATTACATTTAAAAAATCCAAGACTGTTAGATTTGGAAGGATTCGATATAAGATATGGTTGGCATGCATATCTATTTTATAAGGTAAAAGTAAATAAAGACTTCTTAAATACTGTGTTAGAAAAAGTTTATATATGGTATGGATGAAAAACAAACTTGTGTTAGAACCAAAAATTCCACTTTGGGTATCTAAAAAACAGAAAAAATATGCAACAGACATGGCCTACATATCAACAACTGCTTGTTCTCCAAGGTGCAAAATACGAACTTAAAAAACTAGATTTTATGCAGGATTGGAATATTTCTTGGTTTCAGTATCACCAGATTAGCGCCTTATTCAAGCAAGATTGCAAAAAGGGTTTTAATCAATCAAAGCAGAATCTGAACAACAGTTGTGTGACAAGGAAGACAAACTAGTTTCTAGGATGTATGATCTGTTATTTTTTATACAAAAACGGAAGTAGTGAAAACTTCAGTGATTAAATGGGCTCAGGATTTTGGTTACAATATAGACTTGGAGAAATGGGAAAAACTATGGATAGAAGACATGAAATATACTGCCTGTTCTAATTTAAAGGAAAATAATCTTAAAATGATATACAGATGGCATTTAACTCCTAAGAAGTTGCCTTTAATTTATAAGAATATGTCAAACAAATGTTGGAAGTGTAAAAAAGAGGAGGGTCCCTATACACATTCATGATGTACTTGTAATAAGTCTAAAGGCTATTGGGATTTAATATACAATGAGCTTAAGAAAGTGTTTAAAATGACTTTCCCTAAGAGCCCAGAAACAATACTATTAGGTATTGATAACAGTAAATTGCCTAGGAAATACTGGACCCTCTTTATGTATCTGACAGCAGCAGCAAGATTGACATTTGCATACAAATGGAAAGACATCCATTGCCCCAGTAAAGAGGACTGGATACTTAAAGTGTTAGAGTTGGCAGAAATGGCAACGCTAACAGCATTATTAAGAAATAAATTTGAAGTATTTAAAAGGGAGTGGGACCCTCTTCTTATTTACCTAAAAACATATTATAAAATGGATTTCTATCAAGCTTTTGAGTGGAAACAACAATGTTTTAAAAATGCCCTAGAGCTGACTTTAGTACAATTTATCGGGGTATTGTAACTGATACTTGTTCTAATGATGAGATGGAAGTCCTCATGTTTTTTGCTTGCTTGTTTGTTATGTTTGTGTTTTCTTTTCTTTTTTTCCTTTTTGTGTGTGCGTGTGTATATCTTATGTTGTGAAAAATTGAATAAAAAGTATTTTAAAAAAGAGAGATCACCAAGCCCTCCTCTGTATTCTCACTCATCATAAAGGCCCTCCAGCCCAACACCATTGCAAATTAACCTACCCCAACCTGCACTCAAATGTAAAGTGATCAAATGTAAAGTTAAGGTTGCCAGTGACAATCTTAACTTCAGTGAGCGGTAGGTGAAAAAAGGTCCCAACCACAGCCAGTCAACTGAGACTTAAAAATTCCTACTTGGCCCCAAAAGGTGACCAGAATATCCCCCACTGAGTCAAGGGATGACGGGAGGGTGCCTGCCCGCTGAGCGAACATGGAATGGAGCTGGCTGCTTATGCAGGCACTCCTATGCACTGCTTGGTACATCCGTAACACGTGGGGGCCCCCCAAAAAATGGTGGCCCGTGTGCCTGATTCTCAGGCCTGCAACTCTGCCCTCTGCTATAGCCACTAATGCAACGATGGGGGCAAGGAGAGGGGTGTTTTTTTTGTTTTTGTTTTTACACTTTTCAGCTTTGATACTTGCATTTTCTGTTAGGCCCACTAGCATATTCAGAGGTAGACTTATTTAATAAAATATTTGTCCCAAGTAACCCGGTTTCTAAGTAGGTTACTTGTAAAGGGGATGAGAAGCCCATTTAGCACCACCCTTGCCATCCCAATGTTTGTCACTAAGTCCAGTAATTTTTTGCCAAGTGTCCATTGTTGGGCTCCTAGATCCAAAGACAATTTGTCACAGCCTGTTATAATCTATTGACCACAAATTGAATACCAGCATTCTTTATAAAGGGACAATAAGTTCTATTGTTTTCAAACAATCTAGTCCATGCAAAGTTTTTCTCCCCAAGAATCAGATTTTTTGGGGAAATTTTGAGCATAGCATAAGACATGCACTGTCCGCTGAAGGCACAGAAACTGAGGTTTTGAGGAAGGCTTGAAGAGAGCTAGGAGTCCTGAACTACAGACAAACCCTGCTCCTTCCACTTTTCTTTCCTATTGCCACCCCCATTCTGCAATCCATACTAATACAGATCAAGTCAATATGAACAACAGAAAACTATTCTACAAGTTGAGGAATGCACATTTTTCTCACAACCAAAGGTCTGAAGGGAGTGGGGACAAATATAGCAAAAGTAATTTCACCAGGAGATTATTTATATGGACCATGGCTGAAGAAATATGGGAGTTATCTATAATGAGATTTTAATACATGAGAAATTTAGATTAGAGCAAGGAGTCAAAATTCCGGCAGAAAAGGTAAAATTGCTTTCTTATATTTCACTCTCATAACAGGGTATTTCAGGTTACATACTACCTCATGCCACAAAACTACCACTAATGTCATCAGTACAAGACACTGGGGCTATTCTCACGATCAGCAAAAGTCGGGCTAGGAGAGCCTAGCCCGATTTTTGCTGATCGTGTAAACCACCGGGCTCGCAGGCGAGCCCGGTGGCTTACAAGCGGCTAGCCCGCTTTTGCAACCCTCCCCTCAGCCCGGGTTTGCAGAGTGAGCGCTCTGCAAACCTGGGCTTTCTGATTGTGAGTAGCCGTGGTGCGGCTATTCACGAGGAGACCCCTGGAGGGGAGGTGAAAAGCTGCCTCTTGGCTCCAGGGGTCTCGCCAGCATACCCTGAGCACTTGCGCAGGGCATGCTGGAGCTTCCAGGGGCCAATTGGCCCCCGCTTCCCCCAGCCCTATCACGGAGCCGACAATTGTGTGGGCGGCCGATCCGGCCACCCAGGGCTCCCTCCCTGCTTGTGTGTGGGGAGAGCAGGCTTAGCCCACTCTCCCCGCGCACTCACAAAAACCGGGTCTCACTGATCGTGAGACCCAGCTCATCAAGTTTCAACCCGGACTTTTATGTAGCAATTACAATTAATGATTTCTAATAAGAAATCTTGGGAGTTCATCCAATATCCATGTGATGAAGTACCATCACTTACAGAACTCTACCTATTCAAACATGTTTTCCATTCTTCGCCCCACACTTTCTTTTCCTCTTCCTAGTCTTGCATCCTCAGAATTATCAGCATATTTTCTCCCTGAAACAACTGCTTATTAAGATCTCCATGGGGTTCTCTTTCAACTGCATTCCCCATTTTATCCATTCACAAGAATCAACACTTAAAATGGTTGACTCTGAAATATAAATGCTTTGCACAGGTATCTGACATTTATGTAGCTAGAAAAACCACCATTCCTTTTAATTTCCACACTCACTCCATGGTTCCGCTAGCTGCTGAACATGGCTTGAATACAAGGCATATGGCTTGAGCACAAAGGTTTAGCAGCACACAGCTTCAATAGACGTTTACAGAAGGCCTCAGTTTGTGTGCCTTCAACTTGAAAAATAGTTGCTTGAATGCAAAGATTTTAAACAATATAAGAATGCAGTACCTGAACCCTAAAAACCATTATGTACTGGAATGGGGGTCTGTGAAAATCTACACACACACACTCTGCTTTTCAATACAGATTTTGACTGTAAATTTCTGGCAAAAGCACAGACATTCTTGTTAAACCACCCAGACTTACCTACAGCACCATTCAATGCGGCCTTCTCCTTCAGAGGTTTTAGCCCAGTGATTATCTGCCAAGTTTTTCATTGCTTCTGCATATTCATAGAGAGTTTCCTCGTCTTCACAGTGTTCACGCCAGATTTTATCAAAGTCCCCCACTAAAGGGAAAACAACAACAAACCAAAACCACACACATAGGGTTAGGAGTAATGGGGAAGTGGTTATCAAAACCCAGAACCCAAGTTACACGACAACCATTAATTGCAATGAAACACTTGAGAGTTAAATGGATATCCAACAGCAGAAATGAAACTAGATACATCATCTTGCACTTTCCATGTACTGTAGTATACATGGTCATACATCCCTAGAAATGCAATTAGATCTTGTCAATATTTTAAAACATGAAATTTATCATCAATCCAATGTATAGCTTACTGAATCCTAGAAGAAAAAGCCAAGAAAACTCCACCATCCACTTAATTAAAGAGCAGATGCTATCAAAATGTTTTGAAATATGAAAGGTTCTCTTTCAGAGCAACTTGAGCCCTATCCATTTCTAAGGGAGGAATTTTGCTGAATATGCATATAGCCAACATATTTACTTTGACCCCTTTTTAGAAAGACATTCAGATCCTAGATAATCTGAAATGCTGTATTTCTTTACATAAAGGATTTATCTCCAAAAGCAAGTCTCATTAAGTTCAGAGACTTTAGTTAGTCATGACCAACTCAATCCAGATCACCGTGATTTCAGTGCAACTTAGACATGACTAACTTCCCTTTGATACCATCCTATAAAATGAGGAAACAATAGCAATAGCACTTAGCAATAGCACTTACATTTATATACCGCTCTATAGCTGGAAGCTCTCTAAGCAGTTTACAATGATTTAGCATATTGCCCCCCAACATTCTGGGTACTCATTTTACCGACCTCGGAAGGATGGAAGGCTGAGTCAACCTTGAGCCCCTGGTCAGGATCGAACTTGCAACCTTCTGGTTACAGGGCAGCAGTTTTATCACTGCGCCACCAGGGGCTCTTACAAGTAATTCAATAGCTGCTACCCTATATGGCAACATATCTGCAAATCAAGCTCGAGTTGCCAGTAAACTTACTTGAGGATGGGAGCATACATTAGTAGGACAGCCAAATGGAGAAAACTACTACAGCAATGTCTTTGTTACACCACCTCTCTTTCTTGGCTTCCAAGCTCATGCTAAAGAAGCCATAAACATGTGCAACGATCCTGCTGAAGTGAAGAGATTCAAAGACAGAAATCATTCATTCCCTGCCCGGTAAAGGCCTTTCACCACCCGCATGGAAAATTTTGCTTGTTTTATTTGCTCTGCAGGCAAACTACAATATCAGATTACTAGTAAGACAAGCTGTTTACTGTCCAGAACCGGAGTTTACTCTAGCCACCATTTCCTGAACTTTCTAAATGACGCCGACGTAATTGACACTGGAAAACTCTATAATCTCTTCTAAATAACCAAATGATATCTGGACCAGTTGACATCTAGTGACCACTTAAATACTGCACCAAAAGGAAAGCTACCAGTCTTACAGATATTGGCAAGCACAACCTGTTGTATGGAAGAGAAGACACCTTCACCTAGTATTAAATGCCTACTTTATATATGCTCTTGTTTGTGACCCATCACCACCTAACTTATTTTGCTTTTACTTCCTTTACCTGTCCCCTCACAGTAAGCAATAGTTTTGCTTAACTTTTGGCAACAACCATCTAGGTTAGTTCAAAAGTAAATTTAGCTGAATGAGACAGTGCCACAAGACTCCAAGTTTATTTTCTAGCTGTCCTAGAATTTTATTTTAGTGCTTTGAAGATAAAGGAATTAAGTTTATTTTCCTGTAATTTTCAACCAAAAGGTTTCTCCTACAGAATTATCAAAGCAAAGAATTTATGACATACTGGACAGATTAAATTTCTAAATTTTAACAAAGTTAAAAGGCAAAATCTTGAATACCTAGCTCTTAAAGACAAAATGTATGTCAGCATCACATTTTTCTGGATGATTCTCCCTTCTCCCTCAAAGTAAATTTGAACCAAAAAATAATTTATGGAAGAGTTTAAAGTGAGGCTAGGAAACAATATTCATGAGCTCTTAAGTCTTAAACACATTTTATTCACTCTTGAATATTTCAAATGATAGTCTCCTCAATGTAAAAATTCTCAGACTGGCATACACACTTAGCAATTGTATCATACTAGCATGAAGCAAAGTACAGATGTACCCAGTTATGCACAATTGCTTAATTCCTGTGGTAAAGAGCACTGTAATCCTGCAGAGTTACATGCAGCCAGTATGCATACTTTCATTTCTCACACAACCGCCATCTCCCCAAGCCTCCGGATATGTATGAGAAGGCGGCTGCCACATGTCTGAGCCAGTCTTTAAAATTACAAGAGTATCATTCATAGAAAGCTAGAAAGAAGGAATATACTGGTATATTTTGTAGAAGATGTAAACTTTCAGTCCCCTGCTAAGTGAGCAAAGAGGCATCTTTTTAAAGTGAAGACTCTCTTTATTGAGCAGGGGCACCGCAACTGGCCCTATCCATCCCCAGCACAGCATCCCTCCAGTGAGCCTTTTGGGGACAGGAAACTATTCTATTTATCTATCTATGTAAACTGCTTGGGGAATTTTCATTGAAAAGCAGTATATAAATATTTGTCACATTTGTATTCAAGATTGGATAGATATTGAAAAGGGAGAACTTCTATACATTCATTTTAAACTACAGGCTAGTCAATGTATTATTGTTGCTACAGAGAAGCAGCTAATATTGAATGATACATTGGTGATGGATAGGACAGAGGTTGACAAGTAGGTTATATTTCATTATATTATATCCCACTGATGAGTATAAATCAACTACTTGTTATTTACTGAAGATGGACATCTAAGAATAGGAAATAGGATTATTTTTAATATTTTAATTTATGCACATCTATCACAAACTGCCACATTTATCTTCAATACAAAGGATACAAATTATGACACACAGACATCTATGCATATACTGACAGTTGAAGCGCCATGGAGAGGTATCTGACCACATGCAAAGGGCCACAGTTGGGAGCAAAAGTTCATTCAATCGAGAATTCTGTTTTTGTTTTTTTGGCCTCATAGCAACCCTGTGAAGTTTCACATCTATACTGGAATTTCAATCCGGCTTTCTAAAACATGTAGTCATAGAATACAAAGCAAAGATATTAGATAATCTGGATCAATCTTCATACATCTTGAATCCCATCAGTTAGTTCTTCTACAGCCTGTATCTGTGCTAAATGCCATTTCTTCAAACAGAAATATTTTGTTATAGAGCCAGAGTTGAAAAGAACCTACCAACTGAAGGTTGTGAATAACTATACAGTACACAGTGCACAGACAAGGTCTTACCAGTTCTGGTAGAATACTGTCAGTCATATACACATTGTTAGCAATGCAATACATTCTTGGTCTTACATACATCAATCACTGCATGGCCACACATGCAATTACTTATCCATCCAAGTAGTTCTTCAGCTTTGCCAGTGTACTGAAAACACAGAGGTGCATCTTAACAATTTAGAGCTTAGAAAGATAGCCCCACAATCAAGTAGGATCAAGTTAACAATACTAGTAGGCTAGATGCCATTGGGTTTTACTGCATTTCTTCTTTTGAAGAGCTGTCAGTGCTGCAGAACACTGTCAAATGCATTCTTAATCCAATTATTGCCCATTTTATACTTGTGTATTTGTTTCTTGTATCCTATGCATAAAAAGTACACAAAAAGGTAGCTTATTATAGATCTGTTTTTGTATTGTGGCTAGCTTCTCTGAGCTTTTGTTTTAAGATATATTCACAGTTCACTTGCACCAAAATTGATACCAAGTGACATGTTGCTTTTAAATTTTCCAATTAAAATTTTAAGTAAATGTAAAAGCTTTTTTCTTGTAACTCGGACTTGTTGAAGATTTATGCCCAATGCATAGCAATATTTTTAAGAACCAAGCACCTCACATTCTTCTTGCATTCAAAAGGGCACTGCAAATTAGCCAGCATTTTACAGTTTACAACTTGTTTTACTCCAATGAAATATACCCAGCATTTTCCCAATTCTCAGACTTGGTAAGTCCATATTCAGTTTTAGTATTGCAAACCATATGGTGCTGCAAAAACCAGTTACCAAAAACTTATCTGACAGCAGGAGATACTTGCATAAAAACTTATTCTTTCCCAGAGTCACAGTTACTTTTTAAAAATATGCAAATGGCAATAGCCATCTCTGTACATGTACATACACAATCATTAAGACAAAGTTAACCCAAAAAATATTACAGTAGAATGCTCTGTATACATTTTGCCTTGGTTCTGTCAATAATGCCAAGAATGGAAAACTCCTCTTGTTCTTTCTATTTAAAACAAGATTATGTTTATGAACATCAGTGAGAAATATCCTGCCTCACAGAAGTGTGGCTAGTAGAGTTGTCTTTGCCTTTTAATGCAAGTATGAAGGGTAGTTCGCTCCTCTTCCACTACTCTCAGATCCACAGATTTAAAGCACAAAGCATGGTCTACACCAGGGGTGCAGAACTCAAATGCCCTGGTGGGCCAAAACCAATTATGACTTGGTGTTCAGGGGCAGAGGTCAATTTTAAGCACATCAACTACTATGCTAAAATTATTGAAAATATTAATATAAGTGGGCAGGGGTGTGTGGAAAGATGTTTGGAATTAGGGAGAAAGGCGAGGGGAAGGAGGGATGGTGCAGTGGACTCTGTCTCAGGGTTGGGTGACATCTGGTCTCAAGTGCCCAACTGCACTAAGTTGCTGCTGTTCGTCACAGGGCAGGACCGGACCTCATAATGGCTCCTACTGTTGCTACAGGATATTCCTAATTGTAGGCCTGCAGCAAAGTCCCTATGGGCCACTTCTGGCCTTGGGCCTTACACGGGGCAGGCCTGGTCTAAACCATGTAGTGTTTTCCATAACAAGACTATGGGAAACAAAGTGTATAAGCTTCTTTCACAGTTAGTAATTAAATTGCTAAATAAAATTTGATTACTACCAATTTGAAGTCCTCACTAACACTGAGTTGCTAAAGCCAAGCATGGTGGGAGGGAAAGCTGCAAAGATCTGAATACAGTTTACAAACTGATCACATTGTACACATGAAAACAGTCAGCCATGATTTTTGAAGAAATACTATTTACTAAGCAGTCTGAGCACAGCCTGTTCATGGCAGTGAGTTTGCACAAAGTGAACACAGAAAATAGCAAGAGCAAACCCTGGAGAAGACTTGCTAAGAGCCAGAAGTCAATCTTGAGGAGAGTGGCACATGACAATGGAAAATAAGTAATATGCAAACTACACTCTGGAATTACATTCTGCCAGTGGTGGTCATACCTCCTCTATATGCCAGAACAGAGGTAGCAGGAACATAGGAAGCTGCCTTATACCGAGTCAGACCACTGGTCCATCTAGCTCAGTGCTGTCTACACTGACTAGCAGCAGCTCTCTAAGATTCCAGGCAGGAGTCTCTCCCAGCCCTACTTGCAGATGCCAGTGAACATGGGGCCTTCTGCATGCAACCATGCAGATGCTCTTCCACCAAGCTATGATCCCACTCTGTAAGTGGAATACCTTACAGCACTCACATGTAGTCACCCATCCAAATGCAAACCAAGGCAGACCCTGCTTAGCAGGAGATGCTTCCACAAGACCAGTTCTCCTCCCCTCTCACATAGCAGAGAACTTGGAAGCAGGGGTTCTCACTTTATACCACACTGCAGAAATGAAGAAGCAAGATGAACTTGTACTGCTTTTGTCTTCTCTCTAGACTAGAGTACAACACAAAGCAAGAGACAAAGATAGATTTTCCCCAGTCCCTCTGTACATGCCAGGGGAAGTGTTGCTGACAACTAAACGAAGCCAAGATATTCAGACCTTTGCTACAACTATTAGCTCCCACTCATTCTCATGTCTAAGGGCTCTATTCAATCATAAAACATCTATGGCTGGGTGGGAGTGGGCAGACATTAAAGACAAACCTTGCTCTGAGGGTTCTAGAGGATTTTCTAGCAAATGCGATCACGAATACAAAATTGAATACTACTGATGTTTTTATGATGCAAAAAGGAGAAAGCTCTCACAGCCCAATTTTAAGGCCCACAGGTCCAGTATGTGTCTTAAAAGCATCAACATACTTCCTGGCAGTGCCAATATAAAATACCGACTATTTTATTTTATTTAGGATCATAGAATATTTAGGATCAGACTGCAAGATCTCCAGAGTTTCCTTTCACTGCTGCTTTTCAAAAGGAGACAAAAGACACACATTCACTCAAAGAGCTCTTTCATGGCACATTCTTAAGAAAAGCAATATCATCTTACTAACTAAATAGGGCCAGTTTATATTATGCAAACCTGACACTCAGCTCTTCAGTGAGAGCTGCATATTTACTCCACTTGATTAACTAATACAAACTGATAGATTTTAAAAAGCTAATAAGTTACAAATATCACCACAATCTACTTCTGGAGTTGAAATGTTAATAGTATAGTGATAGTACCCATCACACAGCTCAGTAGAGGTTTGCAAACAGAAAAAGAGAGACATGCCACTTTAACCCAAAGTCATAGCCCTTAAATCTTTCCATTATAAGGTGGTCCTATCATCAAGGGCTGTAGGCTGAAATTTTATATTCCTCAGCTCTGCCTCAAGCTGGTAGAAGTGAAAATATTGTCAGAGGATGAGATTAAGGAATATTTTTTGTGGTTCCGTTTTTTGGCCAGATCTGCTGAGAAGCATATTGGGGCACATTAAATCAGAATATGACATTTATTACATTCAAGATAAAGTAAATGATTTTATTTGGAAAACCCTACTCTGTGGAGCCAGAATGAGACCATTCACAGAAAATGCAAAAGCAGCAACATATTGGGGTATAACTATTATGGGGTATAATTCAATAACTATTGTTTATAGGTGAAGGGGGCCCTTGTTCAAAGCAGAGCACCTGCTCTGTATATAGAAGATCCAGGTTCCGTCCCCAAGATCTCCACATAATGCTGAGAAAGATTCACTGTCTGAAATCTTGGAGAATCATGATCATTCAACACAGACAGATGGATCAATGGTCTGAACTCGGTATAAGGTAGCTTCCTATGCTCTTGTACCCAAGCCCAGCCCACAGAAGAATCTGGCAACGCCTGTGATGATATACTAACTGCAAACAAGGAAATGGTTTATGGCTTATTCAAGTGATTGGTGCACATTTAATATACAACTGTTAACAAGTTTTATATAGCAGTGATGGACATGGTGCTTTACTCTGCCACAACGAGCTTGAAATCTAAATTTAGATTGGGGAAAGGGCAAGAAGGATTGCCTCTAACAATAACATCCTGCAAATCTGATTTCACCTACTCAACTTTGATTTCTGGGTGAGGATGTGAAGGCTCCAAAACTCATACTTACCAGATAGTTAAACACAGTGGAAATAGGTTATGAATATTTATGTAAAACTGTTCACCAAAATGGTTTTAAAGTCAGTAGCAGAGTCCCCAGAATCTATTTTGGTAGATGAATGCTTTCAAGGAACTCTAACATATTTCATAAGAATATTAGACCTCCACCTTTAGTGGTGTAGTGGGGAAAATGCTCGACTAACAAGCAGAAGGTTGCCAGTTCGAATCCCCACTGGTATGTTTCCCAGAAAGACCTATATTGGGCAGTAGCCCGATACAGGAAGATGCTGAAAGGCATCATCTCATACTGCGCAGGAGGCGGCAATGGTAAACCCCTCCTGTATTCTACCAAAGAAACCACAGGGCTCTGTGGGCGCCAGGAGTCGAAATCGACTTGATGGCACACTTAAGCTTTACAACATGATTATGAGGACTGCAGAATAGACAAAGGTTTCTTAAAACCAAGGCTGCTCTACAAGCATGTAGATATGCATGTGTGTAAATACTGATAAGTTGTATCAGTGTACTTTGCTTATATGCATATTGCACACAGTATTAACACAGTAAGCAAGCAACACAGCTGCCTTACTAATACTGGACAGTGTCCAGTGGACACCAGACTACGTCCCATTCACATTAATGGGACTCAATGTAGTCATGACTGATTTGTCTCATTGATTTCAGTAGTGCTTAGACACAACTAACTAGTCTGGATCTGCCCAAGGTTAAAGACCCAGCCAAAAATGCAAGATCTGTTATTGTCTTTCTTAAAACCCACAAACATGCCACCAACACACATTAAAATGGTACAATACATGCCAGAAAATAAAGATCTCAAAAGGGTGCATTTCCAATGGCAGAACTCTTTTCCAAGGGCAACAGAATGATTCTCATCAAGGGTCACCTAAAATAATCTTGCAGGATGACAGCATGCAAGATTACTAGTTTGCCCTTGATTAGATTTATTCAGTTGCCCCTTGCTAACAGTCCTGACTTGAAAGTCATTGGGCCTTAAGAAATTGCTAATGCACCTTTAAGGTATCCTCTCTTTAATTCCCAGGCCAGTGGTTTCCCTTCCTTCAGAAGGAATAGTCTACACTATCTGCTTGTGTAAGCAAACAGGCCTTAAATTTTTGCATCTCTCTGTCCCCAACACCCATGTATAAGGATATGAGAAGCATGTAAAAAAACACCATACACCCTATTTACCACTTGGACTTGAGAGTTGTGTGTCTTCCCTGGAATTTCCACAGTTTTAGTATCTGCTAAGAAGAGAGGGTGTACAAGACGTTAGATTACTTACTTTGTCTTCAGGATTAGGTTTAAATCCAAAGTAGTTAAAAGTAGTTGTTGCCATGTATATTTGTCAGTTTCGCTATATGTTCATGGCTTGAAAAAGGTCTGCCAATGAAAGGTTTCTTTTGTACAGGGTGTTTGCTCAGCAATATGAGTGAGGGCTGGGAACTTGCAAGGAGAGAAGATTCAATAAGAGATCACAGTATGTGAAAGACGGCTTGGTAGGTGGTGAATACAGAGTTGAACAGATCAAGAATTCTCTGTACTTCTCCAGTTGCAGCCAGGGTGGGTTTCTTCTCACATCAGTTTTATAGAAAGCAGGCATATGCACCAACATGGGCAGTATAACACACACGTTCCTTAGAGCTGACACATTATTTCTAGATCCAAATTCCAAGATCTGCCCTATAAACTGTATGTTTACTGCAGGAAAGACATACCTCTAATTCCAAACCTTTATGTTTTCATCAATCTTAAAATGTGTACACCATTTTTTCCCTTCAAGAAATAATGGAAAGAACCTTAAGAGTTCACTTTTTTCACCATCAACGCGTGCACACTGGAAGGGAAGAATGGGGAACTCAGTATTCTTTGCCTGGCTGCAGGCCCGGGTGCCCTTCATAATTTCCATACCATAACATAAATGGGGTAAAGTACTCTAAAGTGATAAGTCTGGATTATCACTTCAGACTAGGGCATATCCATTATGTTGTACAGCTCTACAACATTCTGGAACAAGTGGACACTCTTTAAAATAGAGGATGTTAAAATGCTGTAGAGCCTTGCTACAATATGCATTTTGCATATTATGCAAAATGCTCTATAATGTGCTGCAGCATCTCTCTTTGCTACACTTTTATGGGGTACTTGGGTAGCTATACTTCTGATTTTATCAAGAAATGAAGTAAAGAATAGATTGTGGAATAGCATGAGGAGAGCTGGAGAGGAGAATATCATGAGGAGAGCTGGTCTTGTGGTAGCAAGCATGACTTGTTCCCTTAGCTACACAGGGTCCACCCTGGTTGCATATGAATGGGAGACTTGATGTGTGAGCACTGTAAGATATTCCCTTCAGGGGATGGCACCGCTTTGGGAAGAGCAGGTTCCAAGTTCCCTCCCTGGCTTCTCCAAGATAGGGCTGAGAGACACTCCTACCTACATACAACCTTGGAGAAGCCGCTGCCAGTCTATGAAGACAATACTGAGCTAGATAGACCAATGGTCTGACTCAGTATATGACAGCTGCCTATGTGGGGTGAGGCTTGAACTTTCCAAATTAATTTATTTTTTGGCCCATGCCTATTACAGCGCCTGGGGGCATAACCACATCTTCCTTGTGACTACTTTCCTAGGCCTTCACTGCAAGGCGTCCTATTTAGCAGACTATACTGGAAAACGACCAGACTTTGGAACCAACGAAGTAGGTTGCTTGCCTAGGAAGTGCCAGATAAACCGGGTAATCTTCTTAAAGTAAGCCATATTCTTCAAATAAAAGGGAGGTATTTGGCTACCCCGCCTTCCTGGGGCGAGTCTCTCGCAGACCCAGAAGCCCCCAGCCATTCCTCAGTTGCACCACGACACAGAGCGGGGGCGGGGGGGGGGGAGAAGAGAAGAAAGGGGGCGGTGCCCAGGCCCAGCCTTCCCTTCCACCAGGCCTTGGGGAACCAGCGGCTGGCGGGTGGGATGGGGCGGGACAGGCCCCGTTTCCTCGACCTCCTGGGACGGGAGGAGCGTCTCGGTGCGGACCCCTAACCCTATACCGTCCCCTGGTGCTGCTACGAAGCGGCCGGGCCAGCATTACCTTCCCGGTATTTCTTGCGCAGGCGCCGGTGGACGCTCTTCACCACCCCCGAGAGCTTCTCCTGCTGCAGCTTCCGCTCCTGTTCTCGAGGTTGGGGCAGAAGCGGGAGGGAAGCCGAAGCACCGGTGGGGGGCCCAGCCTGGGACGGGGGCTCGGGCTGCGGTTCCATGGTGATGGCGCTGGCGCTCCGCCTCCTCCCTCCCTCCCTCCCTCTCTCCACAAGACGGGGGCGGCGGCGGCAGGACTCTGCCTCCTCCACAACACGGTAGGCAGGGTGAAGAGGTTTGCGGACGGGAGAGATCATGTGACCCGCCCCCTCTGCGTGGCTTGCTGGGAAATGTAGTTTTAGCCTTGGAAGTGGTAGGTATCGATAGCTGGTCGTCCCCAGTGAGTCGTTTCCCAACCGAAGGCTGTTGAACCTGCCTCCTAGAAAGTGAACGTGCGCAGTAGCAGCGCAGCAACCGAACCTCGCTTTTCACCCAAAGTTGGTGGGCGGGGCTCAAATTGTCCAAACGCTATATAGGGTGCGTGTAACTCCGTCTAATCTAAAGACAAGAAGTTCAGAGATGGAATGATACGTATTTTGCACGCACATAGGACCAGTACTCGTAGCGGTGAACGGGAGAAGTACAAAATATTGCAATATGTGTAGTGCAAACGTACAAAAAACGCAAAAGAGCCCCAGGCGCTGGCAAGAGAGAGCAAGCTCAGTCATTTCTGCTGTCGTCGCTGCACTTACTCAGCCAGTACTGCCTGCTTGCCCTTGTTACCGTCTCTCCAAAACATGTTACCTTAGCTCAAGTTGTCGGCATACCTTTTCAAGATCCGAATGCAGGATTGCATTCATTTTATCTGTAGCTACTTTAAAAGGATATAAAGGTCTAGTTGAGTGTAGTTTTGTGGGGAAGAAAATGGTGAATGAGGAGCAATTGTTCAGTCACACTAACAATACATTTTGGAACAAGATAACCAACACCCCAAATCTTAAATCCTATTGGAAAGCAAGTCTTATTTAATGGACTAATTGCTAAGTAACCTCATTCTGTGCTTACTTAATCTAAGGTAGAAGGCAGTTATTATTATTATTAATTCGATTTCTATACTGCCCTTCCAAAAATGGCTCAGGGCAGTTTACACAGAGAAATAATAAATAAATAAGATGGCTCCCTGTCCCCAAAGGGCTCACAATCTAAAAAGAAACATGATATACACCAGCAACAGTAACTGGAGGTACTGTGCTGGGGGTGAACAGGGCCAGTTACTCTCCCCCTGCCAGTCAGGCAAAATTTTTCTTCCATATTGAAACATCATCAAGAAATAAAAATGGATTGGTAGAAAAGGGAGAGAGAAATGCACACAAATGAATGTTAACACCCCCTTACTACTTCCCAATCCCCATGTATCTGCAGATAAAAGCCTTTACTTTGAGTGACACAGATTTTTATTACAAATCATCCAGTTTTCTCATAGTTCTTATCCAGCCTATCAATTTTTCTTATAACTTTTTTTGTGTGGCAGGCAAACTGCAGATTCTAATCTGTTATCTTAGCCAAAACAAAATTCTTCTACAGCTTTATTTGTAAGGGTCTTAAAACCATAATTGCACCCAGTATTTGGGGTCCTTCAGATACCCTTTATTCCCCCTGGCATCATGAAAAAAGTGTCTTTAAGGCCCAGTTTCATAGCACTATATTTTATTTTATTTATTTATTTAATCTATTTATTTCATGTATAAACCACCCCATCCAGAGGTACAACAGCTTTTAAAAAGATATAAAACCCACAATTAAAACAATGCTAAAAATAATATAAAACCAATTAAAATACATTTTAAAACAACAACACTATAGGTAGCTGCTGCTGAGCAAGTCCTTTTATAAGAGACAGAAGTGGACAGCTTTGGAGATTATTATGCTGATGCAAGAGACTGTGACGTCAAGGAAGTTTAAAGTTAAGGTTTCCACACTCTCGAGTCACTCATAGAGGCGGGTCTCACAATTGGTGAGACCCGCTTTTGCCGAAACTCTGGAGAGAGCGGGCTCATTCCGCTCTCCCTGCAGACTATCTCTGTAGAAGCCCTGGGTGGCCATATCGGCCGCCCACACGATTGCCGGCTCCGTGACGGAGCGGGCGGGGGCTGGGGAGCTCGAGGGCCACACGGCCCCCGGAAGCCCCAGTATGCCCTGCACAAGCGCACAGGGCATACCGGGGAGACCCCTGGAGCCGGGAGGTGGCTTTTCGCCTCACCTCTGGGGGTCTACTCACGAGTGGCTACTCATGACCAGATAGCCCAACTTTGCGGAGCGCTTGCTCCGCAAACCCGAGCTAAGAGGAGGGGTTCTTGAGCGGGTTACCCACTCGAGAACCACCGGGCTCACAGCTGAGCCTGGTGGTTCTCACGATCGGAAAAAATCGGGCTAGGCTTTCCGATCCCGATTTTTCCTGATCATGAGAATAGCCCCACAGTTTGCAAGTGTCAACTTAGCTTACAATGAGGCTATTCACACATTCGTGCAAAACCAGGCTCAGGGAGCCCAGCCTGGTTTTGCACACACATGTGAACCGCCACTATTGGGCCCTATCCTGGCGGCACCATGGCGGCAAACCAAATTGTCAAGCTACCCTTTAAAATGAGGTTAAGGGAGTAAGCGCTCCCTTAACCCCATTTTTGTGCTTGTGTGTCAGCTGCGGCTGCCAGACTGTGGGGAGCATGGTGTGGGAGGGGGGGATCCCCATGATGCACTGTGCACTCGTGCAGTGCCTTATGGTATTTCCGGGCCGGGATGACACATCCCAGCCCCTGACCCTCCCCACTGCTTGGGCGCATGGGAATTGTCTGGATGCACAGGGAGCACGCCCAGCACAGGAAGAACGATGGTCTGCTTATAATATAAGTCTAACCCGTCTTCCCCGCAGCCTGCTCCGGAACCCTCACTGGTTGTGAGAAGAGGCTCATGCATGTGCCCTCTTTCTGTATAAGCCCAAGGCAAGGTCTGAATATTATTATTATTATTATTATTATTATTATTATTTTTACATTTATATCCTGCTCTTCCTCCAAGGAGCCCAGAGTGGTGTACTACATACTTGAGATTCTATTTCACAACAACCCTGTGAAGTAGGTTAGGCTGAGAGAGAAGTGACTGGCCCAGAGTCACCTTTCATGGCTGAATGGGGATTTGAACTCGGGTCTCCCCAGTCCTAGTCCAGCACTCTAACCACTACACCATGCTGTGTACACAGGTACAGTTCATTACACAGGTAATATCATCCACATGTTATGCTGAATGCAGGTACAGGAGTATACTTCCTGTCTGTACCATGCATTTGAAGGGCCTGTATCCAGGTTCAATTTTAAAATCAACACAGGTACACTCATTCATACAAACACATGTACGAGTGTACAGGCATTTCCTATGTTCCTAAATAAACAAGCAAACAGGCAGCTCTGGCTGGGTCATGCACATAGCTACAGTAGTTCCTGGTAGTGTACATTCACTACCACCTTTTGCTTGCTGTGCACAACCAATGCTAGTAGCTGTGCTGTATTTCCTTCCTCCCGTTTGCTTATACAGTGGTGCCTGCAAAAACCATTGCAGAGGAGCCAGCCATTCCGTTCTAGTTTGCCCCAGCCAATAAGTTTGACTTTTACCCACCCATTTTATTTGGGTGTTCAAGTGGGAGATCCAGAGACCCTAGCACCTTGCTCATCGATTAACACACCAATGGTGTTGATTCCCTCCCTGCAACTGTGATTACAGGAGCATTGTGAATCTTTTTTTTTTTTAAACATTTATATTCTGCTCTTCCTCCAAGGAGCCCAGAGTGGTGTACTACATACTTCAGTTTCTCCTCACAACAACCCTGTGAAATAGGTTAGGCTGAGAGAAATGTGTCTGTCCCAGAGTCACCCAGCTAGTATCATGGCTGAATGGGGTTTTGAACTCAGGTCTCCCCAGGCCTAGTCCAGCACTCTGACTACACCACGCTGGCTCTCCGAGCTGTGTTATCTCCTGGTCAGTGGGTAGAAGTATAATTTTGGCCCTGGCTACAACAGTGAATGCACCACTGAGAGGCTTTAAAGGCCAAGTTGAAGACAGCTCATCCTGGAGAGAATCTATCTATGTGGTCGCTAAGAGTCGACACAGACTTGATGGCACTTAGCCAATCAATCAATTATTCCAGCCTGGTTTGGTGAAGTCACATCTCTCCCCCGCTCCGCTCCGTTGTTCCCTCTCCTTCTGATGGACTACAGCCAGCACTATTTGCTTGCTCCTCCCTTGTTATCCTGGCCTGTAACCTGCAAGTGTGCATCCAAATTAGGCCTATAGAGTTAGAAGATACTTAGCAAGTTTTTATTTTCTTTACTAGTCTTTTCCTTGACCTCAATGCTTGTTCCTAAACTAATGCTCTCTTAATTTTTTTTAACCATGTCAGATTAGTAATGTGTTTGAACACTCTGAAGGATGTTCAATCACATTACATGCTTGTTTGACTTATGCAGTTTTTTCTGAAACCTGAAATACAAAGGAATGTTGGCTATGTCTTAGGAACATAGGAAGCTGCCATATACTGAGTCAGACCATTGGTCTATCTAGCTCAGTATTGTCTTCATAGACTGGCAGCGGCTTCTCCAAGGTTGTAGGTAGGAGTGTCTCTCAGCCCTATCTTGGAGAAGCCAGGGAGGGAACTTGGAACCTGCTCTTCCCAAAGCAGCTCCATCTCCTGAAGGGAATATCTTACAGTGCTCACACTTCTAGTCTCCCATTCATATGCAACCAGGGCAGACCCTGCTTAGCTAAGGGGACAAGTCATGCTTGCTGCCACAAGACCAGCTCTCCTCTGGCCTGTATCAATGAGAGGACTCAGATCTAGGTCCTTTTACTGGGATCTTTAGGGTGGTATTAAGGAGGTAGCGGTAAGGCAGCAAAGACCTAAAGAAGAGGGGAATCTGGAGAGGGAAGGGGTGGGAAACATCTAATTGGCTGTTTTCCAATCCTTATCACACTACCTATTAGCCATTTGTTGTTATGCTGGGAAACTATTTAAAACCAAAGTGCAGAATATAATACAATTGTTAACACTGACAGTATATTCAGTCCACATTTAGTTTAGTGTAAAAATGGTCTAAGCAAACATTGGCTAACATGTCCCACAGGTTTATGAGGGCAGAGCAAGCCCTCACAGAATATTCCTGAACATGAAAAGGGCTTTTGTAGGGAGGGGAGAAAGTGAACATTGCTTCCTCTCTCTGCAGCTGTGAGGCAAACACACACAGTTAGCCTGTTAGATTATTGTGAGGAGGGAGCTAATTTTGTGGGACATGTCAGCCATCAACCTTTTTATTATTTTGCCTGTATTGTAGTACAGGAGGTACTAGCTGTGCATTATGAATAAGAAAGGAAGTGAGTCAGCTATATTTGGGTTTTTAGTCTCATGGCAGAAAGCTTTTTACCTTTCCTGAGGTAAGCCCCTGGTCCCCGTGAGATACCCCAGCTCTCATTCTTGGGCCCCACTGTGGGCCATACAGATACACACAGAGACATGTTTAACATAATATATTGAACAGTTTCTGGGAGATACATTTTGAGTTTTTCCTTTACAGCCTCATAAATAATTGTACCAAACTGCGGTAAAGCCACAATTACTAGATTCAGATGGAGGCAACTTAACAAGCCAATGAAGAGGCTTTCTTGTACTTCATAATCTTGTCATTAAAAGAAGGGGCAAAAGGAGAAGTGGCAGGGGAGAAAAAGGTTAACAAAATTAGACATAGACATTTTGGTACCTGGATAAAGATTTCATCCTGTCTTGCAGGTGCAATTGTTCTTACCTTTCCCCCATTACTTACCTTGGCTACCATCTTCTACTGCATAATCTAACCAGATCATAGTGCTGAATTGAAAAAAGGCAGAGAAAACATATATGATGCAGCACCCTCTCCTCCCTCAGCAGAGCAGCTAGGCCAAGCAAGCACCAAAACCAATGCTGTGAAGGCACCTGGCTATACAGCAACTCCCGTAAACTTGGCACCTGGGGCAAATGATCCATTCATCCAATTGATGAGCTGGCCCTGCAAGTGAAATATTTATGGGCTTTGAAGAAAAAGTAAGCAAGCAAACAAACAACACTCTTGTATCCGAAGCATTTCCTTGGGGTTATACTCTTTCCTTCGCCCCACTGTAATTGCTTTGTACCTATAACAGCGGCCTGATATACAGCTTTTAATGGTAATGTTGAAGCTTTTCATCCCATGGAAATTAAAAAATGATAGAAAAAGCTTCCCCTACTACATTTCTGCATCAGCTTCTCTTAAAGACATAGGAAAAGGTCATTAATAAAAATGACAACCTCAATTAGCATTAAAATTGAGCTAGATAAAAGTTTGGTACATTTTTCTGGCAAGATTTTGAGCCTTTAACAGCTGCAAGGTGAGCAGGAAAACAGACAACGTTTTTGCAATTCACCTATTGAATTTGTGCTCATCTTGCAGCACAGGCACAGGTGCTCTGCCAGGAAAAAATTCGCAACTCTCTATGTAACATGGAACTACAGGGAAACCTCACTATTCGCAGATTCACCATCTGCGGTTTCATGTATCCGTGGTTGGGTAATTAACACCCAACCTCTTTATACATGTGTGGGGTGGGGATGTCAAAAATGGGGTTAAACCCATGTATTTGTGGGTCGAGGATGGCTGGAAATGACCTCAGAGGTAATTTCTGGCCGCCATTTTGAATCCAGGAATAATTTTATAGCTCTTTTTTTTTTTAAGGCAAATCCCCCACTATTTTCCTCTTCGGAGGCCCTGAAGTGCAGTGGATGGTAGCTTGGGACAAGCCCTTCTCTATAGGAACAGCGAAGCTGGTTAATTCCCTTCATAGAGAAGCTTTCTTCTCTCCTTCATTGTTGGTGTTTAGGCACCATGGCAAGTTGTAGACCTTTTTCAGAAGACTTGGAAGAAGTTACTTTGACAGTTTTAATGAACTTAACTGCTGTTTTTAACATGAATTTTAACTGATTTAGTGACTTACTTTTTTACATGATGCATTATGTTGTATTGTATTTAAGTACTTCTTATAAGCCACCTTGGAAAATGTAACCAAAAGATAAGCTATACATATTCTAATAAATTATAAATATATACATGTTCAGCACGAAGCCTACAGCCCAATCCCATGCATATTTACCCAGAAGTAAGTCCTACCTTGTTCAATGAGGCTTACTCCCTAGTAGTTTTGTATAGAATTCCAGCCTTAAAGACACCAGGTTGTCAACATTATAAAAAATAAGCTGTACCTTAAATAATCAAGTATTGCTTTTTAAAAGCATTTTAAATTATCAGTGTCCTGGAAACAGTTTTACATGCTTAGCACCCAATTCTTCATATAACAAAAGGGTCCATTACATTTTAAAGAAAATGTCCAACTCATTTTGTATTTTCATTAATTTCAATAGGCCTTCATTTTATTACGGCATACACCCCTGTAAGAATTTTGCTGAGTCATTTCTATTTATAGCTGGCTATTTGATGTATACTTACAAAGTTTCATTGAAATCAATGTGAATAGTGCCATGGCATGAATACTTCATTGACATCAGTATGAATGCTGGCCACCATATTGCCCCCATGGTAAATCAAAGAGTTTGCTACTAATATAAGTCTTGTGGATGGCCCGTTAAGTTTGCCTGTGTTGTGTTCAGTGGGGCTTTCTTCAGTTTGTGGCTTTCAAGTTTCATTTTTGCACACATTGCTGATGTGGGTAACAAGGTCGTCGTTGTTTTTCCTTGAGAAGCAAGCCAGGAAGAAAGGGGGATATTCTTTTGTTGGAGAGTTATTTTGAGATGCTGAACAGCTTGGCTCTGGTATGAGCTGGTCGTGTGGTAGCAAGCATGAATTGTCCCTATTGCTAAGCAGGGTCCACTCTGGTTGCATTTGAATGGGACCACTGTAAGTTCCCTTAGGGGATGGAGCTGCTCTGGGAAGAGCACCTGCATGCTTGCATGCAGAAGGTTCCATGTTCCCTCCCTGGCATCTCCAAGATAGGAGGCACAGCGAGCTTGGTGGACTGCTGAGCAGGAGCATTGATGGCAACAGCCCTCCCCATGCCTTCCTGGAGTTTTAACAGCTGCTTAGAACCTACCAGAATAGCTAGAGTATTGCCTCGGTTTTAATAGGAGGGAGTTTTTATTTTTTGTTATTACTAAGGTGTTGGTCTTCACAATATGTGTTGGGTGGGGGGCTTCCAACTGAGGTGGTCTTTGGCAGAGGGAAATATGGTGGTGGGAGTAGGATGTGCCAGGTGAGGGGAAGGCGCACTGGTTGTATGAAAGCCATCATGCCATCAGAAGCATCAAGCCACCAGATGCACTGACCCCCTTTCTGACCAGTTTGAGTGCCTGCATGTAGTAATTGGATTGAGAGACAAAGTTGGGATTCTGTTGGTATACTGCCCACCACACTGTCTCCCTGCCTGAGCTGCTTGAGGTGGTTTCAGATGTGGCATTGAGGATCCCATGGCTGTTAGTCTTGGGGGACTTTAATGTCCATGCTGAGGCCACCTTGTCTGGTGCAGCTCAGGACTTCATGTCCTCCATGATAACCATGGGCTTGTCTCAACTGATTTCTGGTCCCACACGTGTGGCAGGCCATACGCTTGATTTGGTCTTTGGGTCAATGGTGGACAGTGGTACTCCGTGGATACTTCAGGAGGCCTCAATACTGTTATCATGGATGGATCACTATCTGGTGAAGATTGAACTGAGGACGATCCACTATACCTCTGCAGGGGTGGGGGACCAGTTAGGATGATCTGCTGCCCTTGGAGGCTTATAGATCCTAATGGATTCCTGATGGCTCTGGGGGAGTTTCCTGCTGAGATGGTGGATGATCTCGTTGACTCTTTGGTATGAGGAGATTGGCCAGGTGATTGACAAGGTCGCGTCTAGGCCTCCTCTCCCGACTTGCCAAGCCCAAGCGACTCTCTGGTATATAGGTGAGTTGTGGACACTGAAACAGGCTTGTAGACAAGCGTCGTTGGTGGAAAACTCAGAATGAATGTGACTGAACACAGGCTACAGCCCATATTAGGGCCTACTCTATGGCAGTGATGTGGCGAATAAATCCTTCTTTTCTGCCACCATCGCATCAGCTCAATGTTGTCCAGTGCAGCTTTTTTCAGTGGTTCGGGACCTCCAAGGTGAGGACCCCAAAGACCATCAAACAGAATCCTCAGCAGCCCGTTGTGACCAATTTGTGTTACATTTTGCAGATAAAATCGCTCATATCCGTTCTGACTTGGATGCTAAGATTTTTGTGGCATTGGAACTCGATGTTGCCTATGCACCATCTGGTTGTGTTATATTGGACGGTTTTCGGACTGTGTTGCCTAAGGAGATGGACAGGCTGCTTGGAACGTTGAGGCCTCGACCCTTGCCCTTCATGTTTGATGAAGGCTTTTAGGGAGGGACTGAGTCCATGGTTGACAAGGGTGGTGAATGCCTCTCTAGAGCAGGGGGTGGTCCCCCCTGGCCTGAAGGAGGCAGTCATTAGGCCCTCCTAAAAAAGCCCTCAATGGACCCAGATGACTTAAATAACTTTTTACCAGTTTCAAACCCCCTCGTCTTGGAAAAGGTGTTGGAGAGCATTGTAGTGTCTCAGCTCCAGGCAGTTCTGGATGAA